>NW_027142376.1:12296349-12688849 GCF_026170545.1 Melanerpes formicivorus
ACTGTGTCCAGTTCTGGAGCCCCCTATTACAAGAGGGATGTGGAGGTACTGGAACATGTCCAGAGAAGGGCCACAAGGATGATCAGAGGGCTGGGAGCACCTCTCCTGTGAGGACAGACTGAAGGAGTTGGGGCTGTTCAGTCTGCAGAAGAGAAGGCTCTGAGGTGACCTAATTGTGGCCTTCCAGTATCTGAAGGGGGCCTACAGGAAGGCTGGGGAAGGACTTCTCAGGATCTCAGGTAGTGATAGGACTAGGGGGAATGGAATGAAGCTGGAGGTGGGGAGGTTCAGGCAGGATGTGAGGAAGAAGTTCTTCCCCATGAGAGTGGTAAGCCCTGGAATGGGTTGTCCAGGGAGGTGGTTGGGGCCCTGTCCCTGGAGATGTTTAAGCCCAGGCTGGATGAGGCTCTGGCCAGGCTGCTCTAGTGTGGGGTGTCCCTGCCCATGGCAGGGGGGTTGGAACTAGATGATCCTTGTGGTCCCTTCCAACCCTGAATGATACTATGATGATACTATGATGATGAACCTGAAAGCCACATGCACATTTCAGACTGCCATTTTCAACTGAAAACTATGAACTGCCTGCAAATGAAGTGGCCATTTACTAAGAATGTTCACGTTTAAAATCTGCAGAACAGCTTTATTACAAACAGCATACTCCAAAACTGACCTAGGAACATGACATTTGTAAAATACCCTCCCTGAAACAGTTTAGCTTGAAGCTGATCGGCTCCTTGTCTACAAAGAACTAGACTGCAAAGTCTAAAGGAATTTGTTCATTTAATAGTATTTTTGCAGTGTTCAGACTGTAAACAATTTTAAAAGTGTGAATTGTTCTTTATCAAAAATCATCCTCTCCTGTTATGTTGCCTCTTTGCTTTCGGCATCTTGGGTTCTAGACTGAAACTTTGTACTACATGACACTGTATCACAGTATCACAGTGTCACCAAGGTTGGAAGAGACTTCAAAGATCATTGAGTCCAACCTGTCACCACAGACCTCATGACTAGACCATGGCACCAAGTGCCACGTCCAGTCCCCTCTTGAACACCTCAAGGGATGGTGACTCCACCACCTCCGTGGGCAGCACATTCCAGTGATGAATAACTCTCTCGGTGAAGAACTTTCTGCTCACCTCGAGCCTGAACTTCCCCTGGTGCAGCTTGAGACTGTGTCCCCTTGTTCTGGTGCTGGTTGCCTGGGAGAAGAGACCAACCCCTTCCTGGCTACAGCCACCTTTTGGGTAGTTGTAGACAGCAATGAGGTCACCCCTGAGCCTCCTCTTCTCCCAGCTCCCTCAGCCTCTCCTCACAGGGCTTGTGCTCAAGGCCTCTCCCCAGTCTTGTTGCCCTTCTCTGGACACGCTCAAGTGTCTCCATGTCTTTCCTAAACTGAGGGGCCCAGAACTGGACAGCGAAGTGCTGAAGGCACACAAGAGTGATTAGAAGCAAATCTGAAATTATTCATGCTGTTATTCTTTTTTGAAGTGGGGCCCACAAACCTAACCCATCTATAGCTTAGGGCATGAAAGCACAGTGAAGGATTATGCAGAAGTATTGTCTCTGGATCAGCTTCATTTACCCTTTTTTTTTTCTGTTTTAGCTTTGGTGCCTGACTTGATGGTGAAGGAAGGAGAAGGATTTACTGGCACTACATTTTGTGAAAAGGGCCTTCTGTCACAGGGACTCATTTTGCAGTTCTGGTAAATCTCAATTGCTTACTCACCTCAAAGCAGTGGTCAGGGGAACTGCAACTCCAGAGGACAAAGCAACCAGCCAAGTAGTCTTGGTCTCATCAGAGGGGAAAAGAAAACAAAGGAGCCAAGCCATCAGGTTACACAGCTATGCTTTCTCTAATGTTTTCCTTTTGTGGTGAAGGTATCTTAAAGTCGTATTTCCCCAAGCAACCTGAGCATAGTTTCATAGTTTCATTCAGGGTTTGGAAGGGACCACAAGGATCATCTAGTTCCAACCCCCCTGCCACGGGCAGGGACACCCCACACTAGATCAAGCTGGACAGAGCCTCATCCAGCCTGGGCTTAAACACCTCCAGGGACAGGGCCTCGACCACCTCCCTGGACAACACATTCCAGGGTCTCACCACTCTCATGGTGAAGAACCTCCTCCTCACATCTAGCCTGAATCTCCCCACCTCCAGCTTCATTCCATTCCCCCTAGTCCTATCACTACCTGAGATCCTGAGAAGTCCTTCCCCAGCCTTCCTGTAGGCCCCCTTCAGATACTGGAAGGCCACAATTAGGTCACCTCAGAGCCTTCTCTTCTGCAGGCTGTAGACAGTCTAGTTCTGTAAATCAAAAAGCTCTTTCATTAATTTCTCCAATTATTTAGAAAACAGCTTTAAGAAAATTTGAACTTCAGGGAGGGAAAGCAGGCTAACTTTACTCTTCCAGAATGAAAAGGCACGACAGGGAGACTGCCTTGTTCTTGTACGTAGTCATCTGCAAATAATAATAATAAACACCCACAACACCAAAGAGCCATCAGGGTTTAGGGAAGAGACACCTTGAGAAGTTTTAAATATGCAGAAGTGACATTTTGCCAGCTTTTTTTAAATGAAATTCAGTTATGAGTCATGAATGAGGGATTCCCCTGTCCCAGCCTCCACAGCAAAACAGCACCCAGGGCAATAGCTCCGAATGTACTACAGCTCCTTTTCCAGCTCTGAAAAGGGCGCTGTGCTTTGACAGATGTCAAACTAAAATGAAGACTGCAGGAACTAAAGTTTTCTTTCAGTATCTTGGATGACATCAACTAGTTTCAGATGTTACCCTAAAATCCAGAGTTTCACCCTGCCAACACACAAGACTGCAGTTACCCAGGGAAGCAGGACAGTGGTGGTATGAGCAGAACATTCTCCCAAGCACATTTAAATTTTACTTCAAGAAGTTTATGCCATGCATCAATGACTACAAACTTTGTTTTCTTCAAGACATTATTTATTCCATAGGGTTGTTCATCAGCTGGCCATACATTTCCCCATGTGCCACCCTTAGTGAGTCACTGGCATAAGCAAAATTTAAAGGGTTTGTCTTGGGTTGAGTTAAAAGCTGCTGCTGTTATTCAGAGGCAGCTCACCTCATGCCAGCTTCAAAATGAAAGTGCTGGCTGGAGCAAAGTGTTATCAGGCTTGAAGTTCAGATAGAGGTTGGAATAGGAAGCCTCTCATGTTACAGCTCCTAGTTTCTAGGTTTGGGTGTTGGTCTCTTCTGCTGGGATGACAGAAGGATAGGGAGGTATGGGGGAGGGTAGCTCACTGACTTAGGGTTCAGTTCACTGGCTTAGGGTTTAGTTTACTAGCTTCTGCCTGATGCTGCTTGCTGCATTTGCTGTGCTTTTTCTGCAAATAGGCTAAGCTAATTGTGCATTATGTTATCTCAGTTTTTCTCAGTAAAACTTTGTATCTCAACTCTTTATTTTGGTCTGGAGCGTTTTGTGTTACTTTTCCTTCCTTTCTGTGTTGGAAGGAAACGGTCTGTTACAGGACTCCAGCCTGAACAATTGCAAAGAACCTCTGCTGAATTGTGTCAACATTCTGACTCAATTTTACAAGTATGCCTAACTCTCAAGTGTTCAAAGTGCAACAAAACCTCTTTTGTTCAGTAAATTGACAATACAGAGGTAATTCAGTAGTCTCATAACGGAATGCAGGAGCTGAAGAAGAGTACCCTGTGTTCAAAATGAAGAGGATTTACTCCTTCCTTTTCAGTGTTCAGGAGTTTTCCAAGTAATTGGAGAAATTCATGAAAGGAGATTTTGATTTACACAACTAGAGAACCTGAACTCCTTGAAGAAGGCTCTTGGAAATAATTTCATCAAGATTTACATTTTATGCAGCCTGTGCTGTGGCTAACAGTAGAACATAACCACAAACTTCACAGAGAACAGTAAAGTGATGCTCAACGTTTGTGTTGTAGAATTTAACTCCTAACCTCAGTCAACTACTTCTCAGACAATATACTGGAATCAGCAGCAGGATCCTGGAGAAGAGAAGGCTCTGAGAGAACCTAATTGCAGCCTTCCAGTACCTGAAGGGGGCCTACAAGAAGGCTGGAGTGGGACTGTTTACAAAGGCCTGCAGTGATAGGACAAGGGGCAATGATTTGATATTAGAGCAAAGCAGATTTAGATTGGATGTTAGGAACAAGTTCTTTACCATGAAGGTGGTGGAACTCTGGAACAGGTGGCCCATGAAGGTAGTTGAGGCCCTATCCCTGAAGATATTCAAGGTGAGCAACCTCAGCCAGTGGAGCATGTCCCTGCTCACTGCAGGGAGGTTGGACTAGATGGCCTTTGGAGGTTCCTTCCAACGCAAGCCATTCGAAGATCCTTAGTGTAGCTAGGGTGCTTTTAAAACACATTGCAGCAGAAACCACCCAAGTCAGATAAGCTACTTCTACTCCCAGGAACAACCTGCAGACTTACTCATTTCCTTCCAGAAACAATGTTTTAAAGGAAGTTTAAACATCCACCAGTGATATTATTTGCTAAGAGGTAAAATACAGAAGCGTGTTTTAAGATGTTTTACATCACATCCTTGGATTTAACTGTAAACAAACAAGAACACCATGGCTTCAATGAAAAGTTATTTAAATTTGAATGCAGAGAATACTTTATTTACTGATTACAGTTTTGATGACCAATTTTAAACCATAACTCATGTGGGAAACAGTGGGGGACCTTAAGGCTGAGCCATATATATAGACAAATCTGGATACTGATAATCTGTACATTTAACCTCTGCTTTGTCTTTATACATCTGTCATTCAGTGTCTGAAATTAATCAATGGGAAACCTCCCCCCACCCCCCACAGTGTTCACTAATTTAGTCTTGTGCCTGGAATGGATTTTTGCATGGGTTTTTGAATGCATTCTAAATCTCAGTGGAGATCAAACAGGTTTTTGTTAACCATATCCCAAATGAAACGTTCAAGTACAATTGGAGTCTGCTGTTGTTACAGCTTGGTGTAGTTAATTTTGTCTTCCAATAATTAGCAGTAGTTCTCTTCTGTAGAGGTTCATCTATTTAAAGATAGTTATTAAACTTGCCTAACAGGTTGGGAAATCAATATAAATTAAGTGCCTGTGGTGCATACCAGTTTTCCTGCTCTAAGCAACCCCTATAACTTAAGTGGATAGACTTGCAATTTTACAGAATGACACTGACTTTTCAACAAAACCCAGAAAAAAAAAAGGTTAATTTACTATTCTTGCACTGAGCAGTACTCCTACAGGATGTGAGAACCGTTTTCCATCTGTACAGCTCCCTTTTGTAAAGCTGGGCAACACATAAGAAAGAGATAAACATCAACTGTTTGTGTTCTGAAAGATAGCTCGGTTCTTTAGTTCCAGTCACTGAAGGAATAGGCAGAGGCAAGTTTGACTTATCCCAGAAAAGTGAACAATTGGTTTTATTTGGTGTCTTCAGGATGCTTCACCTTCTGTGTGAGATGCAGGTGTTGTAGGAGAGACCATTTCAGGTTTTCGTGAAATTCTGTCCAGTTCTGCCTGAACATCTGTTAGGACTGGCTTCTGACCTACAAAATACATGCACAAACGTTCAGGCATGTTTATCAATCAGTTTTGGGAAAGCTTCTAAGTAGCTTTAATTCTCAAACCAGACAAGTCCTACAAATTGCTACTGCATACTTTGCAAAGGCCAAACCCCAAAGGAACAGGAAGCAGAAAGTCACTTCCTTCCATATTTCCAATTTCTCAAAGAAACTTCCAGAACTACATGTTGTTAGCATATGAAGAATTCATGTCAAGTACAAAACACAGAGAAGTCCATTAAGGCTAGGAGTTATGAATATTTCTACACCATTTTCTGCATCATATATATTTTCAGTAATTCTGAATGCGGGGTTTCATCACAGACTAGCTGAGTCACTGCTACGTACTTGGTCAACATAAACCAAACCCTGCTCATGGGAGCACACAGACCTGCAGATGACAAATCCATTTCTTCCCTCACCTGCTTACCTCCTCCCTAACATGGAAGGGCACAAACATTTGTGGAGTCACACTTAAACCTGATCCTGAAATATCAACCCCCCTTTATTTTACTCCCCAGCCTAGTTCCTATCCTCCCATGTTCTATCACAAGAATCACAGTAGCACAGTATCGCCAAGGTTGGAAGAGACCTCGAGGATCATCGAGTCCAACCTGTCACCACAAACCTCATGACTAGACCATGGCACCAACTGCCACATCCAATCTCCTCTTGAACACCTCCAGGGATGGTGACTCCACCATCTCCCCAGGCAGCACATTCCAATGACGAATGACTCTCTCGGTGAAGAACTTTCTCCTCACCTCCAGCCTAAACTTCCCCTGGCACAGCTTGAGACTGTGTCCTCTTGTTCTGGTGCTGGTTGCCAGGGAGAAGAGGCCAACCCCTTCCTGGCTACAACCACCTTTCAGGCAGTTGTAGAGGGCAATGAGGTTCACCCCTGAGCCTCCTCCTCTCCAAGCCAAACAATCCCAGCTCCCTCAGCCTCTCCTCATAGGGCTGTGCTCAAGGCCTCTCCCCAGCCTTGTTGCCCTTCTTTGGACGCCTTCAAGTGTCTCAAGGAAGATGCAGTGCAAGTGTATCAGAGTTTAAAGCAATGACAAGTGTGTATAGTATCCCAGGCTCTAAAGGAAAACTGACACACATGTAGTTTTAGCAGTGCCCCAGCATCCTTTCTGAAGAGGCAAATTAACAGGAACTACCCACAAAGCAATTTTTGGCAGAGGTATGATGCTGCTCCTCCAATACTTTCATGAATGCTATTGCTGTATTAGAATCAAAGCAGCTAATATTCCAGCTAACAAGCAGAGGGATTTCCCACAGCTGCTGAGGAGAAAAGGCATTCTCAAATCCCAAACTATTGTCTTGACAGTTTTCAGATTTGAAGAATGAGTGCAACAAATAACACTAAACAAGTCAAATACTGGGGAAGGTGAAGAGGCCACATCTAAATCCCAGCCAACCTACAGGAAGGCTGGGGAGGGACTTCTCAGGATATCAGGCAGTGATAGGACTAGGGGGAATGGAATGAAGCTGGAGGTGGGGAGATTCAGGCTGGATGTGAGGAGGAGGTTCTTCCCCATGAGAGTGGTGAAGCACTGGAATGGGTTGTCCAGGGAGGTGGTTGGGGCACCATCCCTGGGGGTGTTTAAGCCCAGGCTGGATGAGGCCCTGGCCAGCCTGATCTAGTGTGAGGTGTCCCTGCCCATGGCAGGGGGGTTGGAACTAGATGATCCTTGTGGTCCCTTCCAACCCTGACTGATACTCTGATACTATTTGCATTCATGTAACTCCTTGAAAAACGAGTCCTTTGCAATGGTAAACTGGCTGCACCCTCACCTGTTAGTGTTGCCTACTGTGAAATTTCTGTGAGCATTTTTTTTCTCCTTTAATAGTCTGATTCTGTTCATGAAGTTTCTGCCATGGCCCTGGACACAGGAAATTTCTGGAGCACTGCCTCCATCTGCCTGGCATTGCCCAAGCACGCTGCCAGCCAATCCCCAGTGGGTGCTCTCTGCACCTCAGATTGCCTGAGCTGCACATGTTCGTACTACCGCCGTTTGCTCTTCAAAGTAGCACTGCTGACTTTGCCTGCAGCATATTGGGAAGTACTTGTAAACTTTGCTTAGCCAGCTAAGCTGTGCACTGAGAAAAGGGAAGTGCCCACATGTTTAAAAGAAAAATAAAATAAAAATCAGGGTCTGTCTACACAAAAGATTAACAGGAATTATCTTCCTTTCTCTTACTACATAAAAGTAGACACTAATGTCATCAATGGAACACCAGCATTCTCACCTAAGCACACCTGATCTAGTTGGAGATGTCCCTGCTCACTGCAGGGGGGTTGGAGAAGATGACCTTTGAGGGTCCCTTCCAACCTGATGCATTCCATGTGATTCTCTCTGTGTGATTACTAACCTCTGGGGAAGCTGGGAGGGAAGATGTCTGGGTAGGTATGCTCTAAAGTAATACAGAAACATTTTAATCTGGAATAGCAAGAAGCACCAGAGTAGTCTTGCATCTAGCTTTAGAGCAGCCACTATTAGACATTTTTAGATTACTACCACTTATTAATCACATCATATAAAAAAAGGCTATCAACAGAAAATACAGAAGTGATTTTACAGGCTGTCCCCAAACTCTAAGCCTTCATTACATCAGAACTAGATCACTAGCAAAAGAAAATTTTACATTATCTTAATACTGATGGTATTGCTAAAAAGAACACAAACAACTTGAAATTCAGTTCCAGTATATCTGAATAATATTAAAAGGGGCTTAAAACCATTTTGTTGGGGTGATGGGGAACGCAGGACAAAAAAGAAGAACAACTCATGTATAAACAGCTACAATTAAAGTTTTTCTTTGATCCTCTGAAAGCCCTAAAAGGCAGTACTAACCTGCTGTGGAAATAAAAGCAAAAAACACATCCAATGAAACACTGTAAAATACAGTATGTCTGATAAATTATGCTACTAAGAGTTCAATTTGGGAGTTATGGATTGTTATCTATTAACCATACCTGACTTTTTTGCTGATGGTGGTAAGTTGCTGCCCGCACCTCCAGTGCCACCTCCTCCTGGACTGCCACCCACACCACCAGGGCCACCAGGGGAACCAGTTTTCTTGCTCAGGAGACTATTAAAGAAGTTAGCCAGGACTCCTTCACTAGTAGCTCCAGCTACAACAAAACCAAAACAAAAGAGAGTTTCTAAGTAAATATTGATTAGGCATATTAATTGCTCTAAATAAGCATCTCAAAGAAAGGAGGCAAAGCAGCTCTCCTACTTTCCCAGTTGCATTTGTGCTCACATAAGAAAAGGTACCTTTCATATTGGGATCAATTTTTTTTGACCCAGTAGGGATAGGTGTAACACTGGCAACGTTTGATGTTACAGATCTATTTGGTGTCCTTGGAGACCCACCAGGAACTCTCGGAGAGGCATCCTGTGGAGGAAAGAAAATCAACAAAGGGCAACCAACCAAACCCCAACCCCCTGAAGTGGCCAACCTTCTATGGAATTCAACTGTGTGCTGCAAAGGTACATGAAGTGAAGCATGTTGCTGTTTCTCACAATTCAAACTGGTTTGGGGTTTTTTTATGTTTTAAAGAATGTACTATCCCATGCCACTGAAATGACACAAAATTAGTTTTTGCTCACTGTGTACAAGGTTGGTTTTTTTTCCCTACACTTGTGTAATGTTCCTAAAAATATTAATTGTAGTACAATTAAAGCATAATGAAGCTTTTTCATTTTATCCTAATGAGAAACTTGAAAATCCATCTGTTGCACAGTAATGCTTCTGACCATAATGAAAACATGGATCAGGATCATAGAGGAACTACATCAAGTTTCTTGTGAAGACAGTGCATGCCACCAGTACTGTGGAAAGGACTAAATGCAGCCCAGGAGACAAAATCACATCCATTGCTTCAAGGAAAACAAGTCATGTTGTCAGGTCATCTAAAAAGGTAAAGCTACCTTTATAAGGTCCCATGCTCCCCATCTGGCTATTTTATTTCTATTTTAAATAGAGATGATGGCATTGTTTCCATTTGAGCTTGTTTTTAAGCCAAGCACTTAATAATACTAGAGGAACAGTGGCAAATTTAGGATATAAAACTCAATGCAATTCAATTCAGACAACATAGTTTGTTCCCTGGCACACTCTTGGGACAGAAAGGGGAGTCAACTAGCTGTTTAGATGCATTCTAGCACATGAAAAGTAAAGCCATGACATGTAGCCCTTGCTGTCAATACAAGTTGTCATGACTAGCTGTGAAGTGTCATAATTTTCATAGTATCAGTCAGGGTTGGAAGGGACCACAAGGGGCATCTAGTTCCAACCCCCCTGCCATGGGCAGGGACACCCCACACTAGATCAGGCTGGACAGAACCTCCTCCAGCCTGCTCTTACACACCTTCAGGGACAGGGCCTCAACCACCTCCCTGGACAACCCATTCCAGTGCTTCACCACTCTCATGGTGAAGAATCTCCTCCTCACATCCAGCCTGAACCTCCCCACCTCCAGCTTCATTCCATTCCCCCTAGTCTTATCACTACCTGATATCCTGAGCAGTCCCTCCCCAGCCTTCCTGTAGGCCCCAAAACCCAAGCCACCAAACAACCAAAAACCACCCTAAAAAGCAACCCTCCAAATATATGGAAGTGAGTCATTTTCAAATGATGATATTCAATATTTTTATTACTAACCACTGGCCTTCCTGCAGCAGTAGGTGGTTGTTTCGCCAGCTGGGACTGCAAAAAACCCAAACAAATCCATGTAGTGTTAGATATGACAGTGATCAGTAACATACCCAAGCATTCTTGAAAATGGTGTTAAATGAAACACCAGCTGCTGCTTTTACAGACAGACAATTACCTGCTGCTTCATAAGAAACACTTGGTCATCTTCTGCTACAATTTCTTTTTCATGAACAAACTGCAACACAAAAACATTGACATTGTTTTGACTGAAAGAATGTCATGGTGAATGTGACCAAGGCATTCAGTAATGAAGTAAATGTGTAAAATGCTATGTTGACTGAAGAACGTATGTTCTATATTTAAGACTTCTACCTTATGATTCCATTTAAACTAAGTTAATTAGAAGAGAAATTGAAGTATCATTAACTGCCTTGACCTGGCACACACAAGTCTCTAGATGCAGGAAGACTCATTACATCAGTTCAGTAAAAGAAGAACAAAGTAAATGGTTACAAGGCACATTCAGGAGTCTCAGGATCATTCACATATGCACAAACTCTGCAGCATGCTCACATCTACACATTGGCCACAACAACCCCATGCAGTGCTACAGGCTGGGGTCAGAGTGGCTGGAGAGCTCCCAAACAGAGAGGGACCTGGGGGTACTGGTCAATGGTAGGCTGAACATGAGCCAGCAGTGTGCCCAGGGGGCCAAGAAGGCCAATGGCATCCTGGCCTGTATCATGAATAGTGTAGCCAGCAGGATCAGGGAATTCATTGTGCCCTGTACTCAGCACTGGTTAGGCCACACCTTGAGTACTGTGTCCAGTTCTGGGCTCCTCAGTTCAGGAAAGATGTTGAGATGCTGGAACGTGTCCAGAGAAGGGCAACAAAGCTGGGGAGGGGTTTGAAGCACAAGCCCTATGAGGAGAGGCTGAGGGAGCTGGGGTTGCTTAGCCTGAAGAAGAGTCGTCTCAGGGGAGACCTTGTTGCTGTCTACAACTACCTGAAGGGAGGTTGTAGCCAGGTGGGGGTTGCTCTCTTCTCCCAGGCAACCAATGACAGAACAAGAAGACACAGTCTCAAGCTGTGCCAGGGGAGGTTTAGGCTGGATGTTAGGAAGAAGTTCTTCACAGAAAGCGTGATTGCCCATTGGAATGGGCTGCCCAGGGAGGTGGTGGAGTCACCATCACTGGAGGTGTTTAAGGAAAGACTGGATGGGGTGCTTGGTGCCATGGTTTAGTTGATTAGATGGTGTTGGTTGACAGGTTGGACTTGATGATCTTGAAGGTCTTTTCCAACCTGGTTAATTCTATTCTACCTCTCAATTTATCAAGGCCCCACCTTGGCATGTTTTGAATAACTACAGCTGCATTGCACACTAGTGTATAAACTGCACAAAGGCATCCCATATCCTAGTCTGTAAATCCAATTGCAAGCACTGTCCCTCCAAATTAGCCCACCACAGAAACTTTGCAAAAACAAGCACAGTAAATATCAGTATCAAAGTTCATAAGCCAGGCCTGAAGTTTATAAGCATGCAAAAAATATTTGCCAGTTATATATTCCTTGGACACATTCAACACTGTACTATAGCTGTCTTGATTTTTTCCCCCCAGAGATTGGAGAAAGGACACAGTATTATTTTTCTCAGCTAAAATAATTCATACTTGGAAATCTGATCAGTCCCAAATTCTTAGCTTTATTAGGAAAAGCCACTTCTATACACATGGGCTCCACTGCTGCTTCCATTGCTTTGTTGTTTTTCCCAACAACCTGGCACATGTTCTCAGGTAGTTCAGTCAAAGCCTTCTGTTAAATGGTGTGAGAAAGAAAATATGTGGAATATATGCAGAGCTTGTTTTCACCTATTTTTGATTTGACACTGTCTCAAGCTTTTTTATTTTAAGTACTCCAACAGAAAGCATTATGAATAGAATAGAATGAACCAGGTTGGAAAAGACCTTTGAGATCATCAAACCCAACCTATCACCCAACACCATCTAATCAACCAAACCACGGCACCAAGTACCTCATGCAGCCTCTTCTTAAACACCTCCAGTGAAGTTACAAGCAACTCTGTGCAAAATGGAGTGTTATTAAAAATGCTAACCAAATTTGACCAACAGTTAAATGTTGGTTAAATGACACAGACTTTTCAATATCAAGTATGTATTAAAAGCACAAGAGGTATGCTTGTAGTCTTGAACACTTCAACAGCAGCAGAAAAAAACCCAACAGTGTAAGCTGGAGAAGAGCTGTGCAGCACAAAAATCCATAATGTTTTGGGGTTTTTTTGGTAACTAAAGAAGAACATCGAGAACAAAGCAGACAAAACAAGAAAAAGCTTTACAGGGTTTAGATAAACTGGAAGCAAAGTCTCTGAAAAAGAAATGGTCAAAAACTGAAAGGTAAATAAATAAGAAGGTGACAGTCAAAAAAGTGAAGTATCTCAGTTTACCTTTCTGACTGGTGGTTTTGTTATGATATCTTCAAAGCTGTCTTCTGCTTTGAGTGTCTGAAAGTTCTCGTGCAATATTCCTATCTTCTTGTCATTATCCCAACCTGCAGGACTAGATAAAGGATTGTTTGGCTTTAAATTCTAGTGATATTTCAGGTTATTTCTGTATGCAGTCCTGAACTGCACAGAACTGAAAGCCAGTAAAGCTGTCATGGCTTCGGTTCTCCCGTGCAAGCCAGTTAGTGATCAGCACAACTAGTTAGAGAGAAGAGCAAAATCTCTGGGTTTAACATTTTGCTTTGTGGCTGTTAAGTATTCATAGTCTCAGTCCACTGACACTTCCCAAACTCCAGCTCATGAGAAGGTAACAGAAAAGTTCAAAAAGCATAAACAGAAAAGGCTCTAAATGCTGTTTTACAGTCTCACACAAAGACATTTTGTAGTTGCATACACAGAACAATGCAGATAACTTACATAAATACTGCATCTTTTTCCACAACAACAGCTGGAACGTTGAAGGGAAAACCATACAACTTCTGGACAATATATTTATACACTAGATCAATGTTTTTGTTCTCCTTTACTGAAGTGTAAATAAGAGCTGCCCCATCTGAATAAACTTGTTAAAGAAAACTCAGTTTAGCAGATGGCAAGAGATATCCAAATGACCTCTTTGTTAAAGTTTATCTACTTTGTAGAATACAAAAGCAAGTAACTCAAACACCTCCCAACACTTGTATTTTTATGAAGCTATTTAGTAATTTAAATCTTTCTTTCTGTGTCTGTTTTTGGCCAGTTCAGCTGTTCCTTACAAAGTCCAGGCTTTACTCACTGTCAAAGCTCACAATACCAACTGCTTCACTACAACATCTTCAAAACTTCCTTCTTTTAGTAAACATAAATCTTGATGGCATATCTTGGTATCTTGTCATTACCCCATCCTGCAACACAGACACTACAGCAGGTAGGTAGCTAGGTAGGACACTGGGTAGCTTTAAAAATGCTAAAGATCTTTCATTTCTCTACTTGGGTGTTTTAATTAGGTGTGGTGGGTTGAAATTACACACCCCCCCCCCATCTAATTTGGGGAAAACTACCCTCAAAATAAAATTGACAGCCTAGCTCAGTTTGGGATGGAAGCAAACAAAGAAATATTTACACACAAACTACAATGTAGACATATGAAATGCAATCGATACGTACAAAATACACAATAGATTTCTACAACATACATACATATATATATATTTACAGTTTATAAACAACACAAAAACTCCTCAGAATCCCTCTGGACAGATCCAGGGAACCCATTCCCTTCCTCCCCCACTCTCTCCCTCCTTTCTGTTACCTCACACAGTAGTCGAAAGAGATATCCTAGCAAGGCCACAGAGGGGAGAGAGCAAGCAAGTTGCAAGCAGAAGCAACAGGAGAAGAAAAGGGCAAGGACTGTTTATGCCACTACTCTACATCCCCATTAGCAAGCCAATGAAGTATATAGACCTTATTATTTTTCTTTTGTATCCAATGGTAATTATTTTACTTTCAGTCCTTGCAGTCAGGAACTAGGCTAAAGTTCCCCCTTCAAACTGTTAACATTAGGGTAGCTCATTTGTTCATTATACAGCAATCTACTTTTGAATGAAATGAAGGCAAATGAGTTGTGCTGGCTATCACTCACTAAAAGACCAAGAGATTTTCTTTGTATTCCAGCATGGTTAAGTATCAAATTAACACAGGTTAAGTATCAAATTAACACAGGTTATGCCCAGGATTAAAAGCAGACAGGGAAGTTTTGAAGTAATTACTACTTTGTTTATAAAAATACCAACTCCCCTAATTTATTTCTACATGCATGCAATTCAAGCTCTGGAATAAGCTAAATAGTAGGATCCATTACTCACATAGTGAAGGTGGATTAGAATTCCAAGTTGTACATGGCACAGGCAACCTGTATTAATCTATTCTACTATTCAAATTCAGAAGACTTCACTGACAAGACTTATTACAATTACCCATAATTCCTTTTCAAAAAGTTAGGTTCTCAAAGCCTTTTGAAGGACATGCCATCTTGGTACTCAACTGAGGTATCAGATTCTTGAACTGATCTTCCCATTTGTTAACTGCTGTCTTTCCAACAGTATTTAAACTTCCCTTTATCACAGTATAACTAAGGTTGGAAGAGACCTCAAGGATCATTGAATCCAACCTGTAAACACAGACCCCATGACTAGACCATGGCACCAAGTGCCACGTCCAATCCCCTCTTGAACACCTCCAGGGACGGTGACTCCACCACCTCCCAGGGCAGCACATTCCAATGACGAACAACTCGCTTGGTGAAGAACTTTCTCCTCACCTCAAGTCTAAACCTCCCCTGGCGCAGCTTGAGACTGTGTCCTCTTGTTCTGGTGCTGGTTGCCTGGGAGAAGAGGCCAACCCCTTCCTGGCTACAACCACCTTTCAGGTAGTTGTAGAGAGCAATGAAGTCTCCCCTGAGCCTCCTCTTCTCCAGGCTAAACAATCCCAGCTCCCTCAGCCTCTCCTCACAGGGCTGTGCTCAAGGCCTCTCCCCAGCCTTGTTGCCCTTCTCTGGACACGCTCAAGTGTTTCGATGTCCTTCTTAAACTGAGGGGCCCAGAACTGGACGCAGTACTCAAGGTGCAGCCTAACCAATGCAGCAGCACAAACGATGACAACACAATGCTGGTGTACTGCTGGCATCTAAGCTCTAGATTCCAAGTATGCCTGACTAAACAACACTAAAGACTATTTAGAATAGAATAAACCAGGTTGGAAGAGACCTTCAAGATCATCGTGTCCCATCTATCACCCAACACCACCTAATCAACTAACCCATGGCACCAAGCACCCTATCAAGTCTCCTCCTGCGCACCTCCAGTGATGGTGACTCCACCACCTCCTTGGGCAGCAAAGTTACAGCTCATGTGCATTTTCTGCACCAACACAAACGCAGCAAGCGGACCCTTCCTACAGAAACACACCCTTCCTTCCTTCCCTCACTACCTCATCCTGTGGAATTACTGAGCACTAAACAGACTGCATATTTGGGTCAGAAAAGGAGTAGCATCTGTTACATGCATCTGAAGCAAGCCCGTACTAAAATGGCTTATCTTCTTGTTATTTTAGGGAGCTTGTCAGCTAAGATGTCCTAACTTACATACTGACTCCTAGGAATGAAGGTAAGTGAAGAAATTCATGGTAAAGGGGAAAAGATAAAGTCTTGCAACAATTAAAAAAAGAAAGACAGAGAGAGAGAATAACAAGAAACAAAAGAAAGAAAGCAAACAGGAAAGTTTAAGTCAACATTATCTGCAGAGGTAGCTGAAGCAGTTGTATACTGCTGTGGTAGAGATGCAAATGTTCTTTCAGGCTGGTCACAATTAATGCAAAGATTTAACTGAGTCATTATCATCTTTATGTTAAAGGATACATTGTAAGCAAAACTGTCTGATATGTGACTGAATGAAGTCAAAGTGTTCATCCCTGTAGTCATGCTCTTTTTCCAGAATGCTGATGGCATCACACTGTCAAAACAAACACAAAATTAATATGGCACTTTCAGTTATCTGTGGAATTGCACTGCTGCTACACATCCACTTCACATTTGGGCAAGGGGGATGGACTGGAGCAGGTGGTACAGATAAAACACAAAAACCTACTAAGATAGTTTAGAAGCATAACTGAGCCCTTAAAAAAAACCAACCAACCCACCCTACAAAACTGAAAAACCCCAGCACCCAAAGAGCCAATTTGATGTGCATGTACTGTTGTCCATACTAACTCAGGAGTTAAAGGGATTACCATTTTTCATTCATTCACTCACTCTCCTCCCATTCAATGCAACAACTCAAGGGCTCTGCTGAAGACTGAATGACACCACCAGTTTCTGCCCAGTGTATATTTTTTACACACCCTGGACATAGTGTTATGCAGTTAAGTAGCCTTTTGCAAAAGAAAGCAAAAGCAAGAAATATGGAAGCAGAGAGGAAAAAGGGAAAAAGAAAGAAAAAAGAGGAACAAAAGGGTGAGGGTGAGGGCAGGAGGGAGAGAGGAATAATAGAGAACAAGCCGGGGGCAGGGGAAAGTGTTTTTCAAATGAAATATTAGCCTTCCAGTGAAGGAGCAGAATGTGGATCAAAAGGGTTTATTCTTTCACTGTGGGCCAGCAGGTGTGGTATGCTTAATGGCAATGAGGACTGAAGAGACAAGGGTGGGGGGGAATCAAAACAAACCAAGCCACAAGAGAAGCACATCTTTTTCTTTTGACTAAGAATATGGTTACGTAGCTAACAGAAACCAAAACAGACTACAGAAACACCCTAAGGATCTGAGGAGAGTTCAATCAGTAGCACTTTGCTAACTAGATCACTCAAAGGTATTAGTTTTCAGGCAAAGAGTACAAGTATTGTAAAAAAAACTTTGCAAACACTATTTGGGAAGTAAGGAAGATGGTGGAGAGAGAGAGAGAGTGAACTCTAGTTCTTGATACTAACAAGCTTACTTCTGTGAACAAAACTGCATCTGAGATATTTCTCAATTTCTTGAAGATTAGTATAACTGAAGGAAAAACTAATCCCAAAATGACATGCAAGAAGGGATTCCACAAGATAATCAACCTTCAATATTACACATTTCAAAAGAATTCTTATGCAAGCTATTCAGAGTGACTTAAGAGCCATGCGTTTCCCACCCCAAATCCACAATTGACAGAGTTGCTTAAATAGAATATGCAAAACACCTAAAACGTGAAACAAACCTTTGTACAAACTACTACTACTGGAATGCCTAAGTTACATGTTAGTGTATCTGCACCCAGGGGTAAAATCACACTGTCATCTTTGTCTTCCTGTAATGAAGTATTTCTTCTCTGTGGAGAAGCTGGGAAATCCTCGCCTGGTTCTACATATTCCTGGAAGTCTCTTACCACTGAAAGTAAAAAAAGTTATATTAAAAGATCAGCTACTTTATTATTTCAACAATGATTTCCTCTGCCCTTGATCTCTAGCAGTACTTCTGCTTCTTTTTGTTGAAAAAAACCCCAAGCATGCACCAAGTGCTGACTATTTGTTTTCTCTATGCATCACATGAGAGAACTAGTAAGTCTGAGTTCTGCTTTGCCAGCCAGAAGAACAGGACTAGGTAAAACTGTCCAATAGGTCAGCACTGAACCATTTCTCTTTTATCATCATGAAACTACTAGGCAGTTGCTACTGACTATTACTGCTTGATACATTTCCTAAAGGACACAAGTTCCCTTGCATCATTCTTCGCAAAATTAGTGGAACATTTTGTCAGAATGAACAGAATTAAGCCTGATACATATCACTTAACTGCTACCATATGCCAGTTTTCACTGAAACCCCTTTTGCCTCAAGGTCCTTTCCAGCCCCTAACATTCTGTGGTTCTCACTCTCTGTACAGTGAATCTACAGTAGTAATAAACAAAAAGAACACATAAACATTAGTTATTAAATGTCTTTATAATTAGGTAAGAGCATACCAAATACTTAATATGCTATTAAAATAAATCAGATACTACTTAAATATTTAGCTGGGAGGTTAAGTCAGAAAATTACTTAACCTCCTAGCTAAACAGACTTAGAACAAAGATAAAGTTACAAGTGCAAGTCTTGCCAGGTTCTGATGCATACACTCTAGTCTCTTACTGTGTGGTCACTCAGTATTCCTACAGTCAGGGATGCAATGTTAGGCATAAAATGCCTGTACCTTTCACATCATGTCTCATATTCAACACAGCAGACACAGGATTCTACCAAAACCCATCACTGATTACTCTTCCATGAGTAATGCAGGCTGATTCACATTAGGGAAAAAAAAAAGACAAGACTATTTAGCTGAATCATGCATACTAGCAGCTAACTACTGTGGTACATTCTCACTGCTTTGTCCTGATTGATGGTAATCCACCCCTAGCCTCACTGAACTGATTGAAGCCCTGTGAATTTATGCCTAGAAAGACATCAATTGTATTAGAGCAAGACAGATTCTGCCACTCTGCTCTGGTAGGACCTCACCTGGAGGTACTGTGTCTAACTCTTGGTCCCTCAACACACAAAGGGCATGGACCTGATGAAATGAGTCTAGAGGAGGGCAACTAAAGTGATCAGAGGGCTGGAGCACCCACCTCTTCTGAAAAGACAGGCTGATAGCATTGGGGTTGTTTAGCCAGGAGACCTTGCAGCGGCCAAGAAAGCTGGGGAGGGACTGTTTACAAGCCCATATAGCAATAAGATGAGGGGCAATGGTTTTACAGGTAGAGTAGGGTAGATTTAGACTGGACATTAAAGAAGTTTACTATGAGAGTCGTGGAAGACTAGAATAGGTTACACAGAGAAGTGGTGGAGGTCCCATTCCTGGAGACATTCAAGGTTAGGCTTGATGGGGCTCTGAGCAATCTGACCTAGTTGGGAATGGCCCTGCTTATTGCAGGGAGGTTCAACTACATGACCTTTAAAGGTGCCTTTCAACCAAATGCATGCTATGAACTATTTCAACACCTTAGAGAAAAAAGGATTATTCAACTTTTCTATCTATTTTGGAGTTCACAATAACAACAAGCAGATTATCATCTCTATTTGAACACTCAACTCAGTCTTATTCAGGGAATGATGCTACTTTGGTCTGGCCTGAGACCTTCTGAAAGCCTCCCAAATTGACTGTTTTAGCCTCAGAGCTGTCACCAAGATACACCAACCATTCAAAGGAATCTTTCCTACACAACACCCTGTCTGTTCCAGAGTAACCGCATGCTAAAATAAAAATCACACTACCCCAGTGCTAGAATCCCTCCAGTGGATTCCTGAAATTCCCACTGCATGATCACAGCATACTAATCTTTATAGAAGCACAGAAAACAGTAAAAAGGACTGATCATAGCTCACAGATTACAGAATACAATCTCAGATTTTCCTTAGAGACAGGATTAAAATGACCAGGCCACAAGGCTTCATTAGGCACATCTAAACTCAGTAACAGGAAGAGCTATTCCAACCCTTCACAAATAGCTGCTATGCCTTCCCATACCAGACCCTCACAGGGTCTACCTTTGAGTGAAGTTGAGTTGCTAGAACTGGAAGACAAACAGCACAGCATCTCCAGAAAACACACACAAAATCTCAGTAGGTGTCAGTCTCGTTAGCAAATTTAATCAGCTTGCACAAGCCACTCAGGAGCACTGATCCTGACAATGTTGCCAAAAGTCAGGCAAGTAAGAATTCTCCCTCCTCCCTTTGGCTGTGACAAGCTGCAGCCTGCCTAGCAATGCATGAAGCCACATCACAGGAGGCTCAAAACAAAACCAGCTTCCAATCCTATCTGGACTGTGTCCAGGGCTCGTTATACCCAATACACAAACCAGCAACATCTGTAAGAATCAGACCAAATGATGAAAGAACAAGAAAGCAGATAAAAGTTTTAATGATTATTCATTTTTCTTGACTCACTTCATCACTGAAATGGTCTGGATTTTTGCAAAGTTTCACTATTCTATTCAACTAAAGAAGCAAAACTACCAGCCCACACTTTTTTGATAACAGAGATACTGTGTTCTTACTGCTTTCAGCCAGTAAAATCCTATCCTGAAACTGTTTAGGGGTGGGGAGAGTGGTGTTTAATACATACATACACAAACACACCCCCCTCCAAAAACCAAACCCAAACCCCACACCCAGAAGAGCTTGGCTTGTCCCTCCTAAACAAGATCTTGCTGGGGAAGATAGGATTCTCAAGCATCTTTCCTTAGAAGCCTCTCTATCTTAAAAGGATAAACAAACCAACCACCAATCCCCAACCCACCTTCCAGAGTTTCTACACCTGTCACTTAATGGGCTACTTTATCACAGGACAGCTACAACCTGCCTTTCTGAAAAAGCTATTTCAACAATGTGGCAGTTGGTTGCTTAAGAACATGAGTTAGAAAGCCACTTCAGACTTGTAAATGAAGTGTAATGCTGTTTGACCTTAACACAGCTTTCTTAAATGCTTTTCCTTGTAGTAATTCACTGAGAGATGAATGGGAGAGACTCACGTTTCAGTACACTAAGGGAAACACAGTGGCTGCCCAAAAGTAATACAGAGCTATGGTGCTATTGAGTTTGGTCAGACAGTTTAAAGAATCCTGCAAAAATCTTTGTGTTCTGCATGCCTAAAACTAAAAAGACAAGACATTGATAAAGCTATATCACATCCATGTCAAAAACATAGAGCTGCATTAGTGTCAATAATAATCATGGTAAAACTCTTCAGGTAGAAAAGGCCCAGACAATACCATCCTGTCATGAATCCTTTCAACATTTACACTTTTGGTAGATAGAGAACATGTTCCATATTCTCTGGACTCAAAGTACAGGACAGTTAAGAAGCTGATGCAGTGATTTGCTGTTAAAATAAATAAATGGGGAAGGTTTTTCACTTGGGTAAACCTTTCCTAAATAATATCTATAAGACTCTAAATTCAACTCAGCTATGTTTGTTCTGACAGCTAACCCCTTCAAGGTAGTTGTTAGAAAGCAATACTGGTGTTTTTTGTATGTCTACCTGAGTCTTATCTAAAGGTTTACTTGCTTGGTAACTTCTAAGGTTATGCAACAGACTGCAATGGAGAGATTCAATGGTGCAGAAAGCATTCAACATGTTTGATCCAAAGGGATTTCTATGTATTTGCAGAATACTCACATTTTTGTTCCATTTCTTTCATTTCTTCAGGAGGAATTTTTAACTTGTCAATATGTTCTCTTACAACACTTGCCCATTTCTGTAAAGAATCCAGTGCAGTCCAAGGCCTAGACATGTCTACTACCAGCATAATTAGAGTGTCCTTTAGAGAGCTTGCCTCCATCGCAAATTTAAGAAGACCTTTGTGATATAGGTCACCATCCAAAATCCACACATTACATCTTGTTTGGTCTACAACAACAAACAGAAAGGCAAAAGATTTTGAGACTTACTTCAAACAGTCCAATATGTAAGAGCTATTAGGGGAGAACTGAGTGAATTCAGCCATCCCTTCTCAGCCTCTGGTCTGCTTTGCTCTCAAAGGCTGCCGTCTCCCTTTTAAAACTCCAATGTGATATGCCTATAGAACTTTAAAAATGCAGAATGCACCATGGCCCTTCAGAAAACTGCAGCAGAACTGCAAGTTTTAAAATTATTTAGATGAGCTTGATGGACAAGAAAATTATTCTTCATATTTGCAAAAGGGCAGTCACCTTACAGACAGACCACCCCACTGCCTTTTCCCCCTCAAAACCTCATACTCCAATATCCAGAGACACTTCTGCAGTAGATGAAGAGCTGTTGATTTGGAATTAGATAGCTTAACACAACTACACTTTGCCTTCTTGTAAGTTTTTATTACTTGTTACAGAACTTCTGAGGAAAACATTTAGATCAAAATCCCAATCCTCTTAACCCTGGTCTAGTAACCTTTGAGACCAATAGCCAGAGATGGCAATCAGGAAAGCAGGTGATTTCAGAAGAGACAGACAACTTTCTCTGGTTTTCCTTCCACCTATATTCTTATAGTATAGACAAGAATTCTCATTTTCCTCCCACAGCTCTCAGTGTGTCATACACACTCTAAGTATTGTTTCCAGATAATTCACTGCACCTCTACAGTGCCCTGCTCTACAGTGTCCTTCTCTTATTTGCCCATAGATAAGCATCAATTATCAACTCCATAACTGCAGGTATTCAGTGTTTGATCTTTTTTACCTCCTAGCCATAATCCAACTCAAGCCAGATGAAACACAGATTCTATTTTATTCCTCCTTCCTCTAAGTTCTTAGATTGGTGCTTTGGTTTCTTTTGTGGGGTTTTCTGTTGTTGTTTTTAAATGTTTTAAACAACCTCCTTTAGCATTGTGCACGTTTTCTTATTCATCAGTACATGGTATGTATTCTTGCAGACTGTGATACTACCAAGGCAACAGTTTCTCTGTATGTTCAAAAAGATAAGTACTTGCTAAAATAATTAAGATGCAAAGAGTCTAAGCATCTTTTCCTCTAGGCTGAGGAATATACATCCACTCAGAATGCTGCAGCTAAGATTGCCTCCCTGGTATTTTCAGCTTTTTCTTTTGACTGTTTTCTCTCCTCCCCTGCCATTTAAGGGGTAATTCTTTGTATCTACTAAAGGAATTCTACTCAGAAACTTACTCATGATACACTCACTCATGGCTAAGCAATTCATAAAGAAAGAGAAACATCCCAATGGCATTCCAAATCACACAACTGAGCCATTGCTTTTGAACTGATTTAAGACATAAAAAATACAAACTTACCATCTCGATCTTCATCGTGCACGTTTAAATACAAATACTCCATTCCTCTTCCTTTTTTGTATTCCTCTATGCCTTGAATTTTTCCTATTAGGCTGGTTTTACCAGCTCCATCTTCACCTAGAGAGACAGGAGGTAGATGCCACTCAATCTTTAATCACAGTTACATTAAAAACCACCTGGGGCAAGCAGGAAAACGTGTCTTAACAGGCTGACTGACCTCATCAAAGTTTTGACATGTAACAGACTTTGCCCAACTCAGTCATCTGTTCAAAGGGCAGGCCTCAGTTTCAGATCTAATTTCTAAATATTGGTAAGTGCAATTATACCACTAAGTATCCTAGCTGAAACAGGCCTATTTGTTTTAAAAGATTCCTTAAGGAGTAAACACCTCAAACAATTTGTCTTTCAAATGCAAGAAAGGGTTCACAATCTCTTTCTGAAGTAGAGGTCAAGCCACAGTAAGCTTGTCTTACCATCAGAAGAATATGATAATAGAACTCACTTATATCAAAAAAGCACACAGCACCAGGCCAAATAAGCAAACCTCTTTCCTTATAGATTTCTTTGAATCTTTTACAGATCTGAATAAACCTTAAAAACAGGAGATGAACAGTAAACCTGATGCCTTACAATACACAGAGAGAGTGATTGCCCATTGGAATGGACTGCCCGGGGAGGTGGTGGAGTTGCCGTCACTGGAGGTGTTCAGGAGGAGACTTGACAGGGTGCTTGGTTACATTGGTTAGTTGATTAGGTGGTGTTGGGTGATAGGTTGGACACGATGATCTTGAAGGTCTCTTCCAACCTGGTTTATTCTATTCTATTGGGATACACACACAGTAGTAACAGGCCTGCAATCTAGGCCTCCTATTCTCTCCCCTCCAAACAGAGCCTGGATATCCAGTGACCTTTACAGCATAAACATTTCAACTACTGTCAGAAACTCCTCTTGAAAAACCTCTTTATGTCTTTTTAAAGGGAACTGAACTTCATCTTATAGACAATATTAAGGCTTCATTAAAAATCTAAAGATACAACCACAGAAAAGAGCAGAAAAATCATGCTTTGATAGACTGACTTTGCATTTACTCAACATATCATTACCAAGATGACTACATATTTTATCAGTTTCACTTTTTCAGCAGTTAAGAGCTTGCTAGCTCCTTAACTATATTAAATCAAGATGCATCTAGAACACAATTATGGCTAGTTTTAAGTAAACATTGGAAAGCACAGCTATTCTCTATTCACTAAAAGAATAGTCTTTTAAGAAAAATTCTAAAGAATTTAAGCTCCATCACTAGAGATGAACTAAAATTCCTCCTCTGCCTTCATCCAAGTATTTATCCAAGCTTCCTCGGTTTGTCATCAACAAAAAAGTGGGGAGACTATGAGCTGCTGCACTGACAAGTTATGCTGTGCAAGATGCTCTCCCTCTTGCCAACAATTTCTGTATGATTCATTCTGTATTTGATAGTTTTGAACAGGCAACTTGAATTAAATTGTGCCAGAAGGCAACTCAAAAGATAAGACAACCCCAAATTTGTTAATCCTCTTAAAGAGATGTCCCACTCAACATCTTTCTTAGTTTATCTAGAAGACAACTGTTCTGACAAGTTCTGTCACATACTTATTTGTTTCACACAGGTGGCAATAAAGACTGCCCCTTCTTTCCTCTGGGATAGGTTAGTGTCTTCTGCAAAGTACATGTGCCAGTTCTTAGCAAAAGTTACTGCAACTTAAGTCTAAGAAACATCTGAGGTTATGGAAAGTTCTAAAGGTGAAAAAAGATACATTTAAACAGTCCAAAATTTATACAAGTGCCAATATCTATGCAACCACTGGTGGAAAGTGCTCATGCTAAACAATACAGGCAAACTTGAAATATACGTGCCACAAGCCCTCTACTTATCACAGCTGCCTGTTTTTTGATCTCCCCTCCATCCCCCTGTTTCCAAATGCCTGAAGTAAACTGAAGTTCAGTACTGTTGAGTTAATATCCTATGGTAACTTAAGACCTGACTTTTGATTTTCCCACCAAGTTTCCCAGTAATTACATTCAGACCCTACACCAAAATAAATTTTAACAGTACAGCATACGACAAGTTGATTTGATGTACAATTAGTACCTTTGGACACAGCAATCATTTCACCCTCCTATCAGGGAATCATTTAATCTGTTCTGCATAGAAGGTTTTCTACTCCCATCTTCTTAGCAAATATCCACCCCTTCCAAAACACCAAGATCAGGTAGGTGCACACAAGTTACTGCATGCATTGAGAGGCATTCATCATTCACTGGAAAGCCAGTGATGCATCAGCAAAGTTTGAAGGGACAGATACTACTTTCATTAATTACTCAGGTAAATGCAGTGAACTGTACAATTTGCAAAAGACAAAAGAGAAACTGAAAGATCTGTGGAGAAAGCAGTTAGAAACACTACAGACAAGTGGTCCAAAACACATTAGCAATGCATACACCAACCAGACTACAAATGAGACAACTCATTTTCCAGGATGCAAAATAGCTGCCTAGATTATTGCGAATTTAAGATACTGCATCCTTCTTTTGCAAGAAATAGAAAAGGTCCCCTTTTTCCAGAGTAAATCCTTAAGAACTAAAGCTCTGCATTACATGAAATTACACTTAGACATTAACACTACAGCGAGGAATCAAAAGTAATGCTTCTAGCAAGCAGTGCTGAACACCAAAGATGAACACCAGTAAAAGAGGGACACATATTTCACAGAATGTTAGGGGTTGGGAATGGACTTCTACAGATCATCAAGTCCAAACCTCCAGCCAAAGCAGGATCATCTTGGGGAGGCCGCACAGGAACCCTTCCAGGTGGGTTTTGAAAGTATCCAGGAGACTCCACAACCTCTCCGAGTAGCCTGTTCAGTGTTCCATCACCTTCACCACAAAGAAGTGTCTCCACATTTTGAGACCATACCTCCAGGGTTCTCACTTGTACCTGCTGTTCCTTGTCCTATCACTGGGCACCACCAAAAAGAGCCTGGCACCTTCATCTTGACACCCACCTGTCAGGTATTTGTAGATGTTGATAAAATCATCTCTCAGCTTTTTCTTCTCAAGACTAAACAGCCCCAGTTCTCTCAGTCTTTAATTTTGCATAAAAGTCAAGCTAGGATACAGTTGAAACAAAGGCAAACCAATCTGTTTACAGGCAGTATTTCACCGTCTTGTTAACAAAATGGAAAGTCTTAACTAAACAAAAGCCATTTCATCTTTATGCCCACACTGCTACACTTCACTGATGAGCTCAAGTTTGGGGTTGTGCTCACCAAAGCTTCTCTGTCCAAGGTGCTACTTTGTCTAGAAAACAGAGCTGGATGACATCCTTCTTGTTGATGCCCTCAAAGGCATGGGAAGCCATAATAAAAACCCTGCACAGCCACCTCCTTTCTCACTACTCCAGGCAAAAAGTATGTTTACTGAGCAGAAAATTAAGTATCACTAACTGTTCTGCTACAATACAGAATTTAGCAGAGTGGTCACCCACAGGGGGAAGAATGGGCAATGAGGTGAATGAATTGCCTTCTGTGAATGCAGGCAGGCACTTATCTATGAACTGTTACTTAAACTGTTCAACCATAAACTATCACATTAGAGAGAATTTAGGCTCTCTATAACAGAGCTTATCTATCATTTCCATTAAGCATTTTAAAATAAAGAATGTTTACTACTCAGGCTTTTTCCACCTTTCTTTCCATTTAGAAAATTAAAACAGAAGTAGGATTTCACTGGCCTTCGAACAAGGCATTTCTTACTTCTCACAGAAATCTGTGCTTGGCAAAGCAATCAATGTGTTTTCTCCTGGACAGATGTGAGGGTTTGGCTTTTTATTCAAATTGTTTCTCCAAAGTGTGTTTCAAACATAGCAAAGAAACAAAAAGTTAATGTTTCTCATGTGCCATCAGTTCTGTTGGTCTACCTCCCTACCATCAGGGCTGATTTTGCCCACCCCCAATAGCTCTTTGAAATGCCCTGGATGCACTCTGTATGTAATCTATAATACTACTGGTTCCTTGATGGATTTTTTTTTTTGGTGGGTGTCCTGCTTTTTAATTCATCAATTAAAATTCAGCTTAATACGGAAACAACCCAACTCATCTCTAAAATACATGTTCAAGCAAGGCCGAGCAAAACTAGGGATAAAGGTCCCAATTACCCCTTTTTACTCCCCCCAGCCCAAAAGGCATATTTTTGTGAACCAGCTCTATAGTTTTTACAAAACAAAAGACAGCTTCCCAGTACAACAACTCACAGCACCTTGTATTTTTAGCAAAAAAACACAGAGTATTTTTTTTCTGTTAAAAGAAGTACTCCACAATCTACCTTACTTAAATGTCATAGAGCAAAGTCATCAAACCCAAACCTGATTTATCAAACAGGACAAAGATGCCTTTCCAGAATGAGAATAGCCCTAACAGCCTCCTTCCTACTAGAACCAAGCACATGGGTACTGAGTTTTGTCTAAGTCACTGCCCCATCCAAACAACTGACACTTCAGAAGTACAGCTGTACTGGCAGAAACAAAACTTGGCTACATTTGGAAGGCTTTCATCACCTGTAGAAGGTGAAGAAGTTTGAAGAGGAGGAAGACAAGATATCTGACTTAACTTCTGCAGTACTAAGGAGTTAAGAAACATTTGAGATGAACAATCTAGACAGTACCATGCAGGAGTATTTCATCAGCTGTAATGTCAAAATGCTCACAGTGAAACTTGCAGCTATGTGAACAGGCAAAAATAAAGGGGAATAGTAATCTTTGTAGTGTTGAGTACAAATTGCAGTAAGCAGCTTTTGTGTTTATTTTATGTACTCTCATGACAATTTGCTACACAAGAATTTAATTCTGAAGTTCACTATATTCCATGTGTCCACTAAAAGAAAGTGGCAAGCTAAAACTGCTCTTCAGGATGTACCATTTCCTACATTAACAGCCATCCCAATCCATGTACACTCAAGAATGCATACCTGTAAGTTAGCTGCAGACTGTGGAAGCCTCTTCTCAAGCATCCTGACAGCCACTGAACAGGAGCAGAGCTCAAAGATTCAAACAAACAGGCCTGGCCTTGAAAAGTGAGATGTCTGGGGTAAAGAGAAAATGTGGGCACAAGGTAGTTGAACACTCACTGCCCACCCAAACTCAAAGCTTTTATCATCAAGTGAAGTAAAATGCACAAAACCCCAAATGGAAGTGATTCAGTAGAAGCGTAAGTGTGCAGCGCAAGGCTTACATGTGTTACTTGATGGTTTGACATCATTAGAGTTGCTGGCAAAGAATCTACTATGCTTCAGAGATGGAGAAGTGTATGAAGTACAAAGCCAGATAGAAAGCAACTATTCAGTTCACTTCCAAGCTGGGAGCCTGTTTTGTTGTGCATCCTGGAATGGCTTTGAACAAACATTACTGCCTGAATGTATGTGGCAGTTTATTGGAGAAATTATTTGTCTGGGTCTCTGAATTCCATCCTTTGCACATTCTATAGTACTAGAGATTCCCCATCTGCAACCTGCAATGGTGACTTCTTAGCTGCTCCCTTTATCCCACTTGCTGGTTCAGATCTAATTATCAGGAGGGGTATGAGCAAGAAAGCTCCTAGCTCTAAACATCAGTTTTCTCACTACACTCAAGACAAAGCATCTCCTCTGATCAGCTACCTTTATTACACAAGTGAGCAGAAGAGACAGTCCAGAAGGGAAAATAACCCAAACAACCCCCAAAAAACAACCCAGCAACATCAGCAAAAAACCCCACGTTCTCTTTGGTTATCTGCAGAAAGTAGACAGAAATGTCACCAAGGGCACCCAGCGTCCTTAAGAAAGCAGAAACATCTTACACTTTCTGCTGGTGCAGTTTGGTAAATGAGGTAGCTCTGGTCAGTATGACGGAACTGCCTAGGAATCAGAGCATACTTGCCTCACAGAAAAGTTTAGGAAAGCTTGTATTTTTATTGCTAGTTCAAACAAGAACAGAAAAACGCTTTTATACTATCATGTGCTGTCAACCCAAGTTTAAAGCCTTCAGAAAACAAACAGCTGCTGAGAAGATGCCTGTGAAACAATTTTAGAGAATAAGAACTATGCGAGATAACATTTTTACTTGCTGATTTTGAGCAGAGAATTACCAGTATTATATGTCAACCTTCACTGCACAAAACTATGTGCCCTATCTACAGATTAACCAATTTCCTTTAGTTATTTCTTGATGTCTTGAACTGCTTTCCAGGCTCTTAAAACTAAGATGTTAACACAGCTAAAAATAAATACTGAAAGAGCAGAACTAGCATGCCAGATATATCCAGGCTCCCAGAACAACTAGGCATACAAGTGTGTGAAAATTTGTGCTTGCAAACCAAAGAACACTAAGCACTAAGCGGTGGGTTTTCCTGTCTGCTCTTTCCTTTTTGGTTTTAATGATTTTTTTTTTCCCCTGTTGTTGTTGGGCTTTGGGTTTTTGTTTTGGTTTGTTCTGAGGGGTTTTTTTAGGAGGAAGGTTGGAAGTTTAGGGGGTTTGGTTTTTTATAACACAGTCTGCATTGAAAATAAGCACTCATTTGTCAGTGTATACCATGTCTCAGCTAGAATGTTTTGACTAATATAACTGTTCACACCGCAAATATTTGCCTGCCACAAAATGAGTGAAAACCATCAAGATCCAGGTCAGCTTTACAACTCCTGCTTTTACAACTCCTGCTTAAAGAATGGTGGTCTGAAGGTAGTCATGGCCAGAAGTGATCTGTATTAACAACAGCAGCTACTACAAAACTATTTCAAGGAACAAAGCTTAAAGATAGAATAAACAAGAGATAAGAGAGAAACACACAGATCAAAAGCCTGAAGAGACAAAACAAAACTTCACATATGGAGTCTGTCCAACACAGGATACTTAAAACTTCTCCATTTCCTGTGCCAATGTGCTTCGTGAGCAGCATTATGACTTGCCAGTGAACAAGGAAGCATCATACATGGATTAGATATTCTCATAGAGCATGTGGCCATGATCCTCATCAGTAGCCCTCAGATCTGATGCTCTTTTTCCTAACTACATGCCAAACTTTTTTCTTGCACCACAGCCTTCTAGAAAACACAATCTGTAAGAAAGAACTAGAATCTCTTCTACAAACCTGCAAGCCTTTTAAAAAATGCATCAGTCACAACAGAAAACCAAATGTTACATTAACTCATTCTAAAAGCTCTACATAACCAGGTAAAAAGAAAATCTGTATACACCAGATTAAACATCACAAACTAAATGAGCATTTGGAAACATTTTACAGTGCCCTCTCTAGTTCTGAAGGAAGCATAAGCTCCAGTTACTGAGTACTAAGGACTGCCTGGCTATGTAGGGAAAAGAAAACCAAGAGTGCAGTCATGACAAAGATCACAGCTTGAAGAAGAATCTTCCAACTTCAAAGCCAATCATCCAATTTAGCTTCAAAATACTAGATAAAAAGTTATCATGATGAAGTCTTCCTCAATATTACTAGACTTTCAAATCTCAATATTCCACTTAATTACATAACTGAAAAAGAACAAATTAAAGGGTAGCAAGTCTTGTAACAGGCTGACTAGACCATCTTATCATCTTTGCAGTTTTCTCCTTCATAGTCAGTTTTAAGTCATCACTCAGATTTACCAAAACAGGGAGGAAAGGTTCACAGTGATTGCTTTAGAATCATGGAAGAAAAAAACCCAATCTAACCTTAAAAACACCATGAGAGTACAAATCACAGTTCTATATACAATCATAGTGTGATGACAGCACACATGAATACCTTTGTACTCGGTTTTAACCACGTTTCCAAATACTGATACACAGTCTTTCTGGGGACAGGGAGGTTGGCAAAGGAGGGAAGCAGCAGCTAATTAATAAATCCATCCTCTCAGATTCATTAAATTCTCTACTGGTAACAGTATTTATCCGTAAGGAAAAAAACAAACCAAAACTAAAACAACAAACCATACTAATAAAGATAGTGACAGTAATAACACATATCTAGGTACATACACATCTGACAGCATCCAAACCTCCTCCTCCTCCCCCATGAAGTTTTAAATTTTGCTTGACATATCATTTTTCTTTTTTCCCCATCAACACCGAGTAACAGCTGGGTCTCTCATTACCACCCTATACCAAAGTCCCATCCTTTAACTTCCCATGCTTGTCAAAAGCAAGGTTGGACTAATGCACTGGGTGGAGATAAGAGGACACAATGAAAGGCAGCAGCAGTAACCGATGCCGCTGCTGCTGCACAACTTGCTGATGGTATTGCTGCCGACTAGCTCGGTGCATGTGGGCAGGACACAACCAACACGCCCATAGAGCCTGCCCCGCCCTTCGGCCAACAGGGAGCAGCCCTCACTGATACCCGGGGACACGGAAGCGATTTTTGTGCTTGCATGACACACCATAAGGACCATCTAGCAGCGCCGGTCGAACGATCGAGGGGGGTTTCAGAAAAGGCTGAAGGACCCATAGGCACCCCGAAGTCCACACTCATCGAGGGAAGAAAGACAATAAAACCCACCCTCCCAAGGCACCTCTACCTAAGGGGCTAGGAGGGGGAACGGACAGTTTGGGTATTATTGCCAGGTACCTAAGATAAAGGGGATACCTAAAGTATCTGTGGATACTGGATATCCAAACTAACGAAAAAAACACGCAAGGGAAAACGCAAGAGGGTTAAGTCAGCATCTTGCCACCATCACCCCTCCCACAGCCCCCAACCCCGCATTCGGGCCCTAAGGAAGACACGCTCCAAACGCCGAAGAGGGGGTCACGAAGCAAGGCTGTGTGCCAGGCATGGAAAGGGATCAGGATGGTTTTCTCACCCAGCAGGAGAACGTTCTTCCCCGATGGCAGCTTAGAGCGGGAGCGCGTGGACACCTCACTGAGGATGCAGGACCTGGCGCGGAGAGACGGCAAGGCTTAGGAAGGGGATACCGCTTCCTCCCGGTCCCCCACCCTCCTCAGGGGGAAGATATGCGGAGGAGAAGGCATGGAGAAGGGAAGGCAGGGCAGCAGCTGCCACGGCCAAGAGGAGGAGCCCCCCACCCCCACCCCATCTCGCTGCCCGAGAGGGACTGAGCGCCAGGCGCGGGGATTAGCTAGCTCTCCCCCCGCCGTCCCCGCCGGCTGAGGAGTCGCCGCGACGGCAGTAACGGCCAGCGCGCCCAGGTCCCCGGCCACGGGGTGGGGTGGGCGGTTACCAGAGGTTCTGCCCATCGTCCTCGTCGCCGCCTGCCCGCAGCTCCGCGTTGTTGTTGGTTGTGGCCGTAGCGGCGGACGAAGAAGAGGAAAAAGCAACAGCCGAACCGAGCCCGGACGAAGAGGAGCTAAAGGAACCGGCTCTCCCCACCGCCGCCGCCATCTTCGCTGTCTCCTCCCTGCCCCGCCGCCTCCCTGACACGGAGCGGGCGGCGGCGCGGCAGCGGCTGGCAGGAACCCGGATGTTGGAAGGTCGGGGGGCGGGGCCTGCCGCGGCCGCCGCCGGCGTCCCGTCCGCGGCTGCTTCCCGCGTTACAGCCCGCTCTGACAGCGGCCAGTCTCTTTCCCTGTGGCGAAGGCTTGTGGGTACCGGGACCCCCGCCGTCTTCCCAGGCCTTCTGCAGCCGTCATGGGGCGGAGAGGGAGACTCCGACTGGGGGAGCAAGTAGCTGTCGTTCGGACTGTCTACCGGTGCGAGGTTCTAGCCCGCAGGCGGGGCCATCCTGGTGGAGTGAGATGAAGGCCGTCGTCTACTTTTGTGCTGTGAGGTGTTGCTGTGAGTTAGGCAGCTGCTGCTGCTATGTGCTGAGTGCTGTTTGCCCCAGCCCTACCCCTGAAAAAAGCACCTTGCATCCAAGAGAAGTGAGTGCGGCCAGGGGTAAGACATGCCTTCGGGGGAGGATGCGGTGGTCTTACCTTCTCCGAGAGGCCTACCCACGACTTGTTCTCATCTCAGGAGTATAGCTTTTAGAGCTGGAAACAGACGGGTCAAGTCATCACCGTTTCGTGCTAGAAGTCCCTGAAGAAACAAGTAAGCCTGTCAGCTCTTCTCCGTCACTTTGCAGAAGTATCACGTGAGAGTTACACACGAACCACTTCAAATTCTGTTAAGAACTAGATGGGTCAGTTTTGTCCCTTCCCTTCAGGGAGAACCAAACACTGGATGTTTTCTTGTGTACCTGTCCTTCAGACAAAGGATACGTGTTTCCAGAGTCTGTGGACGTAGAGAAAGGCAGTGGCAGTGTTAGGGAATTATGCCAGCAGTTTGTAACTTTTTCCTTGCACGTTTGTTCTTTCTTGCTGCTGTGTTTAGTTTTTATATTAACCAAAAAAAGATTGCCTTATAAATACCATTTTAAAACAGGGGGAAATGGTCCATTTTAAAAAAATCCAAGTGTTGCTCTCCGTGGCTTTCTGTTGCTTTGCAACCCAAACTCTAGAGAGTGCTTTCAGGTGCTGTTTCAGTAGAGGTCATTTGTTGGAACTTTCAGAGCAGTATTAATCTCAGTGAGGTCCTTTAGGTGTAAAATTGGTGAGATGATGGTAGCCAGATACTGAACTACAGGTGCTTTTCAGTACATGCACAGTTACTGGTCAGAAGTATTTCATTGTGGACAGAATGCAGATGCACATAACTGGCAAAGTTTTGGTATCATAGTATCAGTCAGGGTTGGAAGGGACCACAAGGATCATCTAGTTCCAACCCCCCTGCCATGGGCAGGGACATTGGTGGAGATGTGTCGTCCAGTAAACAGTGACCACTAGAGGAATGCTGCTGATAAGCCACTGACAATAGGAGGAAATGGATTATTGGAATGGTGGAAGAACTCTTAAATTAGTGAGTTGACACAGCTTGTGGAAAGGGTTTGACAAGTTGCAGAGCCAGAACAAAGGGTGGGGGGTAAAAGCGGGCAAAGAGCAAGAAGAACAACAGAAGGAAGGAGTTTGAATTTGGAAAGAAGTAGAATGGAAATGCCCTTTCAGTGGAAGTAGTCAGTTAGGTCAGCTCCACTGCAAGTCAAGTTGCAGTTCTAAGAGAAAGTAAAAATCAAATTAACCTCCCCAGTAGATTACATTTCCCAACTGAAACAACTTTCAGGTGTCCAAACTTCAGTATCCTACTTCAATCAAAAGTGATAAAATAGATTTTAGCACAAGTTGAGAAATAGATTGCTATTTATCCTCATGCATGGTCTTGAGATTTTTGGTGAAGCTTTGCTAAGAAATGAAAAATCTATACCATTCAGTGAATTAGCTTTTAATCCCTCACAAAAGCACTGAAAACAAGAGCTTTTAAACTGCTTCACGCTGCTCATTATTTTAGATGGTGTTTCATACCCTACTGTTTGCACATGAGCCACATTCAGTGGAAGTATGTACATTATATTCCTCTCATTTTTTTGAAGCCAGGGTGTGGATGTCAGCAAGCAATTTTTAAATATAGTAGTAGAAAATAAAAGGGATGCATGGGAGGATGATAATAAGAGCATACTGCTTTTGTGTTGAGTAGGGAACACGCTGAGAAAAGACTGCAGCTTTCCTGCTCTCCTGCTTTTATAGGGGCTGATGTTTCTAGGTGGGAAGAAATATAAAAACTGGTGATTATAAATCTACCACAGAAAGACCACCTCTTTTATTTCCTCCCCTCCTCCTTGTCCTGACATCCATTCACTCTGGAGTATTTTTTAAGGTGTCTTTCAACTGTCTCCTCCTCGGGTAATGGCTGATTTTGCTGTGTGCCTTTGAAAGAGATCTGTACAGTTAAAAGTCTCTGAGGATTCACTCACCAGATTGTCACACCTGACAGTTCTGATGATGGTTGTGTGGTGTGTTTCTTACCTCTACCAGAAGCTATCCCTCCCTCCTATTCTGCCTCCTCTCCATTTTGTTTCTATCTTGGGAGCTGCAGAGGAGAAAGTGAAAATGACGATGCTGAGCCATCGTACTTGCAGGTTAGGTTAAAAAAGAAACAAATCAAGATGGAAACAAGAAGTTAAAAGGATTTAGAATCATCAACTCTGCAGTATGCTGAGACAGTATCTCGAATTATTCATAGACTTGCCTGTGCAACAGAATAGGAAAAAGAGATTTAGAAAAGGCCTGTAATAAAGACAAACACAAAAAATGGGGGGAGGAGGGAACATTACAATAACACATTATTAACCTTCCTCCTCTGTAAAATAAGTTTCTGTGTGGCAAAATGATCTTTTGAGTGCATGTGAACAAACATTCCATGCAGCCTTGTCTTAAGGGTTACTGAACAGGAACTGCTGGCAGTGATGCCCAGCGGACATAAAATCCTATTTAGCTCCTACCTCACCCAACCTGTAGCTATTTATCCAGGCACATTAAATATAAGGACTTCCCTGGCAACCAACTTGCAAGTTTTAAAGTTGTAAGAGTTTTTAAGTTATATATTATGTATTCTTACTTGAAACTACCAATCTGATTTGATAGTACCTTGTACTCAGTCACTGCTACACTTTCAGAGATAACTTTGACTGTAGAAGACATAGGAAGGTAATGAAGAATGAGGTCCGTCTACTATGAGGAGAAATAATGTTTCAGCTGTTGCTTGTTAGCAACAGTTTTAACTTGAAAGAGCATTGCCAATGGCACATTCATGGCTGAGGTCAAAAACTACAAGGTATCATTGGCAAAATAACATAATTTTGTAATACAGACAGGGGAGCTGCCCCAGAGTGATGATGCCAAAGAGCAGACCCTGAGATAGAGTCAGTTAGGTAGCTTTGAGCTGCCTGTGATATGCTGACCAAGGAGGGACCAACAGGGAAAGACACCTCCTGTGTACAGCTGGCAAGTGGTCATAGGAATGGAGTCTTCTTTTCTTTCATGTTCTCTGCCTTTTAGGTTTTTAATGTACGTTGATTATTCTATATCTCTCTCTGCTTGCTCTAAACATGAGTCTGTTGTTGGCTGTCTCTCTTCATGTCAAAACTTCTGAGTTAACATTCTATGAAATAATCACAGTATCACAAAGGTTGGAAGAGACCTCAAGGATCATCGAGTCCAACCTGTCAACACAGACCCCATGACTAAACCATGGCACCAAGTGCCACATCCAATTCCCTCTTGAACACCTCCAGGGATGGTGACTCCACCACCTCCTTGGGCAGCACATTCCAATGACGAACAACTCGCTCGGTGAAGAACTTTCTCCTCACCTCCAGCCTAAACTTCCCCTGGCGCAGCTTGAGACTGTGTCCTCTTGTTCTGGTGCTGGTTGCCTGGGAGAAGAGACCAACCCCTTCCTGGCTACAACCACCCTTCAGGTAGTTGTAGAGGGCAATGAGGTCACCCCTGAGCCTCCTCTTCTGCAGGCTAAACAACCCCAGCTCCCTCAGCCTCTCCTCATAGGGCTGTGCTCAAGGCCTCTCCCCAGCCTTGTTGCCCTTCTCTGGACATGTTCAAGTGTCTCAATGTCCTTCTTAAACTGAGGGACCCAGAACTGGACACAGGACTCACAGTGCAGCCTAACCAATGCAGAGTCCAGGCGCACAATGACCTCCCTGCTCCTGCTGGCCACACTATTCCTAATGCAGGCCAGGATGCCATTGGCCTTCTTGGCCACCTGGGCACACTGCTGGCTCATGTTCAGGCAGCTGTTGATCAGCACCCCCAGGTCCCTCTCTGTTTGGGAGCTCTCCAGCCACTCTGACCCCAGCCTGTAGCACTGCATGAGGTTGCTGTGGCCAAAGTGCAGCACCCGGCACTTGGACTTGTTGAATGCCATCCCATTGGATTCTGCCCATCTGTCCAGTCCGTCGAGGTCCCTCTGCAGAGCCCTTCCACCCTCTAACTGACCAACATCTGCTCCCAACTTGGTGTCATCTGCAAATTTGCTAATAACTGATTCAATCCCCTCATCCAGATCATCAGTGAAGATGTTAAAGAGGATGGGGCCCAGCACTGATCCCTGGGGGATGCCACTGGTGACTGGCTGCCAGCTGGACGTGGCACCATTCACCACCACTCTCTGGGCTCGGCCCTCCAGCCAGTTCCTAACCCAGCACAGAGTGTAGTGGTCCAAGCCACGAGCTGACAGCTTAGCCAGCAGTTTGCTGTGGGGGACAGTGTCAAAGGCCTTGCTGAAGTCCAGGTAGACCACATCCACAGGCCTCCCCACCTCCACCAGACAGATCACCTGATCATAGAAGGAGATCAAGTTGGAGAGACAGGACCTGCCCTCCTAAATCCATGTTGGCTGGACCTGAGTCCTTGGCTGTCCTTCAGGTGCGCAGTTATTGCCGCCAGGATAATCTGCTCCATCACTTTCCCTGGCACTGAGGTCAGGCTGCCAGGCCTGGAGTTTCCAGGTTCCTCCATCCGACCCTTCTTGTGGATGGGGACCACACTGGCCAGTTTCCAGTCAGCTGGGACCTCGCCAGTGAGCCAGGACTGGAGGAACGTGATGGAGAGCGGCTTGGCCAGCTGCTTGGACCACCTTCTCTGTCTGCATGTATTGTCAGTGGCCAAACACTATCAAATGGGTTGTGAATTCAGAAGACTTCTTTTTTTTTTCCCATGAGTGAGCCCATGGAAATGAATTGTTGTTGTTCAATTACATTTAAAAGATTCATTTTGCATTGTTAGAGAGATTTTTGCCTCTAAGGCAGAGCTGGCTTAGCAATGATGACTTTGTTGTTGAAACCAAAATCATAAAGGTCACAGTGCTCAATACGTGCTGTAAGTTGTCTGAACAGAAAGCTTCTCTGAAAAGGCATCAATGAAGAGGCAGAATGCACAGAACTTTCAACGAGATGTTTTGTTCCCTTGGGCTATAGTTTATTTAAAAGTACAAACCTAAACCTTAGAAAGAAAGAGAAGCATGATTTGCCTGCACTTCTTGGTCTGAATTTGTGTGCCATTGATATTCAGAAAGTATTACAGTATCACTAAGGTTGGAAGAGACCTCAAGGATCGTCAAGTCCAACCTGTCACCACAGGCCTCATGACTAGACCATGGCACCAAGTGCCACATCCAATCTCCTCCTCAACACCTCCAGGGATGGGGACTCCACCACCTCCCTGGGCAGCACATTCCAATGACGAATAACTCTCTCAGTGAAGAACTTTCTCCTCACCTTGAGCCTAAACTTCCCCTGGTGCAGCTTGAGACTGTGTCCTCTTGTTCTGGTGCTGGTTGCCTGGGAGAAGAGACCAACCCCTTCCTGGCTACAACCACCCTTCAGGTAGTTGTAGAGGGCAATGAGGTCACCCCTGAGCCTCCTCTTCTCCAGGCTAAACAATCCCAGCTCCCTCAGCCTCTCCTCACAGGGCTTGTACTCAAGGCCTCTCCCCAGCCTTGTTGCCCTTCTCTGGACACATTCAAGTGTCTCAATGTCCTTCTTAAGATGAGGGCCCCAGAAATGGACACAGGACTCAAGGTGTGGCCTAACCAAAGCAGAGTACAGGGGCACTATGACTTCCCTGCTCCTGCTGGCCACACTATTCCTAATGCAGGCCAGGATGCCATTGGCCCTCTTGGCCACCTGGACACACTGCTGGCTCATGAACTTGATAATGGTTTTTGAAAGTGCTTTTTTGGTGGTATTAGCAGCTAGTCATCTGTGACTTAATCTTGAAGGAAATGAGAAAATATTGTATGACTTAGCTGAGAGGTTGATAATAGCACAAATTGCAAATGGATAACGTTGACACAATATTTCAATCTGTGTGCTGAAATTCATTCATATAAACTATAGAATAATATTTAGGAATAACAGACATGAGTCAGGAGACTTAATGGAAGGGATCTGTATGAAGTATTAGTCTTATGACCAGTTTTGTGTATTGCTTTTATTCCCCCCCCCCCTTTAAATATGTGTAAGTCTTGTTATTCATCAGTTGGTAACACAAGCTCTGCAGACCATGCAGCAGTGTACTGCTTCTACATTTATTGTCTACATACCACACTGTAAATCTGTAAGAATGTGCAGGGCTAACCAATTTTATGAAGCAGATTATTATGGTCTGCTGCAAAAGCGACAAAGACTGTTTTAGTTCACAATGTTTTACTTCTTTAATCTAAATCTGTTACCATTTGGTGGCAGAACACCAGAACAAGAGGACACAGTCTCAGGCTGCACCAGGGGAGGTTTAGGCTGGAGGTTAGGAGGAAGTTTTACACAGAGAGAGTGATTGCCCATTGGAATGGGCTGCCTGAGGAGGTGGTGGAGTCACCATCACTGGAGGTGTTCAGGAGGAGATTTGGTAGGGTGCTTGGTTGCATGGTTTAGTTGATTAGGTGGTGTTGGATGATAGGTTGGACACGATCTTGAAGGTCTCTTCCAACCTGGTCTGGTCTATTCTATGCTGTTCTTTGCTGTTCTATGCTGTTCTATTCTTGTATTTGCTTGGCATCAATGAGATTTAAAATCTGCTTTGTGTGTGTGGCTGGTGATTAAAAATACATGCTTGCTATTCATCTACAGAATATAATTAGGAGATCTGGTTATCCAAGAGCTGCATGCCCTTACTTTCCATTGGGAGACCAGGCATATTCCCTCTCAACGCATGTTCAACTCACTATGTTGATATATTTGCTTTCCAGGGGCAGTTTGGGCCAATGTCCTGGGGTCCTCTATGTGCTTGCTGTAGTGCTGAGAGTCACTGCAGGGAAAAGGTTTAGAGCTGTGGTGGTTACTGGCCTGCGAGGTTTTGTTCAGAGCAGTACAGGACACTCCTAAGAACACCACTGGGAGATCTGTCCCAAGGCTGGATAATTATGAGTGGCAGGGTGTGTGGGAGAATGTGGGCAAGTGCCTAGGCCAATGGTCACCTCTGGTGTTTTGGAATTTCACCTCTGAACAAGTGCTGGTGAGTTGCTTGGGAAAAGTCTGTTGTTGTCCTGCAAGGTCCTGACAGACAGAAATCACTGTGACGTGCTGGGGACTGGCCATGCCTATCAAACTGTTCTCATTACTGTTCAGAGTGCTCAGGGGCAAGAGGAGGTCTCTGGACCTACAGACAGACCAACAGCACGGCAGCCACACCAGAGAACCAGCCTGCACCACGATGAGCTGCCACTGTACAGCAAAAGAAACATACAAGGCAAGCAGCTCCTCTGGCAGGGGATGAGGGTGAATGAGCATCATCACGGGAACAGGAGAAAGAGCCAGGGGTGGTCACTCAGTTCTTATCTCTGGCTTTGGAAGATGGGCAAGGACAAATGGTAGATGACAAGAGTAGCAGGCCTGGCAATGCAAGAGATGTCTCTTCCTCTGTACAGACCTGTGTTTCAGCTGTGAAGGTCGAGCGAACCCCCACCTGCACAGTCCTGTGTTTCAGCCATGAGGAGCAGGTGCTTCAGTCTCCAAAGGAGACAATCTGGGAGGTACACACCACGGTGGACCCTGTGGTTTTACCTAATGTGCCCATGCGTGTTGTTTGATGTTAATTGCTGCGGGGCGGGGCGCAGATCTTCTAGGATAATGGCTGGAGAATGTCATGGGCTGAGTTGAATCTGCTGTTGATACTCAATACCCTGCTGTCGTCATGTCAGCAAAATGAAAGTGCTGGCAGGAACAAAGTATCATAGGGCTTGAAGTTCAAGTTGTGACATAAGAGGCTTCCTGTTCCATTGTTTTGGGGGGTTTGGAGCGTTACCCCTTTCCACTGGGCTGGCTGTGGGTCAGGGCATGGGGGGAGTTGATGGCTTCTGCTGCTTCTGCATTTTGCTGCACTTTTTGGCAAATAGGCTAAGGTAATTGTGCATTGTATTGTGTCATCATATTCTTTATCTCAACCCAGAAGGTCTTTTTTGTGTTACTTTCCCTCCCGTTTGTGTATGGGAAGGGGGTATTCATGAGAGCAGGCTGTGTTAACCCAGGGCACAGGGCTGCCACGTGGTATTTCCCAACCTATTTATAAAACCCTTAAAAGGGACTTAATGTTTCAAAGTTCAGAACCCTGCTTTGAAGACACTGAGCACTTTTAGCTGCCATCCAAGTAAGCACTCTAGAGTGCTTATCTTGGAAATAAATATTCCAGTTATAGGAGTATCGTATTAAATATATTGGGATTAGGTTTTCATCATCTCAGTGGCTTGAGACCTGCTACAGTTTTATGCTGCCTCTGCACATACTTGTCTTGTTACAGGTTTTGTCACTTGCCAAAAGACGTCTCTGCTTTCATTTTGCTCTCTGTTCAAAAGCAAAAACTGTGGAATAAGTTTTACTTATTAAACAGAGGGATCTGTTTCCCTCCGGTTTTCCTTTTAAGAGTCTAGTCACTGAAGGTTTGCAGGGTTCAGAAATACATAACCTTCTTTAAACTACTGGATTAGAAACAGCTATTTTAACTAAGTGATATGTTGTTTCACATGTTGGAGGAAGATACTCTTTTCCATTTTTCTTTTTCTGTGACTTGTGAATAATATCTCTGGTAAGGATTATGATCTTTTCAGTAAAACTACCTGCTAAAATCATCCTCCAAACTGCACAAATGAATGACTTCGGTTAGAATCAATAAGGTTGGGAAAGACCTCAGAGATCATCAAGTCCAACCTGTCACCCAACACCTCCTGACTACTCAACCATGGCTTCAAGTGCCACGTCCAATCCCTTTTTGCACACCTCCAGGGGTGGTGACTCCACCGCCTCCCTGGGCAGCACATTCCAATGGCTAAAAACTCTTTCTGTCAAGAACTTTCCCCTCACCTCAAGCCTAAACCTCCCCTGGTGCAGCCTGAGTCTGTGTCCTCTTGTTCTGGTGCTGGTTGCCTGGGAAAAGAGATCAAGTACTATCTGTCTATAGCCTCCCTTCAGGTAGTTGTAGAGAGCGATAAGGTCTCCCCTGAGCCTTCTCTTCTCCAGGCTAAACAATCCCAGGTCACTTAGCCTCTCCTCATAGGTCTTGTGCTCGAGGCCTCTCACCAGCCTCGTTGCCCTTCCCTGGCCACGTTCAGTTAGTATAATCAAGTTTATAGTATCATAGTATCAGTCAGGGTTGGAAGGGACCACAAGGATCATCTAGTTCCAACCCCCCTGCCATGGGCAGGGACACCCCACACTAGATCAGCCTGGCCAGAGCCTCATCCAGCCTGGGTTTAAACACCTCCAGGGACGGGGCCTCAACCACCTCCCTAGACAACCCATTCCAGGGCTTCACCACTCTCATGGTGAAGAACCTCCTCCTCACATCTAGCCTGAATCTCCCCACCTCCAGCTTCATTCCATTCCCCCTAGTCCTATCACTACCTGAGATCCTGAGCAGTCCCTCCCCAGCCTTCCTGTAGGCCCCCTTCAGGTACTGGAAGGCCACAAGTTGAGTATAGAAGGCTAGTACTCTGCTGTTGGTGAATTGGTAGAAAAATGTAGCCCAAACACCAAATAAAAAATGGTCAATATAGTAAATGGCCTGAGAATAGTCTCACAGTGTTGTAGGATTTTGTTTCATTGTTTGTTTGTTGGTTTTTTTTTAAAGTTGTCAATGTGATGAGAGGGGAAGTACTGGCTGTAAGATCTCTCAACTGAAAGCAAAACTTAAATAATACATTCAGTAAACAAAATTATGACTGTTCTTTAGGGTGGAAAGAGGCCTGGTTGTTTGGGGGGTGTTTTGGGTTTATGGAAGTCTGAAGAAATCTATTTATAAGTTAAGAGATGTTCTGTGCAAAAACAATTAGCAGAACTGCACCCAGAGCACCAAGATGCGTTGTCCAGACACATTTCTAGCATGTGAGGCAACATTTTATATGTAAGGGGGAGGAAATGAAGTCAGGAGTGGAGAAAATCAGATCTCGGCCCGAGGCATTTGTGGCTTCCTTGTGATGAACAGAGTAATCGTAGAGGGCCATGTGGTGGCCCTTTGCCTGACTGGCTAAAAATGAACACTGTACATACTTAATAGGCATCTTGCCCTTTAATGTGTGGGAGGATAGAAAAATCTACACAGGAACAGATGGTTGGCTCTTTTGCCTTGCACAGTGGCCTACAAGGTTCTTATACCTTCACTCAGTGAAGCTACACTGAAGTGAAAGGCTTCTGGTTAATTTCTTAACCCCTGTGTGATGGGAGCTGGTGTATGGATGTATCTGAGGATAGCTGGTCTTTAAAATAGTGCTGATTTTTTATCTGCATTTAAAATGTTGTGATTTGGGCTTTTGTATGAAAATAAAACCAAAGCAGAATATTTTGTAGATTTATTTATTCACACTTAAAAAAATCAAATCAAGCCTAATAAAAACCATTTCCCATTATTTTTGTAAGAGTCTTGTCAGTGTGAGGAAAAAGGACAGCACTTTCTTGATGTCAGGTTTGATCCCGTGAAACCAATTCAGAGCAAGAATACCTGAGTGAGTACAAGTATCAATGAAAATAAAGGAAAGAAATATGCCATGTTTTATTCAATATGGCTTATTTTATAAGAAAATCAGATTTCTTTGTCCAAAAAGCACTTACTGGTGGTTGTCCAGCATTCTTATTCTCCTTGGTGGTTGCTGAGTTGGGTTGGATCTTTTTTCCTCCAAATTCTTTGTAAACTGCCACTTTAGCATCTGTCTTTAAGATGGTGCTTTACGGTGGAAACTTGCTGAGCCTTGACTATAGAAGTACAGTAAAGGCTTTTTAGTTAGGTATTCTGCAGGCTTTGAAATGGGTATTGATGTCTGTTAGTGCAGTGTCTGTGTTTTAGAGATTAACAGTGGCACTTGAGTAAATTTGCCTGCTTTACATCACATTGCATTCAGGTTTCATCTGAAATTTCAGGTTGCTTTGTTTTGCTTTTAGACAGGCATTCAAAATGCCAGTCAGAAACGTTAGGGGATTGTTGCAGTAGGGATTCAGTGGTGGTGTGGCACATTGTGGGGCTGATTCTTCTCTTGAATTAGATCAAGTGAGAGCTCTCTAAAGCCAGAGGCATTGCAGCAATACAAACTACACGTGAAATGATAGTCAAGCACAGAGACTTTCTGCAGGCTGTTGCCTTTTGTTTGTTCATTGCTTCGACATATGAGGAGCACAGAAACCAGGTACAGCACCAATAAGGTATCCGTAGTGATGGCAGAAAGAGAATGAGAAAGTCCCACTGCCCTGCGTCCTCTGATAAGCAAATGCAGGTCTTTCTAAGTATCATAGTATCATTCAGGGTTGGAAGGGACCACAAGGATCATCTAGTTCCAACCCCCCTGCCATGGGCAGGGACACCCCACACTAGATCAGGCTGGCCAGAGCCTCATCCAGCCTGGGCTTAAACACCTCCAGGGACGGGGCCTCGACCACCTCCCTGGACAACCCATTCCAGGGTCTCACCACTCTCATGGTGAAGAACCTCCTCCTCACATCCAGCCTGAATCTCCCCACCTCCAGCTTCATTCCATTCCCCCTAGTCCTATCACTACCTGAGATCCTGAGAAGTCCTTCCCCAGCCTTCCTGTAGGCCCCCTTCAGATACTGGAAGGCCACAATTAGGTCACCTGGGAGCCTTCTCTTCTGCAGACTGAACAGCCCCAACTCCTTCAGTCTGTCCTCACAGGAGAGGTGCTCCAGCCCTCTGATCATCCTTGTGGCCCTTCTCTGGACACCTCTTCACTATTCTTCTGAGCCAGTAGTGACTCCAGGAGGATCTGCTCCATGACCTTTCCAGGCACAGAGGTGAGACTGACTGGCCTGTAGTTCCCTGGTTCCTCCTTCTTACCCTTTTTGAAGATGGGGGCAATGTTTCCCCTTTTCCAGTCTGTGGGGACTTCTCCAGATTGCCATGACTTTTGAAATATAATAAAGAGGGGTTTAGCAACCTCCTCTGCCAGTTCTCTCAGTACCCGTGGGTGTATCCTGTTGGGTCCCATGGACTTGAACACTTTCAGGTTCTTCAGGTGATCACGAACCTGATCTGCACTTACAATGGGCAGTTCTTCCTCCCTGTCCCTGGCTTTGTCTTCCATAACATCAGTTATGTAGTCTGATTGCAGGTATGTGTTAGAGATTTCCAAAATATATGCTAGGGGCTGCAAGTTGTAGCCATTGCAGATTACTTGGAAATAAACATGCTGTGGTTTCATATCATGGGGAACATATACAGTCGGCATGCGTGACTTCAGTAATATCTTGCCTATCATAAGAACAAATACGCAACCCAGCTATTACTGTTAATACGATCATATTCAAGAACTAAAATGAATTGGTGCAGAAGGCCACACATTTAAAAAAAAATAATCTCTCTCTTAACTGTTTTCAGTATGTCCTTTCTCCTAATCCACACCATCCTTTCCCCATTTCTAATTCTTCTACAAAACATGAGTGCCCTGCATCCTTTCATCCACCAAGTCACCCTGGGTTATTTGGATCCTGGAGCTTCTCACACAAGCCCTACGAGGAGAGACTGAGGGAGCTGGGGTTGCTTAGCCTGGAGGAGACTCAGGGGTGACCTGATTGCTCTCTACAACTACCTGAAGGGAGGTTGTAGACAGGTGGGGGTTGGTCTCTTTTCCCAGGCAACCAGCACCAGAACAAGAGGACACAGTCTCAAGCTGCACCAGGCGAGGTTTAGGCTGGATGTTAGGAGGAAGTTTTACACAGAGAGAGTGATTGCCCATTGGAACGGGCTGTCCGAGGAGGTGATGGAGTCACCATCACTGGAGGTGTTCAGGAGGAGACTTGATGGGGTGCTTGGTTGCATGGTTTAGTTGTTTAGGTGGTGTTGGATGATAGGTTGGACACGATGATCTTGAAGGTCTCTTCCAACCTGGTCTGGTCTGGTGTGGTCTATTCTATTCTATTCTATTCTATTCTATTCTATTCTATTCTATTCTATTCTATTCTATTCTATTCTATTCTATTCCATTCCATTCCATTCCATTCCATTCCATTCCATTCCATTCCATTCCATTCCATTCCATGTTTTCTTTTCTGTATTATAAAGCTTTTCCTATGTCCCTGTGTTTTGGAGCCCTTTTCTGCTCTTAAATCCTTTTTTCTTTAGATTTATCTTGGTCTTTGTGATGATCTTTCCTTCATGTTTATATCAGGACAGAATCCACTGTCCAAGCAATCTCACTCCTAAATCCCTGCCCTTCCTCAATTCCAAAGAAGTGCTAACAGAGCAGCATTCAGTCAGATAAGCAGTAGACTTAACTGAAACAGTATTCTCTGTGCAGTGTCAGTAACAGGAACTTGCAGTAACAAATCTGTAGGGTGGAACAGCGCCAGAGAAACCATAAGCTGTCCAGGCTAGCTAAGCAAATTGTTTTGTACAGGAGAAAGAGTGGAACATTTGAGAAATTCAGATAGACTGTTCTTAAAAGAAAAAAAGGAAGTCCAGAACCTGTGTCAAGTGTGCTGTCCATCTTCGTTTAACTGCATTTCATCCCTTCTCAGGCATCTCTTAGGAACTCGGTGATGATGATACCAGCTACCTGCCACTACTAAGGATATGTTTCTTGAAAATACTAATTTTCCTCCTGAATGATGTAATTCTTGTACTAGAGTTGTCATTAAGCTCCAGAGTCATTGTAGTAACTCTTAGGGCTGAGCATTTCAGCAAAGCTATCCGTGCAAACTTTGAAAATCTCTTCAGTTTGCATGTCAAAGATTATCATAGACTTTGTGTATGGAAAATAAGAGTCTGTTCCATGGAAATTCTGCATTCAGAAAGACAAATCAGTACAGCCAGAGAGGAGAAAGAGTATGGTGATCCATGGGATTAGAAGTGTACAGTGTGGTATTATGAGCATAACTGCACTACTCAGTGAAGTATGATATGGAAATAGTTGATCCACCACTAAACTATTTCCAGAAGTGAATTAGTACAGCCCCATTGCTTTGGCATTGAATATATGTTGAGGAAGACTGACTGGCTTGGTGATAGCACACATGGGCTTGGAAGGAATGTGCTAACATCAAGATAGCTCTTGAAACCAGGGGCATATGAGTAGACAGTGCCTGCAGTGTGCTGCACTGACTGACACGATGTCCTAATCAGCTTGACCTTCTTCACATTGCGTACCATTACTATTGCAGGGTAGATGTGCTGTGAAAGAGCTTGACTTGATTAGCCAGGCAAAATTAATGTTAACAGAAGATAGGATTTCTTTCCCTGAATCTACCACCAGAGAAATAAAGCTCTGTTTAAACCAAAGAACAATATTAACAGAAGAGTGTAAGTCATTGAGTGTCTATGAATACATCTAAAAATCAAAAAGAATTTTCTGCCAGGGCAGAGATGCTTTGAGATTGCTGTCTGATTGAGTAGTTGTAAAAGGAGATTTGGTCAGTTAGAAACAGAGAAAGGGATTAAGTGAGTCAACTGCAAATGTAAGAATTGATCATCTGCAGTAATTCACAAGTTCCTTTCTAGTCCTGTGTTCCTATGTCTCCCGATTCTATTTACAGACAGTCAGCAATAAATTCCATTATTGAATAATCTGGAAAAAGCAAGGTCCTTATTATAACCTTGAGGAGTAATAACCTCCTCCTATTTTTGTACATATAGTTCAGCTTTGATGTGTGTGTATATATATATATATCAGTTAACACATTTGAGGAGTGAAAGAAGTGGGTCCTCTGGAAGCCAGAGTATGTAACCTTAAAAATGTGAAGGGGATTAGGCTGCTTCAGCTGGAGAGTCAATGAAACTATTTTGTTTAATCCTGGTTATTTCAAAACAACAGTGATAGAATCAGAGAGATTCTGCTTAGATTTCTTGCAAAAATGTGCCAACATCATGATTTCAGTCATTCTAGTCATGAGGACCTGAGAACTGCTGAACTCAGCCAGATAAAAAGTCCACTTAACGTAGTATCCTGCATTTGCAAGTAGGTACTTATGGAAAATCTGTATGGAGGCAGTCATGCTTACAGTGATTTTTGTGTCATGCTCCTCTAGCCTTCAGTGGCTAGGAGATTCTTTTGTTTGACACTTACTGCTGATTTGCTGGATAGAACTGCTGAATTCCCAAATTCATGATTTTCTGGATTCATGTACAGTTTGGGCCTCACAATAGCTAATTAAAATGAGTTTACTTTATTACTGCCAACAATCATGCGTGCTTTCCAATATTTATATTTTGAAAACTAGTGAGTAACTATTCCCAGCTCACATCTTTCATAAAATTCATGGTTTAATACATCTTTATCCTATCCTACTTCATCTCTCTTCCTCATTCTACCATAACCTTTTGGGCTTAAATGTCTACAGGGCAGACATTTTGTGTTTGTTTTCTGTCAACACTTAAATTGTTCGGTTGGTTTGGTTGCTTCTTTAAGCACCAGATGTTTATGGATATCTTTCCTGGTGATACTGACTAACACCCCATGTATAGACACATATGTGTATTTTCCCTTCCTCTCTTGATGGGTATTATGCCTACTGACACCAAATAACCTCTGGCATTTTATCACTCATTCAGTATTGAACCATCCTCTGAAGCTTTTCATAGTCAGCTTTAGATTTCCTCAGCCTGATAATCTTGTGTCACCTCATTTTTTTCCTTTGTTTTACGTGTGTACTTTCCCACATTATTCCACAATATGTTGAAGGGCTCAAATCTCTCAATTGAGCCTTTGTCAGTGAATCCTGATACCTCCTTGGTGAATATTTCTTTATGAAAATAAGAATACCAACAATATAAAATATGACCTATAAAAACACTCATCCCTTTTTTCTTCTCCCTAAACCCAGAATTTTACATGGTTAGCTTCACTATTTTATTGCATAGGTAGGAGAGTTTTTAATTCCTTTTCACAATGAAGTTCTGCTTTTCAAAAGGTTCGCAGGATGATGGGAAAAGAAGGAAATGGAAATTCACTGCTATTTAGTGATTTAATAATCACACAGGTTGAGTTTAATGGCTCTACATTTTTATTTCATCAGGAGTATGGGATTCTGGCACATACATAATGACATTTGAGAGTGATTGTCAGGGGAAAGTATATAAAGGAAACTGTTCTTTTTCTTTTTTTAATGTTAGCATGTAAAGGTTGTCTTTATCTACAATCTTCTATTGGCTTAATCCACTATGCTTACTTATTAAGCTATGAATACCTGCAAATCCTTTAAAGGATTAACTGTATATGCCTGCTGAGCTTTCCAAGGCAGCTAAAAATAACTGCAGGCTGATTCTACTAACACACTAAAAACTGGACCTGCTCTACATTTTATATTGTATTTGCTGCTGCTTTGACAGATGTAACACAGTCTGGAGGTACTTAAACCTGTAAAGATTCAAGTTGACCGAGTGCTCTCAAAACCCCAATTATAACTAGCAGCTGTTTTCTCTTGCAGCCCACAGAGAATCAGCATTTGCTTAGTCTCATGAAAAATGCCAGTGGCCAAGGACAGACAAGGTGGAAAAAGAAATTCAGCTTAATACCAATGCGTGAAATGAAGGTTATCCTCTATAGGACTGGCCATGACTTAGATGAGAGGTGGTCTGACCAGTTCCTTCAGTGCAGTCACAGAACATTTTAGGTTGGAAGGGGCTTTTAAAGGCCACCTAATCCAACCACTCTGCAGTGAGCAGGAGCTGTCCTTTGTGTATGATACGGCTTTTGCTTGTTGCAGTCATAGCCTTGAAAAAAACGTGCAGATTTTCCCCAATTACAGAGTTATTGTTATATTGTAATACAGTATGAGCACATATGCTGGATGCTGCTGGATATTATTAGGAAGGGAGCCAAACAGATGATATTCACTATAGTGGAAGCCTTACAAGGAATGCAGAGTTTCTCTTGGTGCTCAAGAGTGCATGAGACAGCAGTGCTGACTGTGCTTTATTATTCCTGCTGGCTATTGAGGAAGAAGAGCTGGTCTTCACCTTTTTCCATGGCCAGAGAAGTTAAATTGTGGAATATATAAAATGGAAACTTTGAGACAAGGCTTTTCACTTTTCATTGTCTTTTGCCAGATATTTTCTCTCTCAAAGTCTTGTTTTGGTGCAACAAAAATTCCAGGTTGCAAAAGAATATCATACATGCACGCATTTCCTTGTCAAAGACAGAACATCTGATGTATAGCTTTGCTACATTGATTCCTTCCTTCTTGAACAGCTTCTTGAGGTTCCTGAAAAAAAAAAAAAAGGCAAGTTAGAGTGTACCAAAAATCTGATACTGGTTTAGCAGTTTTTCATAGTATCATAGTATCATTCAGGGTTGGAAGGGACCACAAGGATCATCTAGTTCCAACCCCCCTGCCATGGGCAGGGACACCCCACACTACATCAGCCTGGCCAGAGCCTCATCCAGCCTGGGCTTAAACACCTCCAGGGATGGGGCCTCGACCACCTCCCTGGACAACCCATTCCAGGGTTTCACCACTCTCATGGTGAAGAACCTCCTCCTCACATCCAGCCTGAATCTCCCCACCTCCAGCTTCATTCCATTCCCCCTAGTCCTATCACTACCTGAGATCCTGAGAAGTCCTTCCCCAGCCTTCCTGTAGGCCCCCTTCAGATACTGGAAGGCCACAATGAGGTCACCTGGGAGCCTTCTCTTCTGCAGACTGAACAGCCCCAACTCCTTCAGTCTGTCCTCATAGGAGAGGTGCTCCAGCCCTCTGATCATCCCTGTGGCCCTTCTCTGGACACGTTCCAGCACCTCCACATCCCTCTTGTAATGGGGGCTCCAGAACTGGACACAGTACTCCAGGTGGGGTCTCACCAGGATAAGATGAAGGAACATAACATTGCATAAAGCTAGCTTGCTCCCAAGAGGTAGGCCTGAGGCAAAATAATACTTTGGTGAGTACATGAATCCAGCATTTATTCTGAGATGATGAAGGAATATTGGAAACTAAGTGCAGTGAGATGTAGGTACTCACACAAGGGGCAGCCCTGTCAGCGTTCCCTATAATGAACTCCTGACTGCAAAGCAATACTTAACCAGGGTCATGTCTTGCCAGCCACCTGGTCAGAGTGTAGAGCAGTGACACAAGTGCAGAAGAAAAATTGGATTCATCAGTGTGCATTCAACCTTCATTCCCAAAAGAGTATTTTGTACAGAAAACTTGCTAAACTTCTTCAAAGTTCAGCTACTCCAAGAGCTAATTAATTGTTACTGAATTACTTAATTCTTTTGCAGTCTGGCACTGGAGGAGCTGCAGATTCTCTCTTCTAAATGCGTATGCAAACCCTGCACTGTCCAAGCTGAAGGTTCTAGCTCAGATACAGTGTAACTCCATTAATATTAATAGCTGCTACTCTAAAATACTTTTGGAGTCTGATAAAGTTTGTTCTGAGGCAACTTCATATTGAGCTAAATCAGGAGATCACATTATCATTTTTACTAGTTCTAGGTCAGGAAAGTCAACAAAAGCTCGAGAGTGTGATAATAGTTTTAGCTATTTGCATGGTCAGTGTCTGCCCATGCATGCCCCTAGCCTACCCAAGGAAGTGCCATGGCTAAGGAGATTCATTGCTTGTGAAGTAGTTGCAGAATTTCCACAATGCATTGTATTGCAATAGATGACATGAACTTACCAGGGAGATGATATGGTTCTACTTGTTTCAATGCTAATTTGTCTAATTAGGCATTCATTGCTTAAGGCGTGTCTTTATCTGAACTTCATGAAAGCCTGTCAGGTTAAGTTTGATTTGCTGTATCTTGGAGGGAGAACATGGACTTTTACAAAATGCACTTCCTATGTAAAATATGTAGTAGTTTGGTGTGGATAGAAAGTAGCATTCATATGTTTTAAATAAGAAATCTTGTGGAACTCAAACTTGTCACATTTTTGCCAGAAACTTGGTGGTTGCCTGCCAGCTCATCTACCCATCCACTTGGCAGGTGGCCCAGCCTTCCAAAAGCTGCAGCTGCCTCTGCGTCAAGGATAGCAGCACTTCCAGGGCCGCAGGCTCCAAAGTGGGTGGCCAGATGGACTTTGTCTCAGATACCACCCAAAGGGTCCCCATCATTGTGGGGTAATGTGCTGTGCATACAGCCTGCTGGTTGGGTGATAGGCTAAGGAACTTCCAGGTCTGGAGATGTTTTATCTTGGGCCAGCCTTTAGTTGTTCTATAATAAATCATTCTGTAAGTGGACTTCCTATTCTAAGTCACTAAGTAAGACCTTGTCTCTTAAAAGATAGATGTATGCATTGAACACTGCTTCATAGCAGTCCTGCTTCCAAAGTTCCTGTAGAAATGACATGAAGCACATGTCTGGAGGAACACTTATGATAAGCATTAAGGTTTTGAGGAGGTTTGGGTTTCATTTTTATCTAAACAAATTCTTGATTCTCACAAATACCTGATCATATTTTAGATTCAACCAGACCCCATCAGTGTTTTGTGGACTAACATGCAATTTTTTAATCACTTAGTAATGGTAATTAATATACATTAATATACATACATCATTTACTTGCTGCCATGGTTTAGTTGATTAGATGGTGCTGGGTGATGAGTTGGACTTGATGATCTCGGTCTTTTCCAACCTGGTTAATTCTATTCTATACATGGGGTATTAATAATGTATTGTGGAAGCACTGTAACAACAAGTAAAAGATTATAAACTTCATGTTAATGTGTATGTGGTTGTTGACCTTAAAAGTTTTTCTCCTGTCTTTAGTGTTGAGAACAACACAATTTATAGCACAGAGCAATGCTAGTGAAATTTTGGGGACTGTAACTCTACACGCTTGCTTGAAAGTAAGTGCTAACCATTACTCAAGCAGGTTAATTAATAATAAAAGCATACAAAGCAATTTTGCTTTCCTCTTCTGGTTGTTCTTTAGTAGTTCACTGCATTTTTTAAGAGCTCACTTCTACTCCAAAACCAAGTCAATCCCATAACAGTGGGTGTGACTGAAGAAGACCATCTTTTTCTGCTATAGATACTGCTTGTAGATTTCTGTTAGATGTCGTATGAGTAAATAAGTCTTTATTTTACTGAAGTGAAATACTGATATTGAAAGAGATGTCTTAATGTAATGAAGCAACTGTGACACAGCAAATATTTTACAGACTGTTGCCTGGAGACGAATTTTTTTATATATATAATTAACCTCAAAGAAATTTAATGAAGGATTTTTAATTAACAGTACTGCAGAGCAGAGGATAATTAATGCTTCTAAACAGTCAAACAGAAACATTGATACTATAAAAGATGACACTGTGGTAGATTTTCTCCATCTTGGTAACTTTTTCAGCAACTTTACTTCCTACCTTGCCACCCAAGTCCTTTCCTGAATTTCTGGTTGGACCCAATGTTTTCAGAATTGAAGAGGATAATATTGTTTCTTACACAGTGTGATCTAGCCGCACAAGAACTGAAGAACCAAACATTGCCTTCTTAGTTGGACCAATGGCTCATCAAAATCTGCATGAAGGATGGAAGCATTATAATAACTAAAAAAATGTATATTCCCTCCTGTTTCTCTGCTAGTACAATATGTTGGAGTGTAAAAGGTTGGTCTTGCTATGCATTTACCAGATGCTTTCACTGAGCCGTACAAAATGAACCTAAATGCAATTGATTTGCCTGTGTGCTGCTCCAGCTCTATATGCATTAAAAACATTGAAGCTATGCAAATAATGGAATTAAATAGAAATCATACACTGTTTCTTGCTGAAGTAAGTACTTTCTCTTTGATTTTATTATTGTTTTGTACCAGTCACTATAAATATTTTGCTACTGTTTCTCACAGCATTTACAGATTCAAAGTAGTTGCCTAATCATTTTGGCTTACAAACTTAATATGCTTATATAAAATAGTCTATGATGGCTGTATGTTCAACTGCATACTGGCACAGCTCCATCTGCATAGCTGTTGACTTCATACGGATTTAGGTACAAAGTTAAGCCCATGCTTAACTGCTTTGTCTCTCTTCTGCTTTCTCTTCCACTCAACATCTGGGTCACTCCCTCCCCTACTCTTAATATCATATAAGAATGGAATGGAGTGGAGTGGAGTGGAGTGGAGTGGAGTGGAGTGGAGTGGAGTGGAGTGGAGTGGAGTGGAGTGGAGTGGAGTGGAGTGGACCAGGTTGGAAGACACCTTCAAGATCATCGCGTCCAACCCATCAACCAATCCAACCCACCCAAACAGCTAACCCATGGCACCAAGCACCCCATCAAGTCTCCTCCTGAACACCTCCAATGATGGTGACTCCACCACCTCCCCGGGCAGCCCATTCCTGTATAGAACTTCTTCCTAACATAAAGTCTATGGAATCTAGCTTGTGCTGACATACAACTGAATGTTCAGCTATTTCTGTGTGTCTTGGTACCCAAAAATGTGGTTGATTTAATCTTGTTCCAAGCCCAAAGGAAAAATTACCCACTGTGACTTTGACAGTACTGTGCTGCGGATATGAGCATGTGTGTGTATCTATTCTCACAGGCAATGTACAGGCCTCTTGTCTAACAAAAACTTCATTTCAGAAGCAATCCTTTCTAGTAAATCTGCTCCCAAACTCATGTTTGTTTGCAGTAGATGTAAATGAAGTCATCCTTTTGTGGCTTTTTATTTAAATCACTTAATGTTTATCACAGTTATCCCTGTTTTTTATTGTATTTGAAAACGTTTATAGCAAAATATTATGTTAGGAATATTAGCAAAGATTTAGAAAGTGAATTGCACAAGACTTGTTTTATAGCCTGAGACTGTCATCTTGTATCCAAAACAGTAAAGTTACTACACAAAAGAAAGTGTAATAAAATGATGTCTGGAGGCAGTGACTTAATAAACATAAGAGGTTTTTCTAACACTTAATAAACTGCAAGATTTTACCACAAGTATAACCTCCTATTTCTGTGATTTATGTGCTTTCTTCTCCAAATTAGTATTAATCTGCAATAAGATTTAATTGGGTGTTTATGCCTGATCAAACTAATGAGTGTGATATTAGACTGTCCAGAGAGCTGTGGATATATTTATACAAAAATATTTTAAGTGCTCTAATTATCTGATAGATCAGGAGTCTAAGTGACAATATTGGCATAAATTAGGATTGAAAAAAAAAACCCCAAGTGCATATTTCCTTCAGTTTCAGTTCCCAAAAATGTTGACAGCATGTCCATGTATTTCTTCATATTTTTAGTGTTTGCTAGATGTACTGTAGTTTCCCCGGCATGTGTGTCCTTTAAGGCAAGAGACAACAGAATCAAGAAATAAACATCTGACCACGTCACAAATCCAATTAACTCTGACAAGGCTAGCTAGGAAAGTCAAGTGAATAACAAAGCAATGCTGTCTGGAAGCAGCTTTGTATTTTAGGTTGTACTGGAAAGGTAGGACACCAGCTGGACAAAGCAAAAATACTCCAGGTAGCTGAATTTTCTGCATCCAGTAAGGCCATCTTATACCCTGACAAGGTCAGAGCACTATAGCTTTTTCAAGTGTCAGATCTCATCTCTTCACTGTTTCTAAGCAGCAGAGAGGAGGAGGGAAGCAATCCCCCTACAGAATGGAAAATATGTGCTAATGTCATTACATGGTAATGCAGCGAAGCAGAAACTGCAGTTAACATCATACAGCCTCTCCTCAACCACCACGTTTGGTTAGGATAATAGCCAATAGATGTTAGTGCAACAATTCTGGGGCAGAAATTCTGGTGACTGTCATCCCAGGACCTGTGCATATCTAAAGTAACTTTCCTTTTTCTAGCTCTTGACAACATATGGTTATCACTTCACTGGTGGGCTGCATTCATTCATGCTTGAGACTCAAAAATGTGGGTGAATTTCTCAGCTAGAGTATAGCAGTATCAATATAGTTCCTTGGCAAAATTATTTTGGAATTATCTTAAGAGGAGAATCCATTCCCTGACACTACATGTTTCCACAAAGAAAGGAAATACAAACTCCATTTCCTTTATTTATGTAACTCAAACAACACTGTATTGCACTTGGAAATTCTACAGCCTTGTCTGTCTTCTCACTCAAGCCTATTTCACAGTCATGCAGTGCCCACAAGTATCATAGTATCATTCAGGGTTGGAAGGGACCACAAGGATCATCTAGTTCCAACCCCCCTGCCATGGGCAGGGACACCCCACACTAGATCAGGCTGGCCAGAGCCTCATCCAGCCTGGCCTTAAACACCTCTAGGGCTGGGGCCTCGACCACCTCCCTGGACAACCCATTCCAGGGCTTCACCACTCTCATGGTGAAGAGCCTCCTCCTCACATCCAGCCTGAATCTCCCCACCTCCAGCTTCATTCCATTCCCCCTAGTCCTATCACTACCTGAGAGCTTAAGAAGTCCTTCCCCAGCCTTCCTGTAGGCCCCCTTCAGATACTGGAAGGCCACAATGAGGTCACCTGGGAGCCTTCTCTTCTCCAGACTGAACAGCCCCAACTCCTTCAGTCTGTCCTCATAGGAGAGGTGCTCCAGCCCTCTGATCATCCTTGTGGCCCTTCTCTGGACACGCTCCAGCACCTCCACATCCCTCTTGTAATAGTAAAATGCTCACTTTCCAGTTACACTTGAGCGGAGGAAGAAGTTTTAGATGCACCAAGTATTGCACAATGTTCACTGTTCTTACTGTTTGTTGGCATTATTTGCAGCTCAAAATAAGCTACTTTTCTACTTGACAGGTTAGTCAAATGCATGGTTTCTATAAGCTCTAATATGGTTTGTATGGAACAAACAGCTATCCTCAACTTTGGAATAGAGAAAGGAATGTTTCTTTAGGAAACAACATGAGAGCTGGGTTAGGGGGTGAGATGGTGTCTTGCAGATAGTTTGCAGCTGACAGTCATTGAAAATTTCCCAGCAGCTTTTCTTTTTTCTTTTTAAATATTCCTATTTCATTGACATTAAAATTACACTGACTTCAGTAACATTCTCCAAACAGATATTTCACAGGTTCAGGTTGGGATTTTTGGTCTGGAAACCAGAAACACACAATGACTCAGTGGTTGGTCATTAAATTACTAGATTTTGAGTAGGCATCTGAAACTTTCCTAATTCCACATGTTTGTGTGCACTGCATCTTTTGAATCTTCCTCCTGCAACTTGAAGAGATTGGAGATTTGTTCTCACATAGAGGCCAAGAAATGTAAGAACTTCAGGAAGTCTGTAGTGTCTGTTTTCCAGTTAATCTTAGCACTGGTCCTGTCTTCTCAGATGCTGAGAATGTAACGTGGGGTGAGATGGGTGGGCTTACTTCAGACTGCCAGACTGTCTCTGAGGTTAGGGAAAGGAGCACAGAAAGAATAACGTGCAAGATTGCTTCTACAGAAAATTACATATTAAACTTCTCCTCATGCTTCTACATTTCTCTAACTGCATTGAAACTTGATCTCTTTGCTACAACTTTGGACACCAATCTAATTTAGCAAATGGATATATCCTGTAGATGCAGCACAGGCATGTTCTGACATATGATTACCATATGTCAGTCCACAGCTCCCGAGACATGTTTTGTTCTTTAAATAGCTTTCCATCTTTTTTTCACACTTTGGAACATGTGACTGTTTACATGATGCTTTTTTTTTTTTTGTCTCCTTCCTTTGAAGCCACATGCATTTACAGCTGACTTAGATTAGGCAGCAAAGACTGGTAAAAGAAGTTCAGAGATTCAGAAGTTCAGCTTTCAGAGAGAGAGTCATTCGTCATTGGAATGTGCTGCCCAGGGAGGTGGTGGAGTCACCGTCCCTGGAGATGTTCAAGAGGGGACTGGACGTGGCACTTGGTGCCATGGTCTAGTCATGAGGTCTGTGGTAACAGGTTGGACTTGATAATAGAGTCATAGAGTCATAGAATCAGTAAGGTTGGAAGAGACCTCAAAGATCATCAAGTCCAGCCTATCACCCAAGACTGCATGACTATTAAACCATGTCATCAAGTGCCACATCCAATCCCCTCCAGGGATGGTGACTCCACCAACTCCCTGGGCAGCACATTCCAATGGCTAACAACTCCCTCTGTGAAGAACTTTCTCCTCACCTCAAGCCTGGCACAGCTTGAGACCATGTCCTCTTGCTCTGGCACTGGTTGCTCGGGAGAAGAAACCAACCACCTCGTGGCTACAACCTCCCTTCTGGTAGTTGTAGGCAGCAATAAGGTCTCCCCTGAGCCTCCTCTTCTCCAAGCTAAACAATCCCAGCTCCCTCAGCCTTTCCTCATAGGGCTTGTGCTTGAGGCCTCTCACCAGCCTCGTTGCCCATCTCTGGACATAGTTTCATAATCTTTGAGGTCTCTTCCAACCTTGGTGATACTGTGATATATTTGGAACTTGCACAGCCCAGCATGAACTATTGAACCAAAAAGAAATCTACATTCATCTTTCTAAGTAAACATTAAATGGATTGGGATTTTTGTTGTGGATTCGTCCAGTATTTTATTCCTGCTATGTAGCACAGCAAGTTAAAATTTAATCCAAAAAAAGAGAAAACCACTTGAGTCAGAACCTTGCAGTCTTAAATAGAGAACAATGGTAGCTGCCAACAGGGTCTTTCCTGTTAATTTTAACAACAAGCAAATAAAAATGTATTCTCGACATATGATCTGCAGATGTGCAGTGTGAAAGCATCTAGATGCAGATTTTACAGAGGTCTGCTATTTTAGGCAAATAATAAACAAACATCCCCTGTACACTGCACTGGTTAGGCCACACCTTGAATACTGTGTCCAGTTCTGGGCCCCTCAGTTTAGGAAGGAGGTTGACTTGCTGGAGTGTGTCCAGAGAAGGGCAACGAAGTTGGTGAGGGGCTTGGAACACAGCCCTGTGAGGAGAGGCTGAGGGAACTGGGGCTGCTTAGCCTGGAGAAGAGGAGACTCAGGGGTGACCTTATTGCTCTCTACAACTACCTGAAGGGAGGTTGTAGACAGGCAGAGGTTGGTCTCTTCTCCCAGGCAGCCAGCACCAGAACAAGAGGACACAGTTTCAGGCTGCGCCAAGGGAGGTTTAGGCTGGAGGTTAGGAGGAAGTTTTACACAGAGAGAGTGATTGCCCATTGGAATGGGCTGCCCGAGGAGGTGGTGGAGTCGCCGTCACTGGACGTGTTCAGGAGGAGACTTGATGGGGTGCTTGGTTGCATGGTTTAGTTGGTTGGGTGGTGTTGGATGATAGGTTGGATGTGATGATCTTGAAGTTCTCTTCCAACCTGGTCTGGTCTGGTCTGGTCTATTCTATTCTATTCTATTCTATTCTATTCTATTCTATTCTATTCTATTCTATTCTATTCTATTCTATTCTATTCTATCTCTTAAAAATAAACCCAGCTCTATCAGAATAGTCTTTCAGCAAATTGTGTGACACAAGTTACACTCAGTCTTATGTTAAGTTCCTAAAAGCTGAGGAAAAAGTACTTTGAAAAGCCTGCAAGAACTTTTGAAAGAGGAAGCTTCATGAGAAATACACAAAGAGGAGCATATTTTTTCCAAAGGGGAATCACAGAAATTTATTGCAGATATTGTGGCATCATTGCTCTAAACCCCTCATTCTCCGCTGTTCTGTTCAGTGGTACCCCCCTGCTCTGAGAAGTTTTGCATCAGCTTGTTCTCTTCTTGCATCCCAGTGCTGATGATATCCTCTCTGCCTAAGCTTGTCTCCTAGGTTTAGCATCTCTTATTTGACTGTGAACAAGGCTTGCACAATGATAAGCACTGTCAGAAAGATAGCCTTTTCTTTTCTTTTTTGACTGGGGAAGCAATATGTAAGAAGGCATAACTCAAAGTATTTTCCTGTCACTGCTACTGTGGCTTGAGAGTGAAGGCTAATGTTCCTCCCCTGCATCAGCATCCGAGTGAAGAGCAGGATCTGGAACAAGTTAAAACAGTGTCACCCAGAAACTGCAGCAGTGAGAAAAATTAGAGGGTTACCTTCTGTCTGTGAAGTTTTTATATAGACAGTAGAGGCTGGTGTGAAACTTATCTGCATGAGACAGGTGAAAGGGAACTTGCTGCTTCCTACAAATCCCATAGTTGAGGAAGTTCAGTGAGATAGCTTTACTTCAAGGATTTTGAGAATGTGTAATGGAGATGTTAGGAACCTCAGCACCAGCTGTTTACAGCTGTCAATCTACTCCTTCACCTCCCAGTGAACTGCCAAAGTAAACACAGACTCTGCTTGTTTATTCACTGTTCACAGAGAGAACAAAAACTAATAGTTTGTGATGCACCATAATTTTCCAGGAAAATATATTTCATAGCACTCTGAAAGCAGAACTACTATATGTAATTGAGATGCACAGCAGTGCATTTTCTTGAGTTTGAGAAGCACAAAGAGGATTATCAAGCGGACAGCTTGATACAGCTGTATTCAGGAGACTCAAATTTACACTAGTTTACATTTTAAGTAAGATCATCTGTAGGAGGAAAATAGTACTTAAACATGCCTGCTTTTATTGTGTAATGCCACCTAGGGGTTAAACTTCGGAGTGGCAAAGGATAGGCAGCCTTACCAATAGTGAAGTCTTTCTTACATTAAGTCATTTGTATTTTTTACTTTACTAAGCAAACAAAGTGTTGGGAAGATTTCCATACGGTTTTGTCTAGAAAAAGAATTGTAACTTTGAGAGTTCCCTTTGAAGCTGGCCATACCTTTCTCTCTTCTGGCAGTGATTTGAGATGTAACAAATCCTGATTTTCCCCTCTACTAGCCAGGTTTGGCTCATATGATCAGTGGAGTGGTTATCTATATTTGCTGAAAAGCCAGGCAGGAGATTGCTATCTTGCTGCTTTTGAGTTTTCAAGGACTTAAAATAAGCTCTTTTAAAGTTTGCTTTTTTGAGGCCAAACTCAAGAGAGGAAATCCTGAGTACTTTATCTAGCCTGCTAAGGGAAGGTGCTGGACAAGGGAGGATTGAGATGCTGGGACCACTTTCTGCCTCTCTCAGTCTCTCTTACACATTATGAATTACAGTTGTCTCCTTCTGATATAGCAAATGGGCAAAAGAAATCTAGAAAGGTCTGTCCATCTCTGTACCATGTTTATTTTTCCCAAATCAGTTTTGGGCTAAAAGCTTGAATTGTAGTAATTTCTTTCCTGAAAAACAAACAAACCCCAACAAGTTCAGGAGAGGTAGTATTTTAGGGGATGTAGGTTTTTTACACATTTAAGTCTCTCAGATGGTGTTTGATTTTACCCTGGACCTTCCACAGCAGATGAAATACCTGCCTCACTGAGATTCTCTGTGATCTGCTCACTAAGCAAGATCTACTGTATCTCAGTCAGAATGCAAATTATATATGCATGCAGTCCAGAAACCATCTCCCCTATCCTTAGAGGAAGGCAGTGATGCTATCACAGTATTTCTGAAGGAAAAATGTCAACATTTTAATTCCATAACTGTTTGTTGAACTGTAATACAGGGTAAGTGTCCTTTCCCTTCCTTCAGTAACCTCCACAATTGTAAGCAATTAAGATTTGATTGTTAATAAGAAGGAGGATGATGACATGATTTTGTGGTAAGTTCCTTTTAAAAAATCATCTATATTGGGAAGAGGCCAGCTGCCAAAAACTGTTTTGTCTGTCCCTTTGAAATGGGAAAAAAAGAATAATTTATAATTACAAACAACAAACCTGGCAAAATGATGCTGAAGGTGACCAAAGATTGCTGTAAATACCCCTCAGGTAAACAAGCTCTGTGGTAAAACCATAGCCTGATGGAAAAAGCAGACTCTTATAACTGTCCTCTAGATATCATGATGTGAAAGGGAGGAGAAGCTGGATACCAGGGCTACTGTACTCGAAGCTGCATGAGCTTTGACAAGATTGTTAGAGAAGAGCTACAGTAAGGAATGGTAAATTCACTGTGGTGCCCATACTGATGTGGCATGGTCTACAACAAGCAGCTACTGGCACCAAGCTTGAGAGAGAGGTGTGTTCACCAGGTGAGGCATTCTTGCTCCATCACTCAGGGTGCAGTTTTGCTAGGAGTCAGAATATGCAGTTACAGTAGTACAGTGCTTTTGCCTTTAGAGGTTCTGTTGCTTACCAGACCAGCATCATAGTTTCATAGTTTCATTCAGGGTTGGAAGGGACCACAAGGATCATCTAGTTCCAACCCCCCTGCCATGGGCAGGGACACCCCACACTAGATCAGGCTGCCCAGAGCCTCATCCAGCCTGCTCTTAAACACCCCCAGGGACGGGGCCTCGACCACCTCCCTGGACAACCCATTCCAGGGTCTCACCACTCTCATGGTGAAGAACCTCCTCCTCACATCTAGCCTGAATCTCCCCACCTCCAGCTTCATTCCATTCCCCCTAGTCCTATCACTACCTGAGATCCTGAGAAGTCCTTCCCCAGCCTTCCTGTAGGCCCCCTTCAGATACTGGAAGGCCACAATGAGGTCACCTGGGAGCCTTCTCTTCTGCAGACTGAACAGCCCCAACTCCTTCAGTCTGTCCTCATAGGAGAGGTGCTCCAGCCCTCTGATCATCCTTGTGGCCCTTCTCTGGACACGCTCCATTTTTACATCATTTTTACATGTAAGTATGTATATGTGCTTATAAGCACAGACATAAATAAATAAAATGCCAATATCAATAATTACAGTAGTAAATAGATACACATTAGGAGGACTTGCTATTAAAACTTTCTTGGCAGATACTCTGTAACACAGAATGTGTCTGTACGGTCTGGTCCGGCAACTATTTCTTACAAAAGAAGACACAACAAATTCAGAGACTTGGAATGAGATACTTCTGAATAAGGACTGCAGAAATTTCTCATATATATATGTCTAAAAGAAAGTCTGAAGAGTCCAGTGAGGAAAAAAAATGGAGAAGTGGAGATTAAGAGAAATCATTAAATCTCATCTACAGTATTCAGAACTTCAATTACAAAATTAAAAGAATCATCCTGCACCTGAAATTCCTGAAATAATGGGTTTGGAATCTCCTTTCTCAAGGCCTGGCTCATGGCCAAAGCTGTGATGGTTGTCTGTTCCTTGCTTTTGAACTGTTAAACCAAGTATCCCCCTTCCCTACAAGCCTTCCCTCGCCAAGGTGCCTGACAGTAGAGTTAGGGACAAGCATCACAGCGGACTAGCAAGAAGAAATCCTGCTTCCACTCAGTCACTTTTGCTGTTGATTTCCCCGAGGACAAATTTCATCCTCGTATCTTTATCTAATGTGCGAGACGCACAGTGCAGTATGCTTGAGGTACTTGAGTCTTTCTTGACAAATGCTGTCCACAGTGCAGTATGCTTGAGGTACTTGAGTCTTCCTTGACAAATGCTGTCCACAGTGCAGTATGCTTGAGGTACTTGAGTCTTTCTTGACAAATGCTGTCCACAGTGCAGTATGCTTGAGGTACTTGAGTCTTTCTTGACAAATGCTGTCCACAGTGCAGTATGCTTGAGGTACTTGAGTCTTTCTTGACAAATGCTGTCCACAGTGCAGTATGCTTGAGGTACTTGAGTCTTTCTTGACAAATGCTGCCCACTGCCAAAAGGTCCAAATTATATATTGTAAAATCTGCTCATCTGAATTAGATATATCGAGACACAGCAGAAAATCAAGTCCTTGTTTAACAGGAATAAATGAGAAAGCAGGGGAAATCCTGGAGAGTGACATCTGAAGAAATAATATAAGCAAGTGTCCCCATATCAACAGTGACAAAATTGTGGAAGCAAAACCCCACTGTGACACAGAGTCAGATGATGAAGACTCACTTCACAGAATCATAGAATCAGTGAGGTTGGAAAAGACCTCAAAGATCACAAGTCCAACCTGTCACCCAAGACCTCATGACTACTAAACCATAGCTTCAAGTGCCCTTTTGAACACCTCCAGTGATGGAGACTCCACCACCTCCCTGGGCAGCCCATTCCAATGGCTAACAACTCTCTCTGTGAAGAACTTTCTCCTCACCTTGAGCCTAAACTTCCCCTGGCACAGCTTGAGACTGTGTCCTCTTGTTCTGGTGCTGGTTGCATGGGAGAAGAGACCAACCCCAACCTGGCTACAACTTCCCTTCAGGTAGTTGTAGACAGCAATTAAGGTCTCCCCTGAGCCTCCTCTTCTCCAGGCTAAGCAACCCCAGCTCCCTCAGCCTCTCCTCATAGGGCTTGTGCTCGAGGCCTCTTACCAGCCTTGTTGCCTTTCTCTGGACACATTCAAGAGTCTTAATGTGCTTCCTAAATTGAGGGGCCCAGAACTAGACACAGGACTCAAGGTGTGGCCTAACCAGTACAGGGCACAATGACTTCCCTGCTCCTGCCGGCCACACTATTCCTGATGCAGGCCAGGATGCCATTGCCCCTTTTGGCCACCTGGGCACACTGCTGGCTCATGTTCAGCCTACCCTTGACCAGTACCCCCAGGTCCCTTTCTGCCTGGACGCTCTCCAGCCACGCTGACCCCAGCCAGTAGCACTGCATGGGGTTGTTGTGTAGTGTAGGGTTGGATTCCAAGGACCAGAAACACAGGGAGCCTTTTGGTGCCTGAGACAGGACGCCCCTGGGGTGCTTTCCCCTAGCCTCATCCCACTCCCTGGGTTCAAAAGAGAGGATGACTCCTCTAGGCTTAATCAGTTCCTACCCAAATCAGCATAACAGGGGGGGCTGAGCCCACGAAGATAGATCCTAGCAAAAGTGCATGCAATATATCTGAGTAATTACAAACTTTTAAGAATCTTTAGTATTTATGATGCTGTTAATGCAATTTATCTCATATCTGGTACTTCAATAACGAAGATAATGACAACAAATGCTAATTGGCGCCTTCAGACGGAGGGTTGTTTCCCACAGCACTGAATTCCAAGGACACTTCAAAGACATGGAGTGAAACTGGGCTTCCTCGGGTTTCCTGAGGGGAGTGGGGCTCAAACCCCCACTCTGGAAAGGGATTACAGCTGCAGACACGAGGACACCTTATCGGCGTTAATTACTATGCCGATGAGCACCTTAAGAACACTTAAGTCGGCCAATCTGATCACATAAATAAACTAGTCAGTATTTTCACAGTCTGCTTGTCAGCAGCCGCTGACACCTGAGGGAAGCCCCCGGGTCCTGGCACGTCTGAACCCAGCCGAAAAGACAAAACGTTCTGGAGACAGCGGCCGAGACTTGCCAATCAATTCTCTGTCTCGGAAGCCGCAGAAAACACTGCTCACAACCTGCTCCAGTGCTGCCTGCCTTTAGCCTACCGGCAACATGGCGCGGCGGCCGGTGCGGGAGGCCCCGTGCATGCGCCCGGCCACCGCCCCCCGGCGGGCAGCGCTGCGGCGCCCTGACGTCAGGCGCGCGGTCCCCCGGCAACGGCAGGACGTCGCGAGGCCGCCGGGAACCCGGAAGCGGCGGGCGAATAGGAGCGAGTGGCGCAGTCAGCGGGCTGGGCGCGGCACGCGGCGGCCTCTGGCAAAGTAGTCCCGGGGGGCAGCGGCCGGTTGGCGGTGGTGCAGACAGCGCTCCGCGCAGCGTGGGAAGTCCTCGGCCCTACCGGCACTCTAGGACTGCGCGGCCGCACGGCGCGGCAGGGGAAATGGCGGCGGACAAGGCTGCGGGTGAGTACGAGAAAAGCCGCCGCGGTCAGCCTCCTGCCCCTTGGGCCTGGGCCGCCAGGTGCGGAGGGATACGTTTCCGCGCAGGGGCGGTGAGTGGCGGTAGGTCCCGGGCGGAAGGAGAAGAGGCTGCAGTTTGCGGTGGAATGTGTCCTTCCGCCGAGGAAGTAGTCCTTCCGCCGAGGAAGTGGTCCCCCCGCCGCGGCAGGACTGTGGGCTTGAGGCAGGCAAGGTGGCCGCAGTGAAGTACTGGCGCTGCCGGCCCCATGTGGGCCTGTGTTTTGGCGGGTCACCGGCTGGGCCATGTGGAGACTTCCCGTGCTCTCGGAGAGCTGAGCTGTTGCACCCTTCTGGCCTGGAAAGGCCCTGTGGGCAGGGCGTTAGGAACGCGTTGCCGGCCGTGGGTGTCTCCTAGCGCGTAATAGCCGCTGCAGAAGTTGAGCTGCTTAGTGCGTTTTTTAAAGCTGGTGCGTTCAGAAGGTGCTGGGGGATTGGAATGCTTCGTGGTCTGATGCCTTCTGAGTTGGTTTGGGGGGATGAGGGAGTCTTCACTAACTTGGGGCCCGAAAAGGCACTGTAGAGAGAAATCGGCAAGGTTAAAATACAAATCTTATGGTAAACGCGCCAAATAAATCTCAAGACCAGTTGCTCTGTAACTCATTAGCGTCGATAAATTGCTGCTCGTCCATCTCCATATGACTACCCTTCTCCAGAAGAAGAGCCCTTCCGTCATGACAGCTCGTTGGGGATGGAGAAGGTGGTGATGTGGAAGAAAGCACAAGGGATCTGCTTGTGTTCTTTGGGTTTTGTTGTTTTTTTCCAGTTGGTTTTATGTGACAGGAGCATTATTTAAAATCACCTTAAGCATTTTTTTCTCTGGATGCTATATTTGAAACTCCTCAGCATCTGAAAAGGATTGTGGGAAAAACTCGTGTAGGGTACTGAGTGATGTGTGCTGACCTAGCCTGTGTTTATTTATAAGCACTGCAAGTGTCTCTTCGTGTTTCTACTAGGGAAAAAAAAAACAACATCCAAACAAAACCCCTGGTATTAAAGGTTTGAGGTATTTGTTATTGGTTTTGAAAGTGTTGAAATAATTCCTCAGTTTATTTTCCTAATAGAAAAGTATGTGCCCAAATGAACTGCATTCCTTGGCGATACAGAGAGCAGGTGTGAGAATGGCAATGATTGCAGGTCGCTCTCCAGGTATCTTTATTAGAATAAACCTTTATTAGAATAAACCAAACCAGGTTGGAAGAGACCTTCAAGATCATCATGTCCAACCCATCAACCAATCCAACCCACCCAAACAGCTAACCCATGGCACCAAGCACCCCATCAAGTCTCCTCCTGAACACCTTCAATGACGGCGACTCCACCACCTCCCCAGGCAGCCCATTCCAATGGGCAATCACTCTCTCTGTATAGAACTTCTTCCTAACATCCAACCTGAACCTCCCCTGGCGCAGCCTGAGACTGTGTCCTCTTGTTCTGGTACTGGCTGCCTGGGAGAAGAGACCATCATCAGCCTGTCTACAGCCTCCCTTCAGGTAGTTGTAGAGAGCAATAAGGTCACCCCTGAGTCTCCTCTTCTCCAGGCTGAGCAACCCCAGCTCCCTCAGCCTCTCCTCACAGGGCTGTGTTCCAAACCCCTCACCAACTTTGTTGCTCTTCTCTGGACTCGTTCCAGCAAGTCAACCTCCTTCCTGAACTGAGGGGCCCAGAACTGGACACAGTACTCGAGGTGTGGCCTAACCAGTGCAGTGTACAGGGGCAGAATGACCTCCCTGCTCCTGCTGGCCACACTGTTCTTGATGCAGGCTGTGTGTGTATGGGAGATGTGGCTTCTTGTTTCTTGTGTTGTGTCAGCATACCACAACAAGCACAGAGTTGCTCTGCACTTGTGAACGTTGGACAATATGAAAAGTGAAACAGACAGGTTCATGTGTAAATACATTTTACAGAGATAAATTGGGTCCTGTCATTTGTAAAGCAGGGAACCTGAGCCATTTCAGATATTTCAGATGATTATTGAGGCTACTGTGTGGATAGGTGCATGCCAGTAGTGACTGGTGTGCTGTGTGTTACCAGTACCACATACTTCTGCAAGATGCCAATTAGGTCTGAGTGAGCAAGCAGCATGCTGTATGTTTTGCCAGAGACCAATGTACCTACCTGCTTAATTTTCAAATACCTCAAGAAATATGAAAATAATAGCTTTATTTGCAAGCATTTGATAGCCATTTGCAGCCAAGAGAGCAAGAGTACATTATTTTCCTCCTCTTTTGAGTGCAAGCAGAGGGTTCTTTTTAGTATCTTGTGCCAGCCAAATTCTGGTTGACTCCTGTCTGTACAATCTCTTTTATAATGAAGACCAACTGAAGCAGTAGATCCTGTCTGTACAATCTCTTTTATAATGAAGACCAACTGAAGCAGTAGATCCTGTCTGTACAATCTCTTTTATAATGAAGACCAACTGAAGCAGTAGATCCTGTCTGTACAATCTCTTTTATAATGAAGACCAACTGAAGCAGTAGATCCTGGTCCAAACAAGAGCGACAGGATTGCAGTAGATTAGAATGACCTTTAGCTCTTTAATTGGTTTCAAGTGTTTTAGAGCAAAAAAATCTTGGCACCTCAAAAATTTTCTGGGCTGTTTTAGTTTTCTCTCCTATCTTTCCCTTTTGAGGACAAGGCTGTGCAAATGGTGCTGATCAATGCCTTACATAGTCAGCTTTTACATCAAGTGCATGCAGTTCTGTAGCCCCCTGAGGACTCATCCCTCTCGAGTGCTGAAATTGCTGGATCCTGAATTTTGTCTAAATCACAGTATGTTACTTTTTAACTGGCAGTCAAGATTGTAGAGGTTTAAAAATCTCAGCTTTGTTGGCATCTTAATGAAACACTGAAGTCACAATCAAATATTTACAGTTCTTGTTCAAATATGTTTTTGCATAGAGCAAGAGAAGGGATCTCCCCATCTTAGCAAAAAACACAAACTGTGAATAGGTTATTAAGTCTGTTTTATTCCTATTCCTGTGGATGTTAACTGATGATCTTCTGTTGCTTGGTTTTACATGACTGTTTGTCTTAGCTTGTAAATTTCCATCGTCAGGAGCAGACAATTCAGATGCATTGGTGATGATGGGCAATGGATTTTGTAGTGAACCTCACAGATGAATGTTTTAGTGTTTGTTTTTTTTTTTCAAAATGGAAACAAAATTAGCAGAGTTTGCACAACATCTTGACATCTCTGAATTCTAGAGAAGGGAAAGAATAAATTGAATTTATAAAGCCTAACTACCTTACTAAGGTAGCTAAAGGTAGGTTAGAAAGCTTCCACTCTGAAATTCAAGAAATGATTTTCTGCAAAAGTGGAAACCATTTCTTTGATTCAAAGAAAGTTCTACCTGATGCAGAGTGAGGCTGAAAAGATGAAGAGGCAGCATTTGTGTCTTGCAGTATAATTACTAGATAGCATTTGATGGAATATATTGAAGAGCACAAAAGTACAGAGTTTTTAACAACCACTGTCAGAACTGATAATTTTTTTAACAATGGTGGTTTGAGGCTGCAGCCTCTTATTTAGGGAGACTTACTCTTCCAGCAGGAAGCTGGGTGGAAGTTCCAGTGTTTGCCTTGTTTTTCATGCTGTTCCCTAAATCCTCCCTTCCTATTTAGGGGGCAGCATACAGGATATATGAGCTTTTCATCTAACTCAGTGCATTGCCTTCACCATTAGTATTTGTGCAGATAAAAACAATCCTAGTGTGTGGTTTCAGCTGTAAAGAGAAATCTAAAATGTGTACATTGTGAGTTGTCTTGCAGGGCTTTGGTTACTTTGGATGACATTACATATGCCAACTTTTTCTGTAATGTTCTGTCCATTTTACAGATCAAGGTACTGAGAAACATGAAGGAGCAGGTTCTTCTGGGATTACTGATCAGGAAAAGGAATTGTCCAGCAATGCATTACAAGCTTTTTTGGTAAGACAAAGCCAAGTTTTGAGACCTCTAATTTACCATGTAACTGTACGTGGATGCTTGTAATTATTTTTCCGTCTTTCTGTAGCATACCTGCAGATGTATTAATGAGGTATTGCACCATTAGTTGTGCATGTGGTTTTTTGTTTGCTATGATGTGAAAAGACTGAAAGCATTACTCAAATGAAGTGTGCAAGAGTGTGTTCACTCTTAATTCTCAAAACTTAGTAGCCTTAATAGCTGTATATTGAGGTAATTAGGCAAAGCAGGCTGCTCTTCTGTATGAGCATTGGAAATGCATGATCTCTCTGAAGGAAAGAATAATATTGTGTGAAAGGATGTAAAGAAACCACGTGTTCAAAAGCAGCAACCCAACAGACCTCTCACTTCAGCATCTTGCTGTATTCTTTCACAAACAGCATTGTACACTGTTCTGTCATTTTACATTAAAGCATATTCTTCAACATGTAACACCTACAGGCAGCGTTTACTACCTGGTTACACTTATTGTAGTGTGTGTGTGTGTGTTAAAAATGAGGTTTTGAATCTTCCAGTTTCCTCCTTTCTTTGTACTGTCTCTCAGTTTTACTTGGTGTAGCAAGTGACAGTAAGCATAATTGCTTTTCCTTTCAGTTGTTGCATCCCTGCCTTGCGTAATTCAGTTTTAGAAGTGTCAGATAGATGAAGGGAAGAATTTAAATGCTCTGTTTTGAGGTTCCTCTGTGTATGTTTCACTCGTTACTTGTGTTTTGTCTAGAATGTTGTTACACAAAGTGTATGTATTTGGTCTTAATACAGCTCATGCTGCTCACTGATGTGAGTGCTTTGTAGCTCAAATTACTGTTTTGCAATAACTTTCTGCTCATTGGCGTTTGATTCTGAGAATTGAAGGCACATGAAAGGGTTGTCTGTTTTCCACCTTGCCCACAGATCAACATCCAGATCAATAGTTTTGATGTGATGATGATTTCATCTTTAGCTTTTGTAACTATTGAAGGGTTCTTCAGGTACATAAACAACAAGCAGAAACAGCAGGAAAATACTGTCCCACTGCTAAACAGGAGAGGTGAATTATCACCAGCAACACTGAAAAGGTAGAGATTTTCAACACTGTCTTCGCTAGATCTTTGCCAGTGCTGCTGGGCCCCAGGCTTTGGGAACAAAAATCCAGCTTGAGACAAAACCAGAATCACTGTCAGTGAAGGAAGAGTTGGTATTCAAACTGTTACAGAAGTTTGACCCCTATAAATAGATGGGCCTGTAGATTATCCATCTGAGGGAGTTAGGAGAGCTGGCTGACCTTGTTGCAAGGCCACCCTCAGTAGTCTTTGAGAAGTCATGGAGATTGAGAGACATCTCAGTGGGTGTCATGGAAGCAGGTTGATGTCACTTTCATGTACAAGAAGGGTTTGCTCCTATATAGGAGTTGAACAGTCGAGAGTGAAAGATTAACATAGTTGAAGGGATCTGGAGTCCTCTTTTGTTCCTTGATGCCACTAAATTCCTCCTGTACATGTACAGGAAAGACTAAAACTTAGAGTAGAAAGAGCTGGGCCATTTTGAAGTCCTTGCCTGTTTCTGATGTCAAACAAAGGGATTTCTTGATTAAATCCCACCTCAAAGGAGCATCATACTTGTGGACTAGTTTCTTCTGAAGGATGCCTAGATGATTGAATACTTCATTTAATAGTTAAAACTTGTAAAAGCGTTATTTAAACCTGTACTGGGAAGGTAACTCTTTTTCTAACCTGTCTTAAGCTGACTTTTGCAGACTGCATTGTAACTCATGCTTTCCTCAGATGAAATGAAGAATAAGCATAAAACAATGGGCTGGGACTTACATAAGCTACTGCAGCCAGTCAGTGTGATGGGGAAAGGTTATGAAAACTGAGGAAATAAGGAATCCTGAAACTCAAGTAATACAATGAAGAGAAATTAGAGTAACACTTTTCATGGAAACATCTCTTTATAAAAGGCTATTCTGTTTGACTTTCCTCTACACAATTAATTTTGAAGTTTGGATATGACCTCAACTTTGAGGCTTCTCATACATATTATTCTGCATAAATAATTAAGCATGTGGTTCAGTTCACTTGCTGTAGATAAAGGAAATGCCAGTTTACTTTCTGAAATTGCAGAGGATAATTTCATAAATCTTGGTAGCCTGCTATTTTAAACTTTGTATCTTCTAATGCATGTTTCTGGTTCTATGCCATTTCCAGGCTGGAAACTATGATACTTGTTTACAACACCTAAATACCCTGCAAGACATAAACAAAGATGACTACAAAATAACTTTGAATACTGCTGTTGCTGAGTTCTGTAAAAGTAACCAGACCACAACAGACAACTTGAGACAAACTCTTAACCAGCTGAAGAACCAGGTAATGCAAACATATTGACATGGTACTTAATGTTGAGTGCTATTATTGGTAGTGGATCATCCAGTGAAATAAGAATAAAACTTCAGTGTCTTTGATTTTTATAAAGGAGTAAGAGAGTAGTATTCATTGCTTTTTAACCCTGAGTCTTATTTAATCATTAGGACACTGCTTTTATAGTTAGGGGTTTAGTTATTGAAATTGATTTGAAGCTGAAACATTTCAGATTTTATAACCATGAGAAGACCTGCTGTGTCCTTTCAGTACAAAGCTCCTTAAACTGAAATAGCTTGTAGAGCAATAAAAAATGTGAATTGATGACTTCCTATTTCATTGTAAGTAGTTTGCTGGATTTATGTGGAACAGCAGCATTTATTACTTTAACTCTTGCTGATCTGTCTCTTTTTGTGTGTGTTGATGTTTAACACTTAAAAAAAAAATCGTGTGTTTTGAAGGTTTAATGCAGTGAGTGTGGATTTTGTTGTGTGTTTGTGTTTTCCAGGTTCACTCTGTTGTTGAAGAAATGGATGGTTTAGATGATGTTGAAAACAGTATGCTGTACTACAATCAAGCTGTTATTTTGTATCACCTGCGTCAGTATACCGAAGCTATATCAGTTGGAGAGAAGCTGTACCAGTTTATAGAGCCTTTTGGTATGTAGAGAGAAAGGCTATTCAGTCTGTCTCACTATCAGACAAGTGGCTTGCAATTTGCCTAATATGGTTCTAAGGAAGGTAGGCTTCAGAATGAAGAATGCATTTGAATTTTATCAAGGACAACAGTTGGATTTGGGGGGAGGGTACTTCAGCACAGAGGTACACTGAAATCAAAAGAGATTGTTGGTAAAAGGTATTTGTGTAAGCAATATGCACAAGTTAATGAAATTGTTTAAAATCTAGTATTTTGAGTCATCATGCAACTTTGTGGGTGCCCTATGTCCTAGGGCACACACATTTTAAATACCTGCATCAGCAGGTCATGCATACTTGCAGATGCTTGTATCTGTAGATAGTCACTAGCTTTTATAGGCTATGGCACCCTGTGTGGTGGAATTTCCATACATATTAGAAATTACAAGGCTGAAGGATGTATGTGTGTTGGCCTCAATTAATTAAGTAAATACTACCATGTTTCTCCTTCAATTCCTGCCAGTTTTCAGTATGCCTGTCTGGGATTCACTCTATGAAGTGCCAAGCAGAGATGTGTTTGTACGGAATCCTTTCAAGTTCTATGGGATTCTATGTGTGCATATGGCTCCATCTGTCTGGTTAAATGCTGGATCTTTGGTGCTGATCTGCTTAGACCAGTTCTCAAAATCTGTAAACATGAAATACCTGTTAAGCTGTCTTCAATCTGTGCTTTTATGCTGATGCTGTTTGAATGAATTACCTTTCTTTTTCAGTGTAGATATCTGCTGGTGGTTTGATTTTGTTTTGTTTTGGTTTCTTTAAATGTAAAAGGTGAATTTTTCTCATAATGTCACATAGATGCACTTTGTAGTTAATGTTTTTTTCTTTAGTCATGTTTGGAAAGCTTGGTATTACAGCTGTAAAATAATTTTTACTTGTTTGCTTTATACAGAAGAGAAATTTGCCCAGGCTGTGTGCTTCTTGCTTGTAGACTTGTACCTGCTAACTTACCAAGCTGAGAAAGCCTTGCATCTGCTTGCTGTCCTGGAAAAAATGATTTCACAGGGCAACAATAACAGCAAGAATGGAAAAAATGAGGTAATCTTCAAATCAGATGAATGCCACTAAATCTTTACCAGAAGTATTCTTTCAGTCAATCCAAAATGATTCTTTTAAAGTACTTTTGAGTTATAAAAGTGTAAGATCACCTATAACTTCAGACATCAATTTGTGTTTTAGTAACTGAGTTAGTTGTATACAGCAGCTGTTAATTCCCTCTCTTCCGATTTTTTCTCTCTTAATTCCAGGGATCTAAGAAGTGTTTCTTGTCAGGGACTTAGAATGGAATGAGTGTTGTCTTCAGGATCAGATATACTTAGTTTTCCTTGTTTGTGTTGGATTATGACCGTATGAGTCTCTAAGTTTTAAGGGCAAGTCAGCATCAGAGAGGAATTGCAATTGTGTAACTTAGCATGGAAAATCAAGCATCTTTTTTTACATACTATCTGAAAGTATGAGGTGTACTTTCAAATGAAATCTTTTGTATGTGTCTTTTCGAAAAATCAATAGAATGAGTAGTGGCTTGGAAGTGCAAAGAGGACTCTTCAGGCTTTTCCTGTTGATGGAATGTCACACTTAAGATAAAACATTTTATCTTTAAGTATGTAGTAATGCTACTGAAGAAAATATTAAAGAGAGAATCTAGAATGTACCTATCATCCTCCTGGGTAAGAGAATTCTTAAAATACCTCAACTGCAGAGCAACATAGCATAATACTAATGTTAATACAGAATTCTGCTTTTCATGGGCTGGTGTGGTTGTTTGTGGATTTTGATTGTTAAGCTCCAGTTACATTATTTGGTGGGATTTGTATTTACTATTAATTAGTTTTCATCTTCATGTGACACTGGTAAAAATAGCTCATGAAAGAATCTGTAAACTGAGTTGAAAAGGTGACTAATAGTAACATTTCCTTTTTGTTGTTGTTGTTGTTTGATCTGCAGTCAGGTGGTAATACAAATAAAGATGCCTCAAATCAAAAAGCTGAAAGTGGAGCTTTGATAGAAGTTGCTAAATCTAAGATACACCAGGTAAGAGTCTGCATATTACTTATACAAAGATACTAGTTCAAGTTTCTCTTAAAATACAGTGTCTTCTGCTTCAAATCTAGTTCAGCATGGATTGTGATACTGTCTGTCCTTGAATTTGGTGTTGTGAAAACAAAAGAATGAATTTATCCAGCTCCTCCTTTCTGTAAGATCCAAGTACAAGTTGTTGGGGTTTTATTTAACAAAGCAATCTTTTTTAACAGTATAAGGTGAGAGCCTATATACAGATGAAGTCACTAAAGGCATGCAAGAGGGAAATCAAGTCTGTTATGAATACAGCTGGCAATGTAAGTATTTTTAAGGTTATTGTTTTTCTAGTATTGATATAGTCTCTCTCTTAACATTGAGTTTACTAACTTTCCTTACAAAGAAAGGTCTTATTGAGGATGGATATCTGAAGTAATGTTTATGTAGTCAGCCAAGTTTGTAATCTCTTTCCTGCAAGTGTAGTTAATGAAGAATTTTCTTACTTGTGCTGTTTCCCATTGATGAGAAAAAAATCCACTTTATTGTTAATTGCCAAAATAAATGCATGACACTATATAATAAACAGACTTAATTTGCTTTATAACTTGAGCAGCACAAAATAAGGTTTAGTTTACTATAAATGTTGCAGCTATTACAACCTTCTAATATAATTGGTTATTTAAAGCAGTTCATAGCTCCTAAAAGATTAATTCTGTGAGCCACAATTCTCTGGGTGTTGGGGTTTTTTGGGTTTGTTTTTCTTTCTGAAATTTTGGAGGCTCACCTCTTGCTACAAAGCACTCTTTCTTAATACAGAGGTTCTGAACTCAGAACTGCATTCACCAACCACGATAAACTCTACGCTAACTGCGGCGCAGGGAATGGGGGGAGAGCACTTCCCTTTTGTTGCTAGTCTCAACAGCTGCCAGTCTGACAAATCCTCCTGGATTGCCAGTCTGACAAATCCTCCTGGATTGTGAGGGCTCTATTGGCAGACCAGGAAGGGCATGGCCCAGGAGGAGGTTGTTGAAATCCGCAGGAAGGAAAGGATGGGAGTGTACTAGAAGACAGATTGCAGAAAGATCCTCTTAGAAAAGAGATCCTTTGCACTTAGCCATCGCCATAACAGAGTTCTGTAGAGTAATGCTGGGTTTTAAAGCAGTAACAGAGTATTCATAGTTTGATAATTCAGAGGAGGTGCTACTTCCTGAGAGTATTAAGATCTAAGCCCTTTTTAAATACAGAAAGAGTGATCTATACAGAAAGAGTGATTGTGCTATGGAATGGGCTGCCCAGGGAGGTGGTGGAGTCGCTGTCATTGAAGGTGTTCAGGAGGAGACTTGATGGGGTACTTGGTGCCATGGGTTAGCTGTTTGGGTGGGTTGGATTGGTTGATGGGTTGGACACGATGATCTTGAAGGTCTCTTCCAACCTGGTTTGGTTTATTCTAATAAAGGTTTATTCTAATAAATGGCCGCAGTGGCAAGGTGTTTGTGGAGTAATGTAACACTAGCAGTAGAAATCATAAGAGATGATTGACTGTTGTTTTCTCCTTTGCAGTCAGCTTCTTCTCTCTTTCTTAAGAGCAACTTTGAATATTTGAGGGGCAATTACCGCAAAGCAGTCAAACTTTTAAACAGCGCAAACATCGCCGAACACCCGGGCTTCATGAAAACAGGTAAAAAGGAAAACCTCCATGGTTAATTAGTCAGGTTAATTTATTAATGGTCTGTTTCTTCTCTTTATTTTTAGGGTGTTGTGGTTTTGGTGTTTTTTTTTTCCTTTTTTATCAGCAGTACCCCTGTAAAATATCAGTAACCAGCAGATAAATTGAAAGTTTTGTTTCCTGCCCTTTATTATTTAGAAGAAACTTAGTGCAGTGTTACCTGAAGATGATATATTTAGGAAGGAAAGTGCTGGTTAGGGTGACATATTTGCTCATTTTTACATCTTTGTGGGTGCCATGGACAGTGGCATTGAGTGCACCCTCAGCAAGTTTGCTGATGACACCAAGCTGTGTGGTGCAGCAGACACGCTGGAGGGAAGGGAGGCCATCCAGAGGGACCTTGACAGGCTGGAGAGGTGGGCACAAGCCAACCTCATGAAGTTCAATAAGAGCAAGTGCAGGGTCCTGCATCTGGGTCGAGGCAATCCCAGGCACAAATCCAGGCTGGGCAGTGACTGGCTGGAAAGCAGCCCTGAGGAGAGAGACTTGGGGGTGCTGGTGGACAAGAAGCTCAACATGAGCTCTCAATGTGCTCTTGCAGCCTGCAAAGCCAATCAGATCCTGGGCTGCATCAGGAGAAGTGTGGCCAGCAGGTCGAGGGAGGTGATCCTTCCCCTCTACTCAGCCCTGCTGAGACCCCACCTGGAGTACTGTGTCCAGTTCTGGAGCCCCTATTACAAGAGGGATGTGGAGGTGCTGGAACGTGTCCAGAGAAGGGCCACGAGGATGATCAGAGGGCTGGAGCACCTCTCCTATGAGGACAGACTGAGGGAGTTGGGGCTGTTCAGTCTGCAGAAGAGAAGGCTCCCAGGTGACCTCATTGTGGCCTTCCAGTATCTGAGGGGGGCCTACAGGAAGGCTGGGGAAGGACTTCTTAGGATCTCATGTAGTGATAGGACTAGGGGGAATGGAATGAAGCTGGAGGTGGGGAGATTCAGGCTAGATGTGAGGAGGAGGTTCTTCACCATGAGAGTGGTGAAACCCTGGAATGGGTTGTCCAGGGAGGTGGTCAAGGCCCTGACCCTGGGGGTGTTTAAGAGCAGGCTGGATGAGGCTCTGTCCAGCCTGATCTAGTGTGGGGTGTCCCTGCCCATGGCAGGGGGGTTGGAACTAGATGATCCTTGTGGTCCCTTCCAACCCTGAATATTACTATGATTTTATTAAACTTTAGGCATATAATATTACTGATGATCTTGAGGAAAGCTTTGCAGAAGCCTTTCATAGCTCATGTGACCACAATAGCAGCCAAAAATTACCTATTAAAAAATGACAGAGCTGATTCTGTGGAGAACTGTCTTTGCTTCAGTAGCAATAAATTATTTGCTTTATTTTCAGTTAATTTTTAAATAATGCTAAAACATCTCTCTGAGTATTGTTAATTGGACATTAATCTCTGTATTAATATAGACTCTAAAGGATATCAGGTCAGAGTGGCTGGAGAGTGGCCAGGCAGAGAGGGACCTGGGGGTGCTGGTCGATGGTAGGCTGAACATGAGCCTGCAGTGTGCCCAGGCAGCCAAGAGGGCCAATGGCATCCTGGCCTGCATCAGGAACAGTGTGGCCAGCAGGAGCAGGGAGGTCATTCTCTCCCTGTACACTGCACTGGTTAGGCCACACCTCAAGTATTCTGTCCAGTTCTGGGCCCCTCAGTTTAGGAAGGAGGTTGACTTGCTGGAGCATGTCCAGAGAAAGGGCAACAAAGTTGGTGAGGGGTTTGGAGCACGAGCCCTATGAGGAGAGGCTGAGGGAGCTGGGGTTGCTTAGCCAGGAGAGGAGGAGACTCAGGGGTGACCTTATTGCTCTCTACAGCTCCCTGAAGGGAGGTTGTAGCCAGGTGGGGGTTGGTCTCTTCTCCCAGGCAACCAGCACCAGAACAAGAGGACACAGTCTCAGGCTGTGCCAAGGGAGGTTTAGGCTGGAGGTTAGGAGGAAGTTTTACACAGAGAGAGTGCTTGCCCATTGGAATGGGCTGCCCTGGGGAGGTGGTGGAGTCACCATCATTGGAGGTGTTCAGGAGGAGGCTTGATGTGGTGCTTGGTGCCATGGGTTAGTTGTTTAGGTGGGTTGGATTGGTTGATGGGTTGGATGTGATGATCTTGATGGTCTCTTCCAACCTGGTTTATTCTATTCTATTGAAAAGTAATATATATTTTGTCTATAATTGTTAACTTAGAACTTTTGAGAATATTCAAATCAGATTTTGAAGAAGTTAAAAAAAAATGTCTACAAGAAAGTTGGAGAGGAAGGACTGTTAAAGGCCTGTAGTGAGAGGGTGAGGGGCAGTGGTTTCAAACTAGAAAAGAGCAGATTTAGATTGAATGTTAGGAACAAGTGTTTACCATGAGGCTAGAGGAACACCGGAACAGGTTGCCCAGGGAAGTAATTGAGGCCCCATCCCTGGTGATACTCAAGGTGAGGCTCTACAAGCCCCTGGGCAATGTGATCTAGTTGAAGATTCCCCTGCTTAATGCAGAGGGGGCTGGAGTAGATGGCCATTGGAGGTCCCTTCCAACCCACACCATTCTGTGATATGAGAATTTCCTTTTTACAAGAGCCATTTGTTGGGAAACTTGAAGTGATTGCATGCTGAATTGTAAGCAGACCTCTAGGTGAACCGACTTCAGTTTGCAGTCTAATTTTTATACCTGTCTCTCCTAGAGTCTAGTGCACAAAATCTGGAACTCTGTAGCTGCTTAAGGTGTAGGTAATTTCAAGTCAACTGTCTGAGACCAAGAATAGTATACAGCAATGTAGGTTATTAAAATGTGAGATGAGGATGTAATATACACAATCCATGAGTCACCTGTGTTTAATAGACTACCACAATAAACTACCCCCTAGGAAGGTGGTGGAAGCAGTTCATGGGCTCAGTGCAATTTTTCAGTTTGCAACAACGGTCTTTTGCTGTTCTCTCAGGTGAATGCTTACGGTGTATGTTCTGGAACAATCTTGGCTGCATTCACTTTGCAATGGGAAAGCACAACTTAGGAATTTTTTACTTCAAAAAAGCCTTGCAAGAAAATGATAACGCGTGTGCGCAGCTAGGAGCGGGCAGTGCAGATCCAGGTAAGAATTTTTCAGTGATGAAAATACAGTGGAAGAGGGGTGGGTAAAATGAGAAAATAGAGGATGAAGCTTTCAGTAGTTACCAGCAAAATTCCTGTTTCACCTCTTGGCAGATAACAGGATAAGGAGGGTGAGAATTCTCATTCTAATTTGATTTGAGAGTGTAGTTGGTGTCACCAGAAGTAGGTGATACTGAAATACGTTCTTATTTTGCTGCTTTCTTTGATGTGCCATGGGACTGCAGCAATTACTTCTCTCTCCTTTATAATCTTTGACCATCAGTCAGGGAGATATTACAAAATAGTCTCTGTAACCTATTGGGTATGATGGAAGATGTTATTTATAGTCTGTGGACAGTGGGTGGAACCAGCAGGACTCAAAAGCATGTGGAGAAGGGGGAGTTGGTTTTGGTTTTGGGTTTTTTTAGTTACGTGGAAGGTACAGAAGATGCAGAGTACAGTGCTGTTAAATTGGCATTTGGAAAAGGTCTATTTCTCACACTTTCTTACTGAACAATTCCCAGACTTGTGTGAGACATGTTCATTTATTGTTTATTTTTTTTGTTAGCTTTATCCATCTATTTTCGCTGTAAGTACCCAAAAGAGAAGAAAATAAGCATTATTGTAACATTTCTCTTGCTGTGATCAATAATGCTTAAAATGACTTTTTCTCTTCCAAATGAATGTTTTCATGATGAAGTGAAATTTTTTGTCTTTAAAATCTAGTTGTTCTCACACTTTTTTTTCTTTCCCCTGGCCCTGTACCTAAAGTACATGCTTAGGTGCCAGTGTGAAGATACAAAGTGTTTTATGCTTGGCAAATTGTTGCTCTCGTAAATTCCAGAAGGAAACCAAAGATGTGTGTTCTCACAAATCTAAGATTGAGTACTATTACATAATGTTTAGCTTGAGCAACAGCAAGTGCTAACCACTTACGTTTCATGTATTTCAAGCTTTATTAAGAATACAATTAGTTTGTCTCTCACATCAGCTTTGATGTGAAAGGAATTTACTTACAGAAGGTTAGTGACTTCCTGTGCCCAATGGGGTTTTGGTATTTTCAGGGTGTTTTCCACAGCTTCTGTCCCCTTCCTAGAGTTAGGTTTTCTGCTCTTCTGAGCTGTACATCCAATATGGTGTTAATCCTTTTCTGCAGGAAAAAAATTTTCAGGGAGACCCATGTGTACACTACTGACTAACAAACGGTATGAGCTGCTGTACAATTGTGGAATTCAGCTCTTGCATATTGGGAGGCCCTTAGCTGCCTTTGAATGCTTGATTGAGGCAGTCCAAGTTTATCACTCAAACCCTCGTCTTTGGCTGAGAATAGCAGAATGTTGCATTGCTGCCAATAAAGGGGTGAGTAGATTTGAAAATTCCTTATTGTGATTGTAGTTATGAACTGCATGTGATCACAGAAAGGAGGAAATAATACCTTGAGTTGAAGTATGCACTTTAAAGGCTTAGTGTTGCAGCACCTCCAGATTAATTATTGTTGTGTATACGTGTATTTTGTCTTCAAAGTGCAACAGATAGAGGTAAAACCATCACAGAAACAAGTGCCTTGAGACCCAATAATTAACTGACATTTCTAAGACTATCCAAAAGATTGGCATGAGGTGAAACAAAAGCACCTGAATGGCTTTTACAGCTGCTCTTCAGTTGCAAACTAAAGTTGAAAGTGTTTTTTTTCTGGAGAGACTTGTTAAGCCTGATTTCGGTTTTGGCAATTTACCTTCACAGCACTTTGGCATTCCAGCTTGAGTCCTGAATGGGTTTGAAGCACATCAGATTTCTCCAAGCCATCTGATGGTTTACCTGACTTGGTCTTGAAATAATTTTTGAAAGAGTAATAAAGATATTCCTTGGAAAGAAATTTACAGTGCTCTCTGATGAGGCGTCACTTATAGCAGGGAGTGATATGTTCTTTGTGTATTCAATGCTTTCTACTTAAAATGCAGATACTAGCATGAACAGTTTGACTTACTACTTGTTTCATGATACCTCAAGCTTTCCATGCTCATTTAACAGTGATTACCAAGCCTTGGGGCTTATGTAGTTATATATACTAAGACCCCTGCATAATAGTGTGTGATGTATTTATTTAAAAGGATCAACAATAACAAAAAACCCAAACAACCCCACAAGTAATTCTGTCTTTATTTGTGAATGGAAGAATAAAACTTGCCCAAGGTCTTTTCTCTGTCCTACATTCTGGGCTTGCAAGGATTTCTGTTCCTGAATTACAGAAATAACAAGGTGAAAGTGGAATCAGTGACAGAATTTTTTTGTGGCTGCTCAGGGAAGTCTGATGCTCACTTTAAGGCTTGATGAACAGAAACAACTTTCAGAACTTCTGTTGCTGATACGTGGATACTTTTAAATTTTTTTGACTGAAATAGCTTGGATTTTTCTATTTAGACTCATCTGAAAGGGTGTAGAGGTAGTTCTTGGGACTGACAGAGTGCTTCAAGTTCATTTGACCTCCAAAATGCCTGCATGCTCAAAACTCTCTTAATTTAATGAAGCTTTGCGTATGTTGTGGTTCAGCTTCGTGCTCCCCATGGAACAGCTGGAGAGCAGCTTTTTCAGAGAGTGTTTTGAATGCTGTGTGAGCAGGGAGAGGAGATGGCAAGCATTACAGTGACAATTCTGAATATTATTTGGCTGATCATTTGTTTTCTTTTTAGGTTTCCTGACAGTTCTTTTAATACGATTTGGTTCATTGTTCCTTTGCTTTCAAAACAGAGGAAAAACTAGGTCAGTAGGCTATCAGACAAGCTGTCAGAACTAATCTGTGATTGCACTGTGCACAGTAAAATCCCTCTGCAACACAAAGACAATAGAAGGTGCCTGATCCTTCCTGATACTTCAGATTTTAAAACTGCACCCATATAAAGGAGTGATTCTTATGTTTTCATAGTATCATTTTAGCAGAGTATTTTAGCACAGTATTTTAGCAGAGGTCAAAATCTTACAGCTTTCTCTTACTTTGCCAAGCCATGATATTTTAACCTTTTTTTTTTCCCCTCTTGCTCCCTTTTAGACATCAGAACAAGAGACTAAAGGTCTTCCCAGCAAAAAGGGAATTGTGCAATCTATAGTAGGACAAGGCTACCACCGTAAGATAGTCCTAGCATCCCAGTCAATACAGAATGTTGTTTATAAGTAAGTATGTTTTCCGTGGCCTCTTCATTTTATCATAGCTGCAAGGGTACGAATCTTTTTATCAGGGGTTTCTAAAACTGTAATGGAATAATGAAATTACTCGTTTGGTGAAGAGAGAGGCATGAGGAGTCTTAGAACACTCTTTGGATGCCTTCACTGGGATGGCCAGCAGAGGGCTTAACGCTGTGTTCACGTTACTAAGAAAGCCATTGAAGCTTAAAACGGATTCCTCTGAAAGTTGTATTTCTAAGTCTTTCCTCCTTTTCTCACTTAAGAAATTATGTATTTTCAGTAGTCCACTTTAGAAAGCTGCAGAAGGAATCTAGTTTCTCTGTTAAAACTTCAGGAAGTCAAGTTAAGCAAAACAAGCTAGATTCTTGTAATTATGGGCTGTGTTTGGGCATCGGGATGTACTTACATATAGACAATAAGGAAGCTGCAGAAGGCTTATAAATTTAATGTGGTTTGTTTAAAACGTTTTCTAATTTCTTCAGGATAAAGTTTTTTCTGCATTCAGATCTTTCTGGAGCTTTGCTTTTAATGCAGTGATGTTGCTACTCACTGGCTAACTTCTGTGTCTCTTTAAGTGACGGACAGTCCTCAGCAATACCTGTAGCCAGTATGGAATTCGCAGCAATTTGTCTAAGAAATGCCTTGCTTCTACTGCCAGAAGATCAGCAGGAGCCAAAGCAAGAAAATGGATCTAAAACTAGTAATCAGCTGGGGGGAAATACAGAAAACAGTGAAAGCAGTGAAGCATGCAGGTAATGAGAATTGCACACAAACCTTTCTTTTTGTCCAAAGTAAGTCTGGGCTGACAGTCCTGTTTGGTTTGGCTGGCAGAGAAAAGAATGTATTTGTAAATTCCCTTAGCAATGTTGACATATTAAGGAAAATGGTTAGCTGCTCATTGTTTTAATTCCTGGTGTGCTAACAAGAATACATCCTGACTTGGTTCTTTACCCTTCCTAACAATTTCAATAAATTAGACAGTGAACTTCTTTTTTTTATTCCACTGGCCATCTCATTTTTTGTGCTGCAAATGCTATGTTTTCCCACACCCTCCTGCAGTGCATATTGGTATTTCTCTAATTGTAAGTGAAGTTACATTGCTTCTGTCTGTGTGTGTGTGCACAAGTGCCATGTGCTTGATTCACTATATAAATGCTTAGTATCTCAGTAGTAAACGTTTCCCCATGATCAGACTGGACAGTCCTCGGCCCTAGCATGCTTTGTTGTGTTTGGTTTAGACTAGAAATGGGAAGCTAGATGTAGAAGTATGACAGCAGCATGGAGCAGTGGCTTAATACATTTGCACTTTATAAAAATACTTCAGAAAAAAAATCTCTTTTTTCCTTTTTTTCCTTAAAGCTGCAGAAAAATTAACTTGTAGACAAGGCATGTCAAATGTGTTTTTAACTGTGTGTGTTGAGCCTGGCGTGCTCTGAACTTCCTTCTGAAGAGTACCTTTATTAGCCATAGCCTGCACTTTCATTAAAGACCATTCTGAGAAGGGAAGAGTAACTCATCTGGAAGAAGTGGGTGTGCTGGAACTTGAACTGCTTAGAGAGTAAGGAAAAAACACAGCATCTTTGTCAGAGCCAAGTACAGGATAATTTTAAGAAGGTCCATTTGCTTACTGTATGTATGCTGGGTTGCATAGGCACATCCCCATATATTCTGAGGTTGCCTGGGGATAGACAAGGGCTGGGAGTCAGTGGCTGCTACTGCTAAAACAACATTTTAAAGCTCTTCTCTCACCTTTTTTCCCCAGTGACAATCTTTCCTGTCAAGTGACCAAATGATTTGTGAAAGTTGGGGGTGAGAGGTGTGTAGGGGTTTGTTGTTTTTTTGGTTTTCTTAGTGAGGTTGGAGGCTGTGAATTAACTTTCTCTGGCAAGCTGTATGCAGTCCATTGCAATGAAGCTTCTTTGGTTTAAATGAGATTGCAGTTTTAAGCTTCTGGGGCCCACTAAGGGGGAGTGATGAAAACAAAATGCTCAGACAAGACCTTTTTTTGGTGGTGGTTGCTTGTTTTTTTTTCTGAAGGTGGTGGTGTGGTGTGTGTTTGGTTTTGTAAGAGTTAGGAAAGGAAAACATTCCCTGCATGGGAAGATCCTTTACTATCTTCTTTCAATACCAGATGCTTCTTCAACTTAAAAAAAAAAATTAATAAGGAAAGAAGACTCCCTCATCTCTCCCACTGGTTGTTGCCAACTTCAAAATATCCAGCAACAAAGAATGCTGTTCCTGAATTTGTGTCACATTCTGAAAGGTTCTCTAAGTATTTGTTCCTTCTGACAAGAAACCCTCGGTGAGAGGACAGTAAAACATAGAAGACATTTGAAGAAAATCACTCTAATTGAACAGGATGGTTTTGAAGCAAATCCCACTAATTGAGCAGGCTGACTCTGAGGCAGATTCTTCTCTTACTCACAAGAAAGCAGTGAATACTTTCAGTGGTTGAGAGGTTTTTTAATCTAATTTTTGGCAAAGGCATCACATACACACAGTACAGCAGTGGTGAGCAGAGATTTCCTTGGTCTGTTACTGTTTTGAAGATCTCTTAAGAGTTATCTTACCTGTTTATAGTAAAGAAACAACATCAGTTTATAGTAAAGAAACAACATCAGTGAAAAAGTTTGTTAGGGGGATAAACTCAGTTCCCCCCCCCCCCCCCAAAATGCCAAGCTTCAGGTTCTTAAAAGTGGCATGTTTTAAAAATTCTTTTTAAAAGACATTTTGAAATAACAAAAATGAAGGCAGCCAGAAGTCTAAAGAAAACTACAGCACCTTCTAGGTGATCTTCCTAGAATGTTTATATATTAAGTTTTTAAGATGTCTAGGGAGGGAACTAGTTTACAGCTTTTCTTACAGGCTAAAAGAAGAGAGGCCACAAATGCAGTGAGTTATGTCTCTCCCCAGCTTACAGTTCTTGTCTTATACCAAACTTCAAAAGTAGCTTGAGGCTGTGGAGAATGGTGTGGACTGTTTGGTCTGCCAGTCAAATCTTTTCCATCAAATGTCCCTCCTCTTCTTTCTCAAATGGAACAGTTAGGAGGCATCTGCCTCAGTTTTTGTAGAGCTTAATTTCCCTGCCTTTTAGGCTACAGATTTTTTTCTGTCCTTTTACATGGAGTGAGGAAATAGCAATGCTTACTACACTGAGGCCTTTAATTATTTCTGTTTACTCCCTATAATTCATACACTGTTTTCTTTTTAGCAATAAAAGTCATGAAGGGGATAAATTCATTGCAGCTCCCCCTTCTTCGCCTTTGAAGAAACAGGAATTAGAAAATTTAAGGTAAGTAAATAGTATAAAATATTCACCACTAAGTGTCTGTGCTGTGATTCTGGAGTTCTTGCTAAACTTTTTGTTCAGGCACTTGCAACACTGAATTGTAATTGGTAATCTAAGTCTTCCTTTTTTCAAGGGCATGGTGCTTTCCATGTTCTGGACTTTTGAGTCCAAACAAATAGAAACCATCCAGAATTTCAATTCAGATGATCAGTTTGTTACAGGCTTGACATTGCAATTAAAAAAGCAAGTCCTATAAACAACAAAGCAAAAAACCTGGCAATGGTTATGATTGGTGGAAGGAGTGGCGATTACTTTTTGCTTTAAGGTCTTGATATGGCTAGTTAGGAATTCAGCCCCACATTGGGGCTCAGCTCATTGGGTGTGGGGGGGAAAAAGGTGCTATAAGCAGCTGTTCTGCTTTCAAGTGACAACTCAGCAAGGGTAAATCCACAGCTGACCTAAAATAGAAAAATTATCTTTGTTCAGGCATTTGAATTGCTCACCATGGAAGAACATAGGTAAGATCTGACTTGGTATTTTCGTTCCCAGACTGGTGCCCTCCAAACACAGTAACTCTCACATGTCTAAAGAAGTATCACATTAACTGGAACCTCTTCACTTTTCCCCAACAAGATTATAATTTGCCTCATTTAGCCACTTAAAGATTACAGTGGTCTGTTTGGCCCTGTCACAATACTGGAAGCTTACAGTGATTATTACCCATAGCTGTTTCACTCTTTCAGCCACTGCATAGCTCTCCACCATCTCCCCTTTGCTGGTGCTGAGTAAGCACCATCTGCATTCTGTATTTCTTAGTATTTGGGATTGTTCTGTCTGTGTTGAAACTTTAAAAGTAGATAGTTTATATCCACTGTTGTGCTTAGTTAGCTATTTGAAATTATTTCAGGTTAGTGATGTTCTCTTAATGGTTTAGAAGTGCCATTTTTGATTGCTTCATAGCGAGTTTTGAAGAACTGAATTTGCTCTGACTTGTACTTGGCCTGAGAAATAAGCCAAGTCAGATGTGCAGATTGGGTTCTGTAAACTTGCAGTCAGTGTGGGCTGACAGATCTTGTTGCCTGGACCTACACAAGAGGCTGTTTGACATAATCTGGCAGTTTAAAAAAACATTCTTCTTTGTCCTGGTGCAAAGGCAGTTTTATTTAGGGCATGCAGAGGCTGAGTGATGCTGGAAGTCTGCCGTGCTCAAAGGCAACCTGTGGAGTTTTGTCAGAATCCTGACTGGGGTGAAAAACTAGTTTGTCTTTTCCCTTGTGGTGCAATTCTTCTGCTCTGGTTAGCTGTCAGGTCTCCTGAGTGTTTGATTTAGCCAGCTCAACAATGGATCCAAGTGCACAAGTGCTGCTGCAGGGAAGAAAACTTGAGTATTTTACTCCTCTTTAAGGACTGTTGCTAAAAAAGTCTTGCTAGCTCTTAACATGGCTTAAGCAATGAGGAGTCCTTAGATAACACGAGTGGGTTTCAGTTCTGCTCTACTTACCTGTTGTGTGATTGGAATGTGTATGGTGTTTGAATTTGCTCTTTCAGAAATAGAAATAGGCTTAAAAAAAATAGTGGGAAATAAAAGACACATGTTGATTGATGTAAAGGGCAGTAGCAGGCAGCTCTGGAGGCCTGGACTTACGTCTATGGGTATTTAGCTGGTGATGCTTAGCATCTGCTGATCTAAAAGCTGTGCTTCCTTGAAGCAGAGATGAAATGAGGCTAGTCAGAAGCAGGCTGTTATTACAGAGATGTTTTAATTTCCCCCCCACACACAGCCCTTCAGAAATACTTTAGGTTTGGGACTTGAGTTGGGGAAGCTTTCCTCTCTCAAGCTTTTGTGCGTGTTCAGATTTGATGTGACATCTGAGCACAGTGGAGAGGAAGTGGGGGGTAGGGAGAAACACTGGAGAAGTTTCTTATCCTGCTTGTGCATAATTAAGGAGCATGCCTCCTGGGAAAGGGGAATAAAGGCACCCCAGGTCCTGCCATGAATTACATGACTTACTGCTGGACTGAAAGTGGGCTTGACAGTTGCCAGAAGGTTGACGTGGTAATAGCCCACCTACTGGCGGGAGAGTTGAGGGTTCTCTTCCCCTTGCTCCCAACGTGAGAGCTCACTAAGATGATCTGCTCTTCCTTCCTGGAGAAGAGCTGAGTCTGTGCTGGCAATACCTTGCTGGGAGCAGAGGCTTATGCTCGGAGGACAAGGCAGCCTGCACTGAATGGGGGTCTTACAGAGTGGAAGATACTCCCCAGTGCTGTGTCTGGGGAGGTGGGAGGGCGAGTTGTTATTAGATGTTAAGCTTGGCCTCATGATGGGGTTATTGTTTGGAGATGGAAAATGCAAATAGTACAGATTCCACTACAGGAACTGTCAGGGATTTTGTCATTTTGGAAAGACAAGAAAGTCTGTGACAGAAACAAAATGCCACAGATCAGTTAGAGTCTTAGCAATGGGTTACAGCTGTCAGTTCAACACGAAACTGGAAACACAGAATTCTCCAGTATTTGTCTCCCTGTGGGCAAACATTGTACATACAAGAATGAAATATGTTGCAACTTAATTGGTTGCTGCTATGTGACCTTGCAGAAATCTACAAATCTGCTACCCTTTGCTGCAGCAGAAGGGGAGGGCAGGGAAATACAAGTGAGAGTTCAAGACAAAAGGGTGAGAAGGGGAAGTGAACCATGAGAAAAATGACATGTAGTGAAGTCCATCTTTATCTGTTAGTTATGATCAAAATTGCAAGACCTTACTGAGCACACTGTAGTGGTCTTTGGTTTATACAGGTAGAACACAATGTGTGTATCTCCTAGTTCAGAGAATGTGATTGAGGCCAGAGATAACGAAACACTATGTCCTTCACGTCATTATTGAAAGTATTATTTATTTCCATAGCACTTCAACAAGAAATTGAACAGCTGCATTTGGAATTGCAGAAATCTCCGTTCAACATACTGACTTTCTCCCCCTCCCTTTTTTTCTTTTGTTTCTTTCCCCCTCCAGGTGCTCAATACTTGCATGTAGTGCTTACGTGGCTCTGGCTTTGGGCGATAACCTTATGGCACTGAATCACGCAGATAAACTTCTTCAGCAACCAAAGCTGTCAGGGTCTCTTAAGTAAGTCTGATGTCGTCATTTCTTCTTTCTCAGCCCTGCTTTTAGATGGAGAGTTAGGAGCTCAAGCTTCCAGTGTCTGGAGCTGCTTGCCAGTTACGTATTTGAGGTCAAGAATTGCTTGGCTTGCTCCTGTTCTTGTTGAAGCCCTGACTAATTGTTCACCGACATGCAGGAATGTGAGTCCCCTGCTTTGATTCTAGGGCTCTTACTACTTTACTTGCTATTTGTTAATCTCCAGCCATGGGGTCCCAATCAATGGCAGGACCCTCAGGTCTCTGTCCTGATTCACTGTGGGGGTGCACGTGCTCATGTTGGCACAGTAGAAGGGGCAGGAATGAGGAGCTGAGGCACAAGCACAAGGAGCTGAGACAGAAGCACAAGCCAGCATGCTGTGAGAAATTTGCTTATGAGACTACAGCCTCAGAGGAGATAGTTTGCTGGGTCAGTAGGACAGCAGATCTTGAGTCTGCACTTGCTACTGTTACTTATATAGATTCCATTTTCTTTTTCAGTTCTTGTTCAGCCCTGCAATTTTTTGAAGGATATTGAAAGCTCGTTCTGTTTTGACCCACCAGTTCTTACATATACATATATATATATCCCCAAATTCAAAAGGCAGCTTTAGCCCCATATTTCTGACCTTGTTTGTGCATTTAATTCCTGTGTCATACACAGGATAAAATACAGGAGAGGTTTTTACGGTAGTAATATTTTTCGAAACTGGTGATGTTCTTGTGGAAAGCAAGCTAACTTGTGCCTGGTTTTATATGCTGGCAGTGTGCTCTAACTGAATTCTTTCATTCCTGTGCTTGAGACTACTGCAGAAGCTTGCCTTTTTGCACACTCATTGCATAAGCAAGATTTCAGAGAACTTGCAAGAGAACAGAATTTGGTGAAGGCAGCGTTACTGTCGTGCAATGCAAGAGACACTAGATGACAGGTGTTTGCAAAGACAGAGCCCTGTACCCTGCTCCCAAGAAACGAGGCTTTTGTGTCACAATTGGGACTATTGAACTGTTCCTGTTTTCTTAAGTAAAATAAGAATCCTGTAGAGAAAATAGTTTGCTGTATGAGATCTAAATGGCAGGAGTTACATCAGATGATTAACTGATAGTTTACCTGTTCTGTAATTCATTACAGCCAACCATAGTCAGTGAAATCTGTACAGCTGCATAGGATAAGCATGACCTTTTCTGCTCTACTACTGTTTCAGAGTAAATATTTGCAAACTAATCATGCTGTTAATTGATAGGTTTCCCTCTGTTCCAAAATTGAAAAGGAAAGCTGCTGATTAGCTGAGCTGAACTACAGGTGTCAAACATCAGACTTGCATAATCATTCTGCAACTCCTGCATTTGGAAAGCTGTTTTTGCCCCAGGGACAGGCCTATATACTGCCTGTCCTCAGAAATTCAGCTGTCTTACAGAATTGTTTTGGGCTCTTGTTTGGTTTTGGGTTTTTTTAGCTGAGTCTGAAGTCACATAACACCTCAAATGGTAAATGTATCAATATCCCAAGGTGGTTTTGTAAGGATTCCTTTTTCAAATCCTCCGAGATTGAGCCCTACAGAGGTGCTGTCTTTCTGGAGTGGCAATTCCTGTACATGAATGAATTGTCACTACTCAGATGCAAACTTGTTCACAACATTAGTGCCTACAAGCAATAAATGACAGAACCAGGAACTATGACAATACTTCATAAGCAAGCTAACTACTAAGATCCTAAGCAGTAGTTTTCACGTGCTCATGTTAAAAGTTGCCTTCAGTTTGTCTTGCATAACAAATTGTAGATGTTGTTATGCTGACATTTGTACCTAACCCTTTGTTGTTGTAGGTTCCTTGGCCATTTGTATGCAGCAGAAGCTCTCATCTCTCTAGACAGAATATCCGATGCCATCACTCACTTGAACCCTGAGAACGTCACTGATGTTTCCCTTGGGATCTCTTCAAATGAGCAGGATCAAGGTTAATGAATCTATACTCTTCACTAGAAACTGTTACACTTTCAGCTGCCTTCCTGCTCTAAGTTTGAATACCCAAATATGATGATTAAGACATCTTGGATGTTTAGGGGATTAGTTTTAATTTTTGTTTGTTTGTGGTAGAGTGTTTTTTGTTTTCCAGGCATTTCCTTTCCTCCTTTGTGTTTGGTTTGTCTTTTCCGTCTTTGTCATTCCTTTGAAGTGGCTAATTGTGGAACATAAATAGAACTATATATTGTAACATTCTGGCTTGTTTGAAGGTAACTTTTGAGAGGTGCTTTTGTTAGTTGTGCAATTCTGGTTAAGTTTTGGCTTCATACCTTCTCATCCAGGTTTGTAGTCTCTAAACCACGCATTGCAATACCAGTGAAGATGACTAACTGCGTTTAGTGAGAGACAGGAGTGGGAACAACTTTGTTAATCTCAATTTCCTTGTAGTGCTTACAGTTGGGAGTGTGTATTCTGTAAATGAAATGTACCCCAGTGCCCATCTATATAGTTAAGTCTACAGTAGCTCTGATTTCAGTCACATATGCTGTTTAAACCTCACTGTAGTCACCTGCAGCTTTAAAAGCAAAGCATAAAAGAGAGGCAGTCTTAAGTGATATAAACTCTTGAGCACACCACCGTTTTCCCTCTTTAATTTCAGACTATGAAGGAAGAAGCAAATGTATCTCTTTGTATTACTTGTGTAATAAGCTTTGTAAAAGCTCACAGAATGTGATGGGTTTTGTGGGTGTTTTCTTTGCAGGGTCTGACAAAGGAGAGAATGAATCAATGGAATCTTGTAAGTACCAGGCACTGTATTCAGCAGAATACAGGAACTCAGCCAGTTTGGAATAAAAGTCTTAAGGAGGAAAAAAAAAGAAAGATTTTTATTAGGTATTTTTTTAATTGCAGCTGGCAAGCAGACTCCACAGTGTTATCCCAGTTCAGTCACATCAGCACGAACAATGATGTTGTTTAACCTTGGAAGTGCTTACTGTTTGAGGAGTGAATATGACAAAGCTCGGAAGTGTCTTCATCAGGTATGAAAAACAAATCTCAAGACAGTTTTTGGGACCATGGTACTCCAAAAGGCTGCTTAGATCACAGCAAGCCCTGGGGATTTCATAGCCCAGGGTTAGTTGAGAACTTCCCTGAGATGGCTGCTCCCTTCTGTCTTTATGAATCAGTCTCTATTAGTAACATAAAATAAAGGATTCCAATTTTATACTAGGGGAAGGTTTGGGGTTTTTTTGGTTGGTTGGTTTGTTTGGGATGGTTATATCAAACCAGTGGAATATAACTAGGAAGTCTTTTCATTTATTTTGAAGTTTGAGTTTGTTTTGGGCTGTTTGTTGTTTTTCTTTCAATGATCCAATAGTAACTATTTCAGAAGAGAAGGTTCCAGAGAGCCTTGAGTTTACTTCTCTCTGATCAGTTTTTAGGTCATTAACTTTAGGGCTGAGAGAACAAAGCTCCAGAACAAACTGCTTCAGCAGTTCTGCTGAAGTTCCTTGCCTGCCACATATCCCAAGAATTCTCAAGTACTGCTTTTGAAACTCTTCATTTTATTTTTCTAATGGCTGGGACCTATTTCCTTCTGCAGCCATTCCTGTCTGTCAGGAAGTCTACTTAAATGCATTGTTGGAACTGCAAACTGAAACAGCAGTCTGCCACATTACTTTATAGCAGCTGTGTGGGTGAACAGGCTCAAATTCTGTGAGGATCTTATCTTAAGACATTTATCTGTGGATCTAAAGTATAGTAGATGTCTGCATCTACAAGGAATGAATTTGCCTCTGCATCTACAAGAGATTGACTTTGTAGCTGAAAAATATTTGTGTATGGAAAACTAACGAACAATCCTTGTTAACTTTGTACTCTGAACTTAGAGAGCAGTGGATGTTACCTTCTTTGCCTGTCATGTCACTAGGAAAGCACCGTAAATTTGCCCCAAGAATTAGAGATCCATGCTAACATAAGCCTGCAGCAGATGGTGCTGCTACTTAGTGTGAAAAAATCTTGCAATGCAGATGATTTTTTTTAGTCTCTTCTTGGAGAGTACCAGTTAAAAAAAAAATCAATCCTGCCTTGTTTATGAATTGTTACTTGTTTCTGTTGGGTGAGATGCTGCTACTGATCCTGCCCAGGGGCACTGTCTCTCTTCAGCAAGTTTTCTCCCTACCCTCTTCTTTTTCACTAAGGCTGCTTCACTCATCCACCCCAAAGAGATCCCTCCAGAGGCTATCCTGCTGGCTGTGTATCTTGAATTGCAGAATGGTAAGTTGTGAAACATTCTGTTAACCTAGATTTGGGACACAAGGGGAGGAAGGTGATAATCATCATTCTCCTTATGGGGTTGTGCCCTTTAGGCCCCATCTCCATTTTACACCCTTGTGGATCTGTGTATTTGCACTTTCATTTCCTTAGTTTACTGCCATCCTGTTCTTACACACCCCATATGTTCATTCTCTAAGTTGAAATCTTCTATACTTCTTTGTGGAGCAAGCAGCAGTCTTGGATTAGGGTCTGTAAAGGCCTTGATGAGGTTTATATTATAGAGAGGGTTAGAAAGGCTTTTCTTCTAAAGACAGCTACACTCCAAGGCCTATGTACAAAGTACTGCAATAAATAAACTTGCAGTATTAGTAACTGTCTCATCCAAAATCCTTCACTTTGGAGGTTCATTGTGTTTCCATGGGGGAAAAAAGTCTCTACATAATGGAAAGAAGGAGGATTGCACTTGAATGCTGCAGTGTGAGTAGATGGCTGCAGCCACACCTCTGAAGCTGGTAGTTGTGGACTTGTGTCCCATAGGCTTAATATCCCAGTGCTGTGCAACAGTTGCTGTCCTGCTTCTCCCCTTTGGCTGGCCTGCATTGCAGGCAGGACTTGAGCATTTGTATTCAGAACTGGGACTTCTCCAAAGCTTCTTCTAAGATGTTTTGGGTTTTTTTTAAGTTGGAATTTTTGGAAACCTTTCTCTGTTCAATGAAGCACAGCACAGAAGAGGGTAGAAAGGGGAATTCACATCTCTCACTCCCTTTGAAGTATATAATCAAAAGATGGCAAAGACATTTTGTTGGTCTATAAATGGCAACAGAACAGTGCATCTCTTCTGAAACTAAAACTTTAGTGAAAGAAAACTGCTTGAACCTGAGGGAGAAATGTTCTTTTCAGAAGTGTGCATTTGCTTCTACAATCTTTCAGTTCACCAAAGAATAATTTTTCCATTACTTTTGGTATTAATTTTATAGGCCATGCCTGCAGTTGAAGATCAGACTTGTTTTAAAAACATGTTTTATATATGCCCTTGGCACTTGCATTACCATCTGCAGTGTCACATTGTGAGGGCATTTTGGGTGAGATTAGTTTCAGAGCTTGAAGATGCTGGGGCACCTGAAGGGCACCTCTTGTCTCTCCCAGATGCACAATGAGACTCAAAGCTTCATGTCTTTAGCTAGAATAGGCAGAACCAAGCAATCCTGCTATTTCAAATTGACTTTTGTCTGTCAGCATTTCCCTGAAAAGGAAGCCCATGGGGCCTGGGCCTGAGGCTGCCTGAGCAGCTCTGTTCTGAAAACAGTCATTTATACAGAGGTACTGGGTTGTTTTGTTTAATCAAAGCTTGTCTTGCAGGTAACACACAGCTAGCATTACAGATCATCAAGAGAAACCAGCTTCTCCCTTCTGTGAAAACCCTCTCTGAGATGCGGAAGAAACCTCTCTTTCAGCCAGTCCACTCGATCCAGCCCATTCAGATGCCAGCTTTCACTACGGTTCAAAGGAAGTGAGGTTGTGCTTCAGCCTGCTGCTGCCCTGCCCATAAGGGTTGGGATTTTGTACATTTTTTTTTTAACCTAGGACACCTGCATACCCCAATTGCTGGAGTGTGTTCCTTTCTGTAAGTAACTTTTTAATAAAACCCTGTAAGGCACAAGGCCTGCTCTAGAGTGGTGATGAAACTGTGACAAAGAGAGGGCGGTACTGCTTGGGCGATGCGAGCCGCACTTTACTTACTACACCATTGTTAGCCAAGTGTGCAGTTCTGCTCTTTTTGAAGAGAATACATGGAAGGGGAGTGAGTGGAAGGAGAGTCATCTTTACTTGGACTAAAATCCTGCTGAAAAAAAGAGCAGTTGAGCTGTTGTGTTAGCTCCTGTATTTTGACATGCAAGCTCCACCTTCCTCAAGGAAAAGCTTTTGCCCAACTTCACTAGTTTAGTGCAACTCTAGTCCACTGCCCTGGACCAGCTGTAGTTGAAGCTCAGACAAGGGGACAGATGGCAGGGGGGAATGTGGCTGTTTACACAGGTAAACAACTTTAGCTGCAAGGAAAGGTTTTTTTCCCCTGTGGGTCATAGCAGAGTCTTTCAAATAATCACTCTGTAAAACCAGGAGCAGTGATGCTGGCCTGGCAGGGTTAGCAGGTCACACACTAAGAGTTTGTGGTGTAAGGGTACACAAATGATAGTCCTCACCCGTGCAGAACACTGCCAAGCAGTAGTGACTTGACTGGCATCAGTTTGTGTGCAAGCCAGCCTCGTAAACAAGCCAGTCTGTACCCTTCTCCCAGTTGTGTGGTCATGCTGGCAGCCTTGGTGGGAGGGAGTGTGCACTGGTGCAGTCTTGTGTCCAGGATGCAGCTGCTGTCTTGTAAGGTGCTGCAGTGGCCCTTCTGAGCCTTACTGACTACAAACTAGAAGGGCTCTGCTGCTCCTGCCTCTCAAGAGGTGGCAGCTTACAGGTCAGCAAGGCCAGAACCCTGGTACAGCTACTGAAGTAATGTCCATGGAGCAAGGCACTGTCTAGGAGAAGGGCTGTACAAGCAACAAGATCCCTGAAGGGAACACTTGCTTTAGCTGGGTTGAAGTCCTGGAAGAGAGCATGCCTGTAAGATGGAATTTTTTTTTCCCTTTTAATGCAGTCTCCAGCTTAGAGGAATACCATTTTCTTTCAAAGACGAGGCTGTAAGACAGCAGCATAAGGAAGGACCCTTTGATTACATATTGTGAGCAGAGGGGATGAGAGGAGCCAGCCCGCCTCAGGACTTCATCCTGCTGTAAGATAAGCAGAGTCTCTCTCCTCCCTTCACTCCCTGTGGTTGTTCTGTGCTATTTCAGCTCTTCCCCTTTGCCCAGGTAGTCTGCTGGGTAGAGTTGGGGTAGCACCTCATGTCCCCGTGCTGCTGGCATGTTACATTGCCTCCAGTTCAGCCCCCAGTCAGAAAGGTCACTTTTCCAAGTGGCCCCCAGGCACGCAGGGCCTGCAAGGTCTTTGCAATTTGAGCATGAGGTAGTGCAGACTCGTTCAGGAGAAGAAGCCAGCGAGATCTTGAATGAAGAAGCCATATAGTAACACCTTTTTAAAACAATGTGAGCACTGTAGAATGTCCCTTGCTCAGGAAGCTAACTATAACCAAGCACTACAGCAGAAAGCTTGAGACCTGCTATCATCCCTCTTCCATTAGATAAGCAGCACTGCTACTCTGAAAGCTTTGAAAAGTAATGACCCACTGTCCTCAGGTAGGGGCAAGCAGTTTAGAAGTATTAGGAATTAAATTTGAAAAAAACCCCAAACAAACAGGGGAGCTCCTCAGAAAAAAGGAAAAGGAGCCAGTGCATCCTTCCACCCAAAGCAGATTGACTGATTAAATACAAAAAGGTTAAAGATGCTCTCTGTGTGGTCCTGGGCCCTGAATTGAGAAGATTCTTCTCTCCCCTTCCCTACCCCTCCCCCCCAGGAATGCGGGGCATTCAGATGCAAAAGATGCTAATGTCTTGCTTCAGCAGTGCCCAGCTCCACCCGGAGGCTCCAAACGCTTCCGAGGCTCGATAAAGGATGCGGTTGTTGTTCCCCAGATACCTTATCACTGCTGCATTTGCTTGTGAAGTATTCAGTCCCAGTCCTCCCCGAACAAAGGCTCCTCTTCTGCCCTAAGGCTGCCACACTGATCACGGCAGCTCGAGGTGGGGCACTGTTCCCCCACTGCCTGTAGCACTGCTAATTGAAGAGAGGTGAGGAACAGTGGCTTTCAGCAGTTTGGTTTCATAGTTTTACCAACAACAAGAGAAGAACAAAAAAACCCCACAAATATCAAAACATGTCCAGAAAGGGAACAGTCAAAGATGTGTCTCCCCTCTGGCACTGCTAGAGTCACAGACTTTTGCTTCTTCTCCTCAGCTAGGTTTAAGCTCCGATAGTAAAGAAGTGAAGGCCCTGTAAAACTGGAAGCTGTCCTGTCATAAAACCACTGAGAACAGTAACAGAGCCCAGGCTGTGCTGCTTAAGTCAATGCTTATTGTTTTAGTTTTGGCCACTTCCTGCATGAAAGGCTGCCTGTCCCTCTCCTGCCCTCCCCTTGCCTCCTTCATAATCCCCGCAGCAGGAAGAAGGGTTTGCACTCCCTTTCCCCCACAAGCAGTCTTACAGTGATTGCCCACACGTTGGGATGGGCTCAGAAAGAAAGTGGACACAGTGACAACAGCGCAGGAACTTGTACAGCAATGCCCAGGGCCATCTGATAGTGCTCGGTGAGGTTCTGCCTTCAGGAGAAGCCAAGGGAATAGAGACCAAGCTGTACACAAAGCTGCCTAAGTCTTTCATCTTGGCATTCACCTGAGCAGCCTTTTTCCTCTCCAGTAGTTTTACTTCTTCAGCTTGATCTCTGTACAGCTGCTCCAGCAAAAAGAATGAACAATGATCTGGTCAAAGACTTTGAAGGACAGCAGAGCACGACACTGAGCAGTTCTGTAGCTGGATATGTAGATCTGGGGCTAGAAACCATCCCAGATTTGACAAATCAGTGAGAGCAGTCAGCTGGAAGCCACCTCCGCTGCTACCCATATGCCAGGAATTCAGCCAGTGGCCTTTCGTCCTCTCCTTTTAAAGCAGGTTAAGGTTTTCAGGCAGCCAGGCTCAAATTCAAGCAAGTGCTGTTTACTTTTTGCATCTTAAGGGAAGGCCTTGTCTGGGTAATACAGAAACACACACACAGATTTGCCATGAAAAAGCTCACATTTATTTGATTAAACAAAAATAAAATAAACTGCATAGGAACATTTTAAAGTCCAGAGAGACACTGACTTTGTTTTAAGGCTGCCAGTAGCTGATACATCATCTCCTTGCTACATCCTTCAGCCTTCCCTATGGACCACAAAGATACATTCAGAAGCCTCCGTTAACACAAGGGTTCTAACATTCTGCTCACTTATTCTACATCAGAGTTTGCACACAACCTGTCATGCTTTCTTCTCTGCGCCGCTCAGCATCTGACATCTATAAATTATGCCACTTGATTTTGTCCAAGTAGAAATGTGATGCCCTTTTTTTTTTGGAGCATGGAAGTTCTTGTCACAACCTGTCTCATTATCGATTAGATGTAAACACTGAGCAGCTCATTAAAAGCAGAGCACTGTCTGTCCTGCTGAGACATTTTTACTCTTCTAAGAGCAGCATGACTAATCGCTACAGTAGAAAAGAAGCACCTGCAACAGAAGAGGAAACTACAAGCCCAATCAACTCAAGATGCCTAACATCCAAGGACTGAAACAAATCATTCTGGATGCCAAAGCAAGCCTGTACCAAGGCAGCACTACTTCTACACTGGTAATGAAGTTTTTGTAAGATGAGGCCATACATCTACAGTCAACTGAAATTAAGGGAGAGAAAAAATACACAAGTTGGTGACATTGATTTCATGCCCATGGCCTCAATTTTGTTGAAGACTTCCATTTTCTATGCAACTTCAGTTGCAGGCCTGTGTTCAGCACCCTCACTACTCCAATGGATTGTGTATGAGCCAAGCAGCACACAACAGGTAATGCACACTTACAAGAGTCACATACAGTAAGAAACCCCCACCAACTCAGGTGACTAAGGACACCTTACAAACTAGTTAAAAACTTGAGTTATTTTAGAAAAAGAAACTAAAAACAAAACCCAGAAACAGACATCCTTCCTCAGAAGGAAAAAACTACTTAATTGGCTGAAAAATACTCTACAAACCTATAAAAGTTTTTCTTTCTTTTTTTTAAACTAGTCTGGTAGTTGAAAAGGAAGTTACTTAACTACACTACACAGACACTTAACATTCAGTCAGTAAGGCTCTATGAAAAGAGCTTAAAAAAAATTATCTACCTGAGTTTGTAAGCTGATACAATCATTAATAGAAGGTCTAAGACCATGCAGGTACACAAAGCATTTTTAGAACCATTATTGGTTAAACAATGATGGAAAAAAGATGCCAGTTTGGCTTGTTAACCCGTAAGATCACTTAGAGACATCAATGTACATTTTCCACCATAACATTTACCAAACCCAACACAGCCCACTGTTATTAGGGGTCTCCTGTACCCACTTCTGTCATCCCCTTTTATAAGCAGGGGAGGAAAAAAAGACTTTGATATAGTAATCTGAAAATGTGCTTCTGCAACTTTACTCCACAGGTAAAACAAGGAGCTTGCTGCGTGTCACTGTTAGTTGCATAAACCCCCACATACTGGTTTTAAACTGCCTCTCCTGAGACTGCCTTGAACCTAGCCTGCCCTCCAGAAATGCAAAGTCGATTGCTTTGTCATGGTGGAGAAGATTCCATTGAGTCAAGAAAGCTACTACCAAAAAAGGAATAATAAGAAAAATAAACCCCACCCCAAAAAAAAGACCCCAACCATCACAAAACCTCTATCTTGTCCCTTCAAGCTTTTGATACAGCATTGTGTTTGCAGCAACCGTGAGATTAGTCTTCCCAAACTGGATTTACTTGTAGGCATGCATGAAAGTTTTTCTCTTGTAGAGAAGACCTTAAAGGTCTTACGGATATAAGAACACTGCAAATGAACATGAAGGATGTCATGTCAGCTACTAGCGTCATAATACTGACTAAGTTTACCTTTTCTTCCTTTGTAGTGACAACAGAACAAACTCAACAAGTGTTTCGGGCATCTTGGTCCTGTTTGCCTGAATGTACAAAGATTTGGTTTTATTTACAGATTCTCTAGCAAGGGCAGCTTGATGTGTCCATGGGGAGGCAGCAAAACCAAAAGCAAACAAAAGCAGGAAGTCACCACATTGTACACACTTCTCTCGCTTTCAAATAAAATGCTTGTCCAACAGGCAGGACGAAACCTTCCCCCAAGCAGATTCTCAACTGTTTCTCAAACCTGTCTGATGCTAAATTGAGGTAGATTTGCTTCTGCAAAGTGAGGTAGAACTTCAAGAAAAAGGTAGTGGCATATCTAGTTGTGCATTTTGTACCACAGCAAACTGGGTTTCAAACTCCCAAGGACTCAAAAGACCAAAGGTACAATTATTTGTCTAACACAAGTACCAGTGTTCATTGTTTTTTATACAGCTCCAAACTGTTTGTCTAAATATCTCTATCTTTAAATACCCTATTACCTTTTGGCACCATTTGGCTTACAATCCTTTCAAACAACAAAAAAAAAGTTAAAAACCCAAACAAAAGCAACCAAAAGAACCCCCAACAAACACAAAACACTTTGGCACAATGTTTTTTGAAAACAAACAGAACTGAACAAAGATCTTGTGGTCAAAGTTATGGCCAAGCTAAGCCCACACACCTGCTCTCTTCAGAAATCAATTTTACCTCCAGCTTAATAGACTGGGTTCATTTTCCTGCCATTCCAAGGGCATGCCCCATCCAAATGCCTTGCTCTTCCTCCTGGCTTGATTACATCTAGCCCCAATCTGCACTCAGCCCAGATGTCATCCCTCCCTCGCCTTTCTCTACAAGTTTAAGGTTTATGGGCTTCTCTGAATAAGTTACATTTAAAAGGTACTAAAAAAAGGAGTGAATTATCTGAAGGATGAGTCTGCTTCAGTCTGAGAAAGAACAAGACTGCTTCATAGGCTGAACCCAAACCAGCCATACTGACTGCTGGTAACATTTTGTCAAGCAAAGTTTACTGAGAGCCACTGGTTTAACCTGGCTTAGCAAAATTCCTTTGGGAGTTCTGATAAAGGTCTGTCACTCACATCTGTTGCTCCCCAACATCAGACATAAGAGAAAGAGGCACAAGCTCAATAAGCTCACTTCACCCTTCCCCAGGCCATTTCCACAAGTTCAGATTACTCTGAATGCTTGTTCAGTTTGCAACCCAGCTTCAGAGCCTTGCTGCTTCTCTCTGCACTGTGTATATGATGGTACTGGGGCATTAACCTGAGAGCATGTGTAGCCTGAGAACATGCATGGAAAAAACAGAGCAAGACTTGACTCTTGTTTAAGTATTACTTTTGAAAAGCCCCTATGGGGCATCTGCTGTTGGCATTGTATATTACTGCTACTTATTTTCATTGCATATAAACCACTCCATTTTATAAGCTATGCTACCATTTTTCAATGAGACCAAGTGTGCTTAGCACTATCTATGACAAGGGTAAGGACTTATTTTGGGTAGCTAAATAGCAGTGTTTTTAAAACAAAAAAGCTCCCCAACATATGAGGTCAAACACCAGAGAGGTTTGGTTTGCAAGCAAATCCCACTGAACTGAATAGACAACGACTTAGGAAGAGTTCAAGTTATTCCTCTTCCTGATGGAGCTGGACTGGAGGTTTGTGCAATGGCTCCATACGAAATAAAGGGCAACTTCAGTGTCTGTCACTTTCTACTTGGAGCAGACTGGAGAAGGGCTAAAAAAGGTTTCTGCAAATCCACTAAGTCCTGAATGCACACTTAACTTTTTTTTTTCAATGCTTGGAAAAGCTCCCTTCGAGTCCTAGTGAAGGTTAAGAACTCAACCAGCATTAACACACAAGCATGTTTCTAGCATACTCCACCACTGTCTGGGTCAAGGTATTCAAGAGACCTGGCATTTGTTATTAAGACGTAAGACAAATGCAAGGACACTGCAAACTAAACATTAAAGCTTTTTCAACCAGTTTTCTTTGGTATCTAAGATCTTACAGGCTATTAGTTTTCACAGTCCCAAGCTGCAAATAATTCTTGGACTGAACAAGACAAGACAAACAGAAATCTGTCACAGCTGTAGGCTGCCCTCAAGAAGGCAGGCATGTATGTAAGAACTTGAAAACACTGAAGGTAAACTAGCTCTTTCCCTCCTACCCACGTTTTGAGTGGCCACAGAAATTTATGCAGATACCTGTCATTAAAAGATTATCCTTTGAAGACTATTTTTAAACTGTGCTGCCCTAAGCTTAAGTCTAACAGAAACACTGCTTTGGAGAGTTTGATCCCTCAAGACTCTGGCTGAAAGGCAGCAGTTACTCTATTACATTTAATTTAGGTGGGTTTTCCTCACCCTTCTTTCAAATGAGGTTTTGCCATCTCATCAATCCGTCTTTCTGGTCCTCTAGTTTAAGCCTCCTCTAAAGTGGCAGCTATCTTGGCCTGCACACATCATGGGGATTTCTCCCAAACCCAGAAAGTTAACAGTCCTTGGAGTGGAAAAGCAGCAAGAAAGAAAGTGCACCTTGTGATTTCTCACAAACTAAAGAGCCTTTTGACCTCAGGTCACCCTTGTGCATGGTGGCTAGCAGAGAGATGAACCCTATCCTTGGAGGACAGTTAAGGCTTTTCAGACTTTTTGATAATGACTGTTTGTTTCAAAGATCTTTTCTTGCAAACAGCAAGGTAAGTAAGATGGAATTTCCAAGCCTAAGAGCGCTGGTACATGGATTTTTCCATTGCAGAGAGAAAAGCCCTCTGTTCCCAACGTTAACCATTCTTGTTTGCCACCAAAGGCCTGATCTGGAGGGTGAAGCGACAGCTCTGTCGAGACCGTATCTGCATTAACAGCTAAACTGGAATGCAAGAAACTGAAGAAAAAACCCAAATATTTCCTGGGACCCCAAGTCACATTTTGCTAGAGACCTCTATTCTCAAAAAGAAGTTTCTGCTTCTCAGAAAAGCTGGTTTTATATCCCTGAAAGGGCTAACTTCCCCCTGCCTCCACGTTTCAAAGGATTATATACATTTATTCTATACAAAATTCTTTGGTACTGCCCTGGAAAAAAAGCAGCAGAGTTTCACCTTGATGCAGTTTGCCTTACACTGGTACTGGTAAACTTCCACTTGGATCTGTAGCAAAAGACACATGGAACTACAGTCCCACCTCACTAAAAACTACAGCAGACCTTCCTGAATTTTTCAGGTCCAGTTCTTTGGGGAAGCCAGAAGATGAGAAACATTTCTGTCATGATAGTTATTGCAATCCTCTCTAAATAGACAAAACACAATCCTGTTGACTTCTCCAAAACACACCCTGAATCTCCAAAGCTGTGCTTATTTCTTTTGCAAAAAGGTACCACTTCTAACAAATCCATCAAACATTATTCCCTTACTGTCTCTCTAAGGGGGGGGGTGGGGGTGGGAGGAAGGGCAAGCTAGTAATTTCATAACAAAGTAAGTCAAAAGGGTTTGATTTTCCCTGTTTCAATGCTCCTTGTAACCTCCTCTGTTACCCAGATTAGGTACACTGATAAAAGAAACAGTAACTGAACAAACTCATAATAGCTTTCAGGTGAAAAGGGTAAAAAGAACCTACTAAAGATAGGATATATTAAAGGAAGGTTTTTTTAATCTAAACTTTAGAATGACTGCACTAAGCCACTAGAATGAACAATTTGGTTTAAACTTAAGATTTTGTGCATTTTCATCAGCTTCACTTTGTGCTGTTGGATTACTGTGTTTCAAAAAAAAAAAAACAACAAACAAACAAAAAAAAAAGATTCACACAAATGCCAAAAAGATGCAAAACTTGCTCTTCCTGGAGAGTGAACTCCACTCGCTTTCACAAAATGTTCAAAGTCGCCTGGGAACAGCACGCTGTGCTCGCCAGTAAATCAAACACATTGAGGTATAAAAAGGAGAACAGGAAAAGTTCTCTGCTGCAGCAGCAATTGAAACAAAAAAACAAACACCCCAAAAAAACCCAAATCAAACAAACCAACAAGAGTCCCTCCCCTCCCATATCCCCACCCACTGAACTGCAGTATGGTCAAGAACACAAATTCTTTACAGACACCTACTCCCATTTTCCCCATTAAAAGAGTTACATAGAGCCTTTTTTTTGGCTTAGTCTAACAATTCACCACACAAACCACCTAATGTGCACAGCAACACTTGTTTGTGCATGAAACCCCGTCGGGGGAGAGGTATAACATTCTGAACTGCGAGTGTGTGGGGATGGGGAGGGGTGAGAAACCTGGGAAGGAAGGGAGGACAATATGAGGTAGATAGAATTTAACTTTACAGGCTCACTCCCTGCAGAAAAGGGTAAGTACATTCATCTGTAAAAAAATTAAAGATGAGGTAGGTTTGAATTAACGTTGTATTTTGTTTTCTCTTAGAAGAATTTCCCTGAGACAGCTTCTTCCTAATTCAAACACCTATCAGAAGACAAGAATTCGATTGTTTCCAAAGTCGACCACCACAATCATGCCATCAGGGGTGATGGCTATACCTGAAGGACGGTCCATCTGACCGAAGCCATTTCCCTGAGTGCCAAACTTGCATAAAAAGCTACCATTTGACTCGAATATCTGCACCCGGTGGTTCCTGGAGTCAGCCACGATAATGCGCCCCTCTTGATCCACCGCCACTCCCTGCGGGCGCAGGAACTGACCGTTCCCAGTACCCTCTGAGCCCAGAAAACGTGCGGACTGGCAGTCTGGATGGATGACCAGAAGGCGATGGTTGTTAAAGTCTGTCACTACCAAGTGGCCCTCGTGATTGAAAGTCACACCTCTGGGGGAATCAAAGTGCTTCCAGAGTGCCCCTTCAAAGCCGTACTTGTTCAGGAACATGCCATCAGGCCCGAACAGCTGAACTCGATGATTCCTTGTGTCAGAGACCAGGATCTTGCCCTCTGCATTGACGGCCACATCCCACGGGTAATTGAACTGCCCATTCTTTGTTCCTTTCTCCCCAAACTTCAGAATGAACTGCCCCTCGAACGTGAAGATCTGGACGCGATGATTGTCCTTGTCAGCCACGATGATCCTGCGTGAAACGTCACAGGCCACACCAGCAGGGCGGTCGAACTGCCCCGGGCGGGAGCCCAGTGTGCCAAACTTGTGATGGAAGGTCCCGCATGGTTTGAACACTTGGATGCGATTGTTACTGCGGTCAGCGACAATGATGTAGCCTTCTTTGTCTACGCTGACTCCCCAGGGGCGGCAGAGTTTGCCGTCGCTGTCTCCCTCACTGCCAAAGGAGAGCCCTGGCAGCCCGATGCCTATATAGCTGCGACCAGATTTCACAACGACTTTGAAGGGGCTGTTCTCAATGTGTTGGTTGCACATCATCACAGAAAGCAGGTGTTCTCCCTCCAGCTGTGGACGGTAGCTGACCAGGTAGGTCCCATTCTGCTGATCACTGATGTCTGCCCCAAAAAGGTTTCCATCCGGGCCCATCACCACTGCAGAGATCATGTCGCCTCCCGACAGGCGAGGCTCCCCATCGTGGTCATACCCTATTACTGTGAAAGAAGCCACTTTGCCCTGCAGCGCACGCTTGAGGCCTTCCCCAGTGGCTTTGGTGAGAGGAGCAAAAGCCCCACTGCTGACAAAGCCCATTGATTTAATGGCCATATAGAGTGCCTGGTCAGGGGGAGTGAACATGATCCTGTCATCTTCCTGTGGCTGAAGAAGGCCTCGCACGTTCTTCAGCTCCTGTACCTGAGCCAGCATGCGGTCCCGGGCCAGAAGAATGTCCATGGTACGACCCTCCTCCAGGACCTGCTGAACAGCACTGATGGTGTTATCCAGCTTATTGAGGTTCTGACGTAACTTTTCAACTTGCAAGTAGAGTGACTTCGCCTTGACTTGGCGAATCTTCTCCACCTTCAGAGGAGATGAGGGGGGAGAAAAACACACGTCAGGAAAGACAACCCGTAACACAAACATCTCCTAATGTTGCTCTTCCTAAGAATCAGTGGTGCAGTTGTTGCAGCATGCCAACACAGAACTGCAGAACAAGCCTCTAAGAGCCAGGATGTAGAGAAGCAGAAATTAAGACATTTATCCAAATTCAGGATTATTAATCTCTCCCATTCTCCAGACAAAGCCATACATTCTTGCTCTGCAGATCTCCTGTATCACCAGTGTTACTTGAAAGCAAGAGTCACTTGCTTACTAGCTATTATTTGCTTCTTCAAATGCTGTTCTATTTTCTACTTGCAAGGTAGTACTTGACAAGTCATCCAAAGGTATACCTTAGACTCCAGAGAAGACATTACTGCAGACTCCCAAAATAAAGCAGAGGCTGAAGCTTCTCTAAACCAGAATTGAAATCACCTTCAGAAGGCAGGCTGCTACCACTCAAACCTGAGGCCAGGAGTCAGCATCAGCTAAAGCACATGGTCTCTCGTCATTCCCCTGCTACCAGAACTGTTTTCATAAGACTGAATAAAACTAGACATCTATCTGCAGGGATTTTAGAGTCCTGTTGCTTTAGTATTTTATTGGAAGCACTGTCAATCATGCAGAGCTAGTGCTTTACAACAGGATGCTTTAGAATGTCACTTCAAATGATTCAAAGTTGCTGCCAGTCCCTGCCTGGGGGACTGAAGCAAAGTAAAAAGAGTTTACTTGTAACTATTTTATATAAGCCTATGTTTATCTTTAGTTGTGGGGGAAACAAAAAAAAGCACCAAACAAAAAACATACCACCACAAGGAGAAGAAAAAAACCAACCCACACAGAACAAAATAAAGCCCAAACAAACAAACAAAGGATACTTTAGAGCATAATCAAAGACACCTGCTTTGCACAACCTAAGAAACATGTAATTGCTTAGTTGCTGCAGAAATACATTTCCTTATAACCAAATGCCTGCTCAGCTGCAGAACAGTACAAGCAATGTATTTTAATGAAAGACAAAACTCACTGTCTGGAGACTCCTTGGTTCTACAGTGACCAGAGAACAGATGTACAAACATGCCATTTCATGGCAGGTAAGGCATACTTTTTAAAAGTCAGGTATTTCAATAGATCTCCAAGAAAGGATACTCCAGTATCACATTTGCATCCTGGCTGAAGAGAGTGCAGCAATTTGGGACTGTGCAGGCACTCCTGCTGGAGACTATTCTTTTCTGTTAGCAAAAAAAACCCAAACCCTAAACCACAGAGGGACACCACCTTGAAATGAGAATAAAATGTTTTGGTGTAGGGATAATAGAAGTCAATCCTGCAGATTTTCTAATACTCTTTCTTCCAAAGGACACAGCATAAACAGCTTTGCTGCTGTCCTTTGTTTGAGAAGTGGACCAGGTAAGGAAATCCACATACTACACACCTAAGTCTACAGCAACATATTTAACGAGGTTTTAAAGGCACTCTTCAAACAAGGTGTTAAAAGGTGATCTCCTCTCCAACCAGTACCGAGCTGGGGAGCCAGCAGAGGGAGTGCTCACACAACTTGTGAGGAGCAGGCAGCAGTCCCTGCAGAAACCCAAGCAGCTTTGCAGATCAAGAGATCCTCAGCACAAAGCTGACCAGGGTCAGAATCCAGCATCCTGCCACCCACAGAAAAATGAGTTCACAATAACCTGTTGTGATTCCATATCACATTCCTTGGGAGGCTATCAGTTAAAAGTCACATTTCCAGTTTGAAAAGGTACTTCTCAGCAGTTCAAACCACAAATCTAAGGTGCATACCTTCCAGAGCAGCTCACACTCCCGCTCTTCCAAGGCCTTCTTATGTCTAGTAGTCACTGCTTTGACTTCAGATTGTACCACCTTCGCTTTCATCTCGACCTGCTCTGCCACAGTCTGGGCCTGCTCAATGCTTAGCTGGGGAGAACAAAAAACAAGGCAACACTTAGGGCTCAACCAAACCAATCAGAAATGGACTGCTGCTTACATCTCACCAATCTTCAGCTGAAGGCAGTGACAACTGTTGGGTTTTTATTAGGTCTTAACACATCCCAGAGCCTGAAAACTGACATAGTTTTTTAGTGCATCAATTACATGGAGTTTACACCATCACTGTGTCCTTCAATTAATTCCCTGTGCAACTCCAGCCACCATGCACATAAAACAAGGTACATGCCCAGAAATTCACACTTGTCTTGTCTTACATACAAAAGCCCCAGTTTGCCTTGTCTCTCAAAATGGTTCTGACCACTGTTGTGTGATGGTTCTGCTTCTAGTACGAAGTTATACTGGAGGACAGACTTCTCTCTGTATCTGAGCTGCACAGAAATTCCTCCTAACAGAATGTGAGCTTAATCAGTTTTAAAAGAAAAAGCATTAATACAGTTCTTTACAGCTTGGATAGAGACACAATTCCAGTAACTTTGTAATACTAGTATTTAAAAGACATTTTCTAGTAGTGTTCTGCAAATACACAGAATATATCTGAAAGGAGGAAGTCTCCAAGTTTCCTTGAAAAATCCTTCCCAAACTGCTCCTATTTTCACAAAATGTTGCAGGAAAGGGCATAAAAATCAAGCAAGATGAAACAAGAGCAGGCAAGTCTGAAGAATCACAATTCTCCATTTCAACACCTCTGTCATACAATGAGCCAACATCCAGGTAAGATTGTGAACTTCTAAGAGGTGAAAAAGATACTAGTTTGTTTATTAAAAAATCTAGAGCAAAATGATGCTCTGTGAAAGTATTTGGCCTAGAAAACAGAAAGCTCAGGTAGGATCCTGCAAATACCTGAAGGGAGGGTGCACAGAGGACAGAGCCATTTTCAGTGGTGCCTGGTGACAGGACAAGAGGCAATAGGCACAAACAGAACCTCAGGAGGTTCCCTTTGAACATCAGGAAAACACTTTATCTACTGCAAGGATGGACTGAGCACTGGTGTAAGTGGCCCACAGAAGCTGTGGAGTGTCCTCCTTTGGAGACACTCAGCACCTGTCTGGACATGATAATGGGCAACTGGCTCTAGGCAGCCCTATTTGGGCAGAAAGGTTGGACAGGACCTTCAGAGGTCCCTTGCATCTTCAACCATCCTGGGATTCTGTGACTGTGCCATCAAGCATTTACTTGTTTCTCCTTCCATAAGCTTGACACATCACAGTACTTTATTTTAGAATTTTAATATTAAACAACACACACAAGAGATCTAAACCCCTACCAACACAGGACACAACTGCCCCAGAGTGCTTCCAAAGAAAAAAGTATATATAAGCAGCTTAATGCAAGTTGCTGACAACTGATAATGGAACTCAAACTCACCTTCATTTTTTGTATTCCATACTGAAAGCCATGAAAATAGCCAGAAGCATTTAAATATTGCATTTTAGACTTGACAACACCTTGCCCTCGTTCTGGTCTGAGTCCCTTCAGAACTTGAGCTGTTTCAGACTGGGTAGCTAAGGAATACTCTGGCAAAAAGCATCTTTAACCTTCAGAAATATAGGCTTGATAAAATGTCATTCAAGGCTTTACTGTGCACTCAGAGCCTTGTGGAAAATATCATCAGCCTAATTCCACCTATGAATACACACCACCAATCTAAGAACCACCCAGTGCAACAATCTATGGACTACCCAACGTGCTCCAGCTTTGTCTAGGAAATCAGAGAAGGCTTTTTGTTGTTTTCCAAGTCTGATCTGGCAAGCTCAGCAGCATCTAGTTTGTGTCAACAATGGGAAAGCTAAGATATAAAAATAGAAGCATACTGTTACTTGGACACTTCCATTCCAGGGAGTTATTTTAAGACAGCTAGTCTGAATTGGATATATCTTTCTGGGACACACAGGGAGTGGAGAACTTATTACTCTCTGGGGACAAGATGAAGACAATTCTGAGAAAGTCAGACAAGGCAATGTTTCTGTTCTTTAATTCAAAGAAGTGTGCAAGCTGGCAGAGGAAAATAGGAGTGCTGCTCACAGCCCTTGAAGGAGAGGGCTCAATAAGATAGGCATGTCTCCACAAGGCATCTCCCAGGCTACAGCCACACTTGCTACCTTCTAAACAGGAAATGGATCCAAATTCATGGAAAGCCTAGATATCCCAGGCCCACTGGAGGCAGACCTGACCTGCCTTCACACAAAGCTTTTGGCTGATAAATTTGGCTCAATTTCAAGCTGACAAAGTGAAAAACCTCATTACAACTAGCAAAGCAGATGAAGCCACAAGATGAAGGATTCATACAAGCTTTAGATCTGAGTCCTATCTGGAAGAGTCTGTACAAAAGACTGTCTTGCCTCTATCAATGTTTATTTTAACATTGAAACATAGAACCAGCTTCTACTGCAGGGCAAAGGTATGTACTTCCAAAACAAACCAGGATTCTTGCCAAGGACAGCAAAACACCCTCTCCTTGAGACATGTTAGGGACAATAGGTTATCCACTCCTTCACCAAGCACATCTCTGAAAGCAGGTAAATCTTGGTTTGTTTGTCTGAGCTTTCTGTACAGCAGTACCCTTTCAGACAGTGGTCTGGGTATGTTTTCCTCATACCTTACAACCAAGAGCAGTTTCAACTTTCTTCACAATTCTTCACTAAAACCAGAGTCCAGCTTAATAAGAACTCCACCACAGCAAGAGAGGTATTAATTCCCTGCGGACTCTGTTGTCTATCACCTGTAGGAACTGGAAGGGCAAGTGACTATACTTCATAGCACAAGGTTTCCTACCAACAACTTGAATCATCATCTGGATTTATCTTTGCCTGAGTCTGGACAGGTCAGATCAGTGAAGGATTCCCAAAACACTAAGGCTCTAACTTTGTTGCAGGTATTGGTAAAGTTTTGGTAACATTCACATGACTCTGCACTCTGTCAGAACAGGCTAGAACAGCCCAAGGATGGATGACCAGCATCAAAACATGCAGCAGTAGGCAGTGGTATTGCACGTGGGGGTAAACAGCAAAATACAAGTATCTGAACCAGCAGCTGGAGCTCCAAGTACAAATTTGGTAAGCCTTCTTTACGTGGAAATACATTGTTCTCTTTGATTACTGCAAGATACCACAGCTCTACCATGATAACTTTCCTGCTGTTCTGCAGGCATTTCCTGTGCAGAGCCAGAGGTCAGCTTTTTAGGAAGCTCCTTAAGCAGCAGCATTGTATGTTCTGGTCAGACATCATGCAATGTTTTTAACAAGAAATCCTTGTAAAGAAAGTCAGCTTTTATGATGCTCTCTCTCTCCATGGCATGTCATAATTATTCCTGTGCTAGTGAATGAGGTAGTCACTCAGTTCAGATGCTTGGGAAACAGAAGACAAGGCCTGTGGCTCAGCAAAGAACAGAGTGGGTTACTGAATTAGTGATGCAGAGTTATTTTGCTTCCTGCTGTTGGCCACTGTAGTATAAGTCACTTCTTTGCAGCTGTACCTATTCACCTGTGACATAGTATCATAGTATCATTCAGGGTTGGAAGGGACCACAAGGATCATCTAGTTCCAACCCCCCTGCCATGGGCAGGGACACCCCACACTAGATCAGCCTGGCCAGAGCCTCATCCAGCCTGCTCTTAAACACTTCCAGGGATGGGGCCTCAACCACCTCCCTGGACAACCCATTCCAGGGTCTCACCACTCTCATGGGGAAGAACCTCCTCCTCACATCTAGCCTGAATCTCCCCACCTCCAGCTTCATTCCATTCCCCCTAGTCCTATCACTACCTGAGATCCTGAGAAGTCCTTCCCCAGCCTTCCTGTAGGCCCCCTTCAGATACATCTTGGGGGCCAAAAGATGGCCAATACTGCTCCTCATTCTTTTACAGCTGGCACCAGTGCCTTGCATCATGAATATATAAAAGGGCTCTGCAATCTCTCTTACAAACTGTAGGGTTGAAACTGGTACTTCCAATCCCTCAGAGTAAAATTTACATAACCACGTTTGTGCAGGTAGTATGTTCCTGAGGGCCACAACAAAGGAAGGAAACTTTGCACACAGAGCTAGCAGTAGGTGGGACAAGCATGGTTTCTCATGAAGGAAAGTAATGCAGACATCCATTCCTAGGGAGTATTTGAAAATAATGGTCTTGAAATATTCCTACTCCAAGTTTTTGCTAGTGCTGCCTTTTTTAAATGCCAAATCGTGCTCAGAAGCACACATGGCACACCCCAGGGGAAACCAAAAAGCATTACAAAGCATTCTCCTGAGCACCTACAAACAAGAATCACAGAGCTACTGTAAAGGTGCTGATGCCCTCACTGCACGGTTTCTGCAGTCCAATACCAAATTAAATCAGTGTGTCCACAGACAGAGCTATTTGAAGAGGCTAACTCAGATCTGTGAAACAGCAGAGCCTGAGCCATGATAACAGGTTCAGCAAATTGCCCTTTTGAGCAAATGGCACAACTAACACTAAGACAAAAGCTGCTGATGGTAACTGCCCTGCAACTCATCAAGATGAGCTTGGATGAACATTGTTTTGAAAAGGTCCTTAGCATTTTTAATTCCACCCATCCAAAAAGATGGGAGGGAGGCATAATTGTTCAGACAAATCCCAGTAATTAAGTTTGCTGGTCTTATATTATCCAATGGAAGTGCAAACCTCTGGAGACAAAATTCAAACTTGAAAGCAAAACTTTTGTTTTCCTCAGAGGAATCCTTCTGTATTTCAGTGGTGAACAGAGCACAGGTAACAGCTAAAGACTCTTAAATACACAATTCCCTACCTCAATATGAAGGATTTACACTTTAAACACGAAGGAATTTAAGAAGTTAATCCTACTTAAAGGGGGAAAAAATAAATTCTGAGATGCATATTCTCTGGCAAATCCCTCTGTAGCTTTTAAAAGCACAGTAAACATAGGGAAAGGTTTCCTTAAGTCTTCTGTATCTCAAATTAGCTCTGTTCCACCAAATGCAAAGTGCTCCATCCACAGTCTTTTTTCAGTTCCTTACAGTAATAAAAAGATAAAGGCCCGTCACAAAACTTTTCCAATGAGTTACCATTGTTTTAGGGCAGGATAAGGGAACTTGGACTAAATAACCACCTTTATCCAGCACCAAGAACTGGGTATAAAAACTCTAATGCTCTTATACTAGAAAAATGAATTTGGAGTTCCTATACAAAGCAGACTTGCAGCTTTAGAATTCACAAGCTCAGCAGAGACTTAGCAGCAATGTTGTTGAAACTATAGCACAAATCGCAAGAGCTGGAGCATTTCAAAGGTTTCAGTCTAAGAAGTCCCAAATGCTAGTAAGAAAAATTCTCACATAAAGAAAAATGTAAACCAAGCTCTGATGGAGGCTGGAAGCCAGGTTAACTTATGGCTGAAATTGGCAGTAAAAATCCTCAGTTTTTATTTCAAGTATTGACTTTTAGCCTGCATTTTTAGGCAAAACAGCGGTTTGGACAGCAACATAATCAAATCCATCTTCTCCAGTAATCATCTGCTCATAGGCTACACTAAGGAACTCACTAAAACACAACACAAAACGGTAACTAGAAGCACAAAGGAATTCAACTTTTGTTGATGAACTCCACAGACTTAGAAGAGCACAACTGACTCCATTTTGTTTACCAAGATTCACTTCAGATTCTCAAACCTGCACGTTTGACTTCAAAGCCACGCACGAAGGGGTGCCTGAACTAACTCAATGTGACAGCCCTGGAATGATCCCTTGCAGCACAGTGGTGCCATCCTTCTCAGGTATCGACCTCCCAGCAGCACAGATTCATATGGCAACCCACAGGGAAGCTTCCACTAAAGGGCAGAGGCAACAGATCAGCTTCCTCCTCCAGCTGGCCAAGTTTCTTACAGTACCTCTCTTCGCTAGAATGAAAGTGTTAATATACTTCATTTCACCTCCCCCCACGGTTTGGGAGAGGAGAGCCATTGCCTTAATGGATGACCTGCCTTACCACCGACCTCTAAGGCTTTCATGCTGGTAGATAAGAGAATGGTTCCTTGTAGGTCTTGCACATGACCAGTTTCACTGCATTCATTTAAATGTGGAAGCCTGCACTGTCAGTCATCCCAGCAAAACCAACTACAGGCTCGGCTAGGAAAGAGCGTGTTTGTTTTCCAGCAGAACTACTTTTAAGCCAACTGACGCGAGCAGATTGAAATTGCAGTTTAACGTGTTCACCTGGAAACTGCCCCTACATGGGAATGAGCACTCGGTGCTTTACTGTTCTGCAAGTGCATTAGATTACACACATATACATACATATATACAATTACACATCTATAGATGTATTTTAAGAGCATGACATTTTGCAGCAGCCATCTGTCAGTCAGCGGAACAGATTTACGTTCGGTTTGCGGCCCAGGCCGTGGAAAAAGTTCTGAAAGAAGACAGCTAAGTGTGCACTTTCATGAGGTAAAACAAGGCAGCAGAACAAGCTCCCCGTGTAGAAAGGCAGTGGTCTTGCTCTCCCTCTCATCCCATTAATCCAGGGTCAGCTTTGGCTTTCATATCATCCTGTGAATCAATTTAGGTCTCTGAAAAAGCTAGGAAAGCATCCTAGCAATGGGGATAGCTTTCCACTAGGACAAGGAAGGGGTCTTGCAAGCAGAATTGTGTGTTTCTCCTCTGTTCCCTGTCACGTCCTGGTAGCACTCCAGAGTGAACCAGCCAGGAGGCTGGACCCAGTCAAAATGTTACCCCACAGAACGGTTAGCCATTCATCTGGGTCAGTCCAACACTCAGGCATACAAGCACACACTCTTGTGCTAGGAACACGCTTAGAAACACAGGACTCAGGCCTGCACAGGCACAGCAGAGGGAAGCCTACACGGCTGCAGAAGCCCACTGACTAAATCCAAGCTAGCCTCTGCTGCCAGGCTTACCACTTCTTAGCAAGGACTTCAACTCCTTTGAAAAGGGATGTTTGGACTTTACAGAACTGACAGACTGCATCAGGCTTCAGTGGATCAAGAGGCTGAAATGCATCCCAACTGACAGCCTTTTTTTTTTCTTAAAAGAGTAAAAAAAAAAGACTCTGAAAAACAATCTTTCCTCCTAAGCTGCAGGAAGAGTTTAAATAAACATTTCTTCCTAAAAGCCTTCAACTTTGGTTAACCAGATACTCTCCAGCCAGTTGATTTCGTCCCTCCTGCAATGCCCTTCAAATTCCACCTTTTCCCCTTTACTCTCAACTAGCCCTCCTCATTCATCCTCAACACCTCATACCAGAAAGCTATCACTTTCAGAGCCTATTAGTAGTTACTAGTACAGCAGTATGAACCAGTCCCACCATTACACTTTATTACTTTTCAAGCCTTAAAGCTCAGGTTTATGTTCATCATATTGCAGCTTGGACTAGCCTTTGCCTGCTGACTGTTTCCAAACTTGAAGAAAAGCACTGAAGCCAGTTTATTTTAGACTCTAGTTGGAGTTTGGTTTAAATTCATGCTGACATGCTGTCTCCTCCCTAGGATAAATAAAAAGCTTCACAACCCTCATCCCAAGAACAAGGAAAGCTCTGCTCCATGAAAACTTTCTTTTGGAGAAGGCTCACTGCATCAACCCTTGAGTCAGGCACCTCTGCTTTTAACTGCATCGCATGCTCCTCTACTTGTTGCTGACACTGCTTAGATAGTAGCAGCCTGGAGCTGCATGGTCTTCCCATTCCTGCATGTGCACACACAGATTACCAGCCCCTCAACTTTATCTTGCTTGCTCACTACCCTTTTATGTACAGTGGTCCAGATTAAAAAACCCACTAGCCTAATAAAACAACTCAGTTCTTGAAAAGCATGGTTTCATTTACAGAATCTTTACACAGAAGTGCCCAGTTTCACACTCCCAAAGACAGCCTCCTAACCAGGATGGGCTCTAGCTAGACCAGGGCAGAACTGCACAAACTAAGGTCAGTGAAGCTTCTTGTTCAAGTTACACAAGCATAGCCACCTTTTTATCTGTACCATCATAAAGCAGTCTGCTCACCACAATGACAGGAACCTACAACACAACAGCCACAAGAAAACAGGGGAGCAAGAAGCCAGTAGGAATTAAGCAGGCACAAAAGCACTCATGCAAAAGTAGCAGAGTAGTACTCAATGATACTTTGCTTATTTTTGCTTGGAGACAGTCTCTTCTCAGATGGTTTATCTGCACCAGTTAGATGACTAAGACCTGGAGGTCAACAGCAGTAATTTAATTACTAACAAACAAACCCTTGTCTAGGACAGCCTGGAGAAATTCTGAACACTGCACCAGTAAGGGTCTTTAAACTAGTATAGTCTCTTCCTCCTTGCTCATTTTGGGGACACATGAAGTGTTTTGGTATGGATACTGCTGAGGAGCCTCATGACAGTTTAAAACCGATCTTGGAAGATGCTAATATTTGCATGATTCTGTTTTAAGACCAAGTTTTAAATTAGCTATCCAGGTCCTGTTCTAGGGCAACGAGCTAACAGGAGACAAAACCAATAGTTTGCTACCTGTACCATCATAATACTATTTAATTCTGTGGGTGCAGAGACTTAAGGAAAGGAAAGGTAGCTGCTCCTGTCCTACTGAACAAGCTTAACTTTCTCATCTGCTAGAAACAAGCAACAATGGGCAGACAGTGGGTTTGCTTGGGGTTTTTTAAGACCAGGCTGAATATGGCTCTGGGCAGCCTGATCTTGTGGAAAGTGTCCCTGTCCGCAGCAATGGAGCTGGAACTAGATGATCCTTGGGGTCTCTTCCAACCCTGACAATTCCATGATTGTTTGTACCATGCATGTATTGGGACAGCACTCAATTCAGAAAGTCAGTTTACTTCCTATACCTGGCATTCTACTAGCATTTACTCAAAATAATAAGCCAGGAATATATAAATTAACAACAAACAAACCAAACTTACTGTAATCACATAGAATTGTTGAGTTTCAGAATATTCAGGTCAAATCTAGTGTATCTGAAGTTAACAACTAGAAGGTAGTAGTGTGCAGTGAAATGCCCCACTGTGCTTTCTTTCCCTATTCAGTCTATTTAGATAGGCAAAAATATTGCCTCTGTCATATAGTAGTTACTAAGTATTTACATATCCCCATAGATTAATTCCCTGTGTAAATGTCTTCTATAGTTTGAAGTACTGTGCTGCCTGCCTTCCAGTACTTGCCAAGTGTTTATATTTGCATCATAAAACATAGCTGAGGCAGAATGCAGTAATAGGCAGTTACAGCATGTGTCTCTGTGGGCAGAGTAAGCCTTGTACGGAGATAGCTCCACATCCCTGGCTCAGGCATGTTACAAGTTTTACACCAATCTAACAGGTATTAGTATTTGATGTGTCTTCAGTTTTGCCACCATCCAGAGTCACAGGTAGCTGTAGTGCTAGATTCTGCACAAGCACTGCAGGACAGCTCAAAATAAGCCTCAGCTGTAAACACAAACCCAAGCTTGGCACTGCTATCCCAGATCAGAGCCATGTGCATCTGTACAGAGCTTCATATATATTGTGATTTACGTGACAAGATTGTGCTGCAAGAATGCTAAACACATAGCAACAGTTTGTTTTCAGCTGCAGAGCCACTTCTGTCATATCTGAGAGAACAAAAGGAGTGAGAAGACTGACAGCAGAAGCAAGTTTTTGTCTTGATCCCTTGCCCTGTAACAGGCAAGCTGTAGGGAAGAAGGAAGGGGGAATGAAATATTCAAACTGGGAGTCTCTTACTTGAATTGCCTGTCGTCCTTGCTGAGCATCTGCCAGGAGCTGAATGGTGAGAGTCCTGGAATCCTGTAGGGCATCTTGGAGGTAGACAAAGCTGTGACCCACATGTCGCCCCATGGTACATTCCCGACATATGGGTACAGAACAGGTGTCACAGTAGAAATGCAGTACCTGTAAGGAAAGAACACACCGCAGCCTGCATCACTATCTAAGGAAGAATTAAAGACATAGTTGAGCCAAGATGAACACAAGCAAACAACCCAACAGCTCAATGATACAAAGCAGAAGATTACAGGCACCATAATAGTTTCTTCCCAGAAAGCTCTGCATCATGCTCTAACAGTTAGATGGAAGTGTCATTGTTTTCTTTGCAATACAATACTAGGAAGAATGTCCACATCAGCTCCTCTTAAGAGCGGAAGCCATCTGCCAACACTCACATATTGGAGATGTCATCTATGGCAAGTTTCAGGTGAAGACTTTTCCTGCATGTATAAAAAACACATTCTAAGTGGGGCATTTAATAATCACTGTACTGGAGAACTGCAGCCCCAGTACATCTACGCCCTGGAAGGGGGTGAGGGGGGAACTGTATGCTGAGAACCAACCTTCTGTTTTCAAAATAGAGAAGTCTTATGTTCAGGGTAGTGACTATATCAGGCAAGGTCCCCTCCTGTCCCTCCTAACAGCAAAGCAAAACACCTCTGCTGTAACTGTTTCTATGTTAGTAATACTTAGAAACGCTGGAACATCAGCATGTTTATCAGAGCATCTGAATGCTACAGAACAGTAAGCTGTGGGTAACCACGAAACCTCCATTTTATTCACAACACACTTAAACTATATTCAAATCACAATGAAAGCCTTACACCAAGATGTAGCCTAGAAGTTGGATCCATTCATCAACCATAACTGTTCCCATTCCACCCAGTAGAGGGAAATAGCAGACAGAAATAGCACACTTCCAGGGAAGATGCTTTTTCTCAGAGGCAAGCAACTGTTTTGTTTTGAAAGATGCAAGTGCAGAAGTACACCACCTCAACACCAAGTTCCATACTCACGGTCTTGCTCTTAACTATGCAGTATTTTTCTTAGAGTGTAATGTAAGAAAAATCTGCATTACCATGGGAAGTCAAAAATCCACAACACAGCAGCAAGCAAGGTTTCATACAACCAATTTTTACATCACCAGCCACTTGAAATCTGCCTCCCAGACAGAAGGAAGAGCACAAAGACTGGGTAAGTGTTTAATATGCCTGTTTTCTCACAGCTGTCCTCCAGCCACTCCCAAATCCAGCTGCTTATGATACAGTACACAACATCCCCCTTTTGCTTCCCTCTCAAAAGGGAGGACAGGTGATTCCCTCAGATGGCCTGTGCTGCATAAAGTGACGTTTTAGGCTGTCACAAGCACAACAGCTGAAGCAGCCTATGGTTAGTTTCTCAAAGAGCTGTGTGTCTTTGAGCACACACGACAGATTTCACTAAAGTATTTTCTCTTCATTTTTGGAGATTAACTCTTGCTGTAGAGAAACAGACTTAACATTTCGGTTTTGTTTCAATACTAAGCCCTGAAGCAAAATCTCAGGTCCCCCACATAAAGCTGCCTTGGCTCTGAAGTGCATTATTCAAATGTAACTTCCTCAAAAGAGGGCTCCTTGCCTTTACACTGCGGTTGTCTAAATATGGATACGATGTTCACTTGCTCATCCAATTCTGTCATTTTGCTGTGGAAATTACAGGGAATGTTTATTACAGGTTGTTGAATGACTCCACTTAAATAGCTGAGAAGCTGAGAGAGAATGAAAACCAAGACAGGGTATCAAGTTAAGTCATATGAATCTGATAAACACACAGAAAGGATTTGGGGCCTCCATCAAGCAGTGCAGCTGAAAGTAAGAAAATGACCACCATATGAACAGAAGTCCAGAAACAAGTTGTATCTGTTAGTAGTCCTTCAAAACAGTCAACACCAGAAGCAAAAGCTCAATATAATGCCACAGATCAGTCCTGTCACGCAGGCACTCCTGCTGCAAGTTAAGAGCACCACTGGTACAGTCATCCAGCTGGTCAAACTAAAGAGGAACTAAGTTTAATCTGTTCTCTTGCCTCTTACCACCCATTAAAAGGTGCTGGAAAACACAACTGGATATCATAACTGGAAAACATCATGCCTGAATTCAGAATGAAGAGAGACAAGAGCAATAATCTCGTTTCAGAAATATGCAGATCACAGGACATGGCAGTGGAAATTCCTGGGTAAATGCTACAGAGCCATTGGTAAAGCCTTGCATTTGTCTCTTACTAAACAGAACGGTGAAAATAACCTACATTTAAATCTGAGGCCAAAAAAGTTAACAAATGTGGGCACAAAAATTAGTAGATGGTGATGGATGGATCTCCATTTCACTTGTTTAAAACAGTTACCTCAAATATACACGGGAGAAGCACAAATGTATCATCCCTACAGCTCTGAGCAGGGAAGTGAGTTAGCCACCAGCAGAGTCAGCTTCAAGGTGAACTGGGAAATCCACAGGAAACTCTTTCTGGACACAGACTACAACAGAACACCCGAATTTGGTAGTGGTACAAGGCCAGTTCTCCTCCTGTGGTGAATTTCACATGCACACTGTCAGGAGCACCCAGCAGGCTGTCTGTACATCAGCTCTACCTAGCAGTAGGGCCAACTCCAAAAGAATTAAACTGGAAAGTACCCAGCTGTGCAGAGTAGAGCAGCAAGGGAGGTTTGTGCCAGCTGGGCTGAGCTCAGAACATAGCATCCAGCTTGTCTGTGCTTGCAACCATAACCAGCCATTTATTGTTAAACTCAAGCCTGCTCACATCCCAGTCCCTAGGTCATGGCCACAAAGGTCACACACTGCTAGATTAAGTTTCTGTGCCTGTTTCTAAATAGAATAAAGAAGGGGAAAAAAGCCAAATCCCCCCAAGCTTCAACAAGGAATTCCCTGCAAGAAGTTCACACCAACAATGTAAGTAGGACAACACAGGAGTGTTTTTTCAGTTTGGATTTGATGCACTAAGATTGGCAGAGCCTGCCTCTTCTTCCAGTTTCAGCAAGTGGAAAAGGCCATCCCACACTTCAGCTGCACTGTTAATAAAGCAACAAACTGCTCCTCCTGTGCTCATTATATAAGACTGGTGAGGCAGGGAAGAGTAATACTAAGTCTTCCACAGAGATCAGCTTGCAATACTCGTCTGGACAACAACACAAACCAAAAACACCACACCAAAACAAACCAACAAAGCAATCAAAACACACAAGCCAGGAAAACCCAAACCCAAGCACAACCAACCTGCAAAAAAAACAAACCAGCAAATAAAAAAATCCCCCAAACACTAAAACAAACAAACCCCCCTGCTACATAAAAGCAGAGAAAAACCAACCAAAACCACCCAGCTAGCACACAAAACACAATGCTTAATATCTTAGAACATCCCTCCACTTTCTGAGGGGGTAGAGATGATGCAATCAAAAGCTGTAAAACCCCCAAGTTGTTCATTTCACTCTTCTCCCAAGTGATGAAAAGCTGGTTCATAAGCAAGTCTTTTAAAAGAGCTGCTTCAACTATGGAACTATTTCAGTATTTCCACCAAAAATTAAATGAAGTCAGAAGCGAGACAGGAATAGTTTTAAAGACAGTTAAAAGTGATTTATTTTAAAGTAAATCAGCTAGGGGTTGATTATTTCCCAAACAGGAAATATTTCCTGAATTGGTGGCATACAATTTTAGACACAAAACAATAAAGGGAGCCTACTGCAATTTAAACAAAATCAGTGAACCATATTACCAGGCTATTCATCTTTTACAGCCACGGCAGCCCAAGGAATACAACAGCAAGGCCATAAATGATATTGCTTCAGGAAAGGCTGTACAGTGCACTGTAAAAACATTTTACAACAGCAGGAATTCCTGGGTGTCGCTCTCCCCATTTTTTGGTCCATCTGCTTTCAAAGGGGGCAGGGGGGATGGGCGGAGATGTTGTTAAATGTCCCCTGGGACTGCACAGCAATCAATCATCATCTGATGAATGGCCACTAAAGTTAAACCCTGACCCCACTCCACAATTCCCACACCAGCCCTCCTCTCCTTACTGCTGACCAGCTTCCAGTGTGTCCCCCTCCCCCCATCTTCCCCCACCTTCCAGGGCTCACCAAAATTTCCCAAATACCAAGCCCAGACAAAAGCAATGGAATGTAGTAGGCACCATGACAGGGGAGAATTCAGCAGAAACAGCATCTCAGGAGGCCTATCCTTAACCTGTGTTTAAATAAATGTTCCTTTCAGCAATGCTCACAGTGCCTTTCTCCTCCCAGCTTTCCAACACTTGATTCCTCATTTCAGAGCACATTTAAGAGCATACATACACATGCAGATGTTGAAGTGTGTGGAATCCAGCCATGTGCAAGCGTTTTTTCTGTCATGCTTCAGTGTCTTGTACTGATTTTATTTAAGCCTACAGAGTTAAGAATGAGCACAAGGTAGCAACACAGGGTCACATTATTTAACCTAAGCCTGCTGGCTCTAAAATCTACCCTGTAATCTTAACTAACAACAAAATAAAAGTCTAGAACAAACAGTAGCCTCTTGGTTGATACTTTTGGAAGAGTTTCAGTACAACATTTGTAAATTAACTTGGTTTCAACTTATGACCAGAAGAAAAGTTAAAATCATACTGTCAGAGTCAAAGTTTTCCATTACTAAATGTGTTTTACTACAGAGTTCTCTTAACCCACACACCACAGGCTTTGTCAGGCAGTGTGTAAGGGTTAGACAACTCTGAAGTTATCATGAACTAGTTTTCCAATTAGTTTTGCTCCTCCCTCAGCACTGTTCTGAAGTTTTGCCTCCTCTCTGACTGGGGGGGGGCGGGAAAAAGCTGCTTCCCTGCATCATGCAGGCAGAAGGGTTTCTCTGGTTTGGGGGGGAAGGGAGAGGGTTTTGTGTGGGGTTTTTTGGGTTTGGTTGGGGTGTTGTTGGTTGTTTTGTTTCAATAGCATATAAATATACCACCTAGGATGACTGGTTCAGCTTGGTGCAGCAAATTGTTGCCAGCTTAAATGGAAAGAGGTTAATATTTTTACTCTGTAGGGAGCTGGTCCTTAGTTCCCATTTTACAACCCATTCATGATAAATAGCTTGCTTCACATCACAGCAGCATTTTAGGAACCTTCACTTCTGCACTGATCTCACTCTTGAAATTTAAGTAATATAAAAACAAAAGGTGTGAGCGAGCCATGTTACACATACCAGAACTACACTACAGGCTATTTCCCAGTGTGCCTGAAGCACTCTGCTTTCAGAGATATTTAAAAGCTCTCTTTTTGTGTACCACTTGGTGATGAAGTTACCCTTAGAATCTGTGTTTTGACTTAATACCCTGGTGTAAAAGAGACTAGGCTGGATTAACATGAGTTTTCCTCAGTGCATCCAGTGGCAATGAGAAGTGGTATACCAACTCCTGGTGGTCTCCAGAGCAGAGAATTCTCAAATTCAGGTCAATATTCAATAATATGTTGTACAGGAATAGGGGCACTGTGAAGCATCACAGCCCTATATTACACAGGGCATGCAGCATGCACAGGAAGTTGTAGCAAGTGAGATTAGCGAAACCAATTTGCTATTCATGATCATCTTTGCCACTTGGATGAACAGAGATGGGTTTTGGTCCATTTGCTCATCAAATGCAAGAGGATCATTAAGCCCTTCTGTTACATTCAGCTTTATTTTCTTGCCCTACCTGGAATAATAAAAGCACAGCTAATAGATGATTTTGAGACTCGTTCAAGTCTGTTTGTAGGAAATAGAGCTGTGGTTCCACACACATTTTACCCCAGCGGCGGTGTTAAAACCCTTCCTTCCCCAGATGCTCAAGTGGGTTTTGTTCCTCACTCCAGTTTCTCAGTCACACAAGTATCTTCTGCTGAGCACGAGGGAGAAGGAAGCTCACTAACAAAACCCCCAGTGTAACCAGCACTTCTATGTGAAACCACACACAGCTCAAGGCTCTCATTTCACTCCACAGTTAAACTGACAGCTACTCTATGAGGAAGCCCTATGCCTCCTGCCTTCCTCCGCTCCTCCCTTCACTGTTTCTCCAGTCTCAGTTAAGAGTGAGATGTTCACAAACAGTGAAGTATTTTTGATTGCAATAGCAGCATGGTATCAGAATAGCAGCATGGGCAGCAGAAGGGAGGAAGAATCCACAATTGAGGACACAGAAACATCTGATGACAATTACTTAATGATCTTAGAGGTCTTTTCCAGCCATAGTGATTCATGTGGGCACATGCAAGTTATCATCTGAGCTACACTATTAGGCCACATGGTTCAGCCCTAGTACTTCACCAGCCTCATGGCTGAAAAAAATCATCACTTCTGATCCATCTTCTGATAGCATTCATCTCACATTCTAACTGAAAGAACAGTACCCAATCTGAGTTAAGACTGACAAGCTAACGCAGACTAAACCAAATAGGCTACCAAACTCAAAATCTTTGATGTTTTGCTCCAATTCTGCTATGAAGCCAGTAAAACCAGCTGCATATTTTAGAGAGTGGTGTTCACTAAGTCAGTAATCATCTAGGTTAAAAGCAAAGGTGGGGGATTTTTGGTTGCTGGTTTAGTTTTAGAAGACAGTTACATTAATTAAGTTTAGGAAATCCAGTGGATATTAGCAGTCAGCTGGGAAGGGAGTAGAGACTGCTTAAATTATCTGTGCAAACATTGTTTGAAAATTCAAGAGGACCATCAAGATACAAAGCCACATTACTGCTGTAACAGGGCACCAGGTTAGGAGACAGGAAATCACACCTTTGACAAAACAGTATGTGGGAGCCAGCAGATCCTTGAAATTGCATCCTGTGTTTCAAGTTAAAAATCTTAACTGAAGTTTCACATGATGACCATAGCTCCTGGTTATAGCCACCCACCTGGAACTACAGCATCCCAAGCATCTCTCTCAGCAGCAGTACCTCCCTGTTCATCCACTCTTATTCAATAATGAAGGGAGCCTTACACCACCGACCTGGACTTAGCCTATCTCATCAGCTGGCTCTTGGGCAGAAGGTAACTCGGCTAGCTGAACTAATTCACTACTACCTCAGAGATTCTAGTTAGTGGACTGAAAAGAACATCTCACATCCACCTAAATCCACTGCTTCAACTCTTCCTAAACAGGGGTGAAAGCAAAAGCTTAATATTCTAATATTAATACTGAGGTGGCACAGTTCTAATGATCCCATAGTGGGCTATAATTACTGCATGACAGTTAAGTCTATGTTCTGCAATGTTCTTTTAAAGATATTGCTTAGGATCTGTATTTCTTGCTGTAAAAGTCACACCATCTGCTTCAGCACTAAAGCAGGTAAAGTAGATGCTCTATGGAAAGCTGCAGTAGTATCAGCAGCTGGTAGATTACTCAGCCAGCAATGTCAGCTCTTCTACAGATTTCAATAGGGGAGACCAGCCTCTCCCTCAACATGCAACTCATTAGATGTTCAAATGCAGTTTCTTTGCCAAATCCACATGACAAGCAGCAACAGGGTGGAGCTAAATATTCAAGCAAGCAAGCTGACAGCCTGCTGTGGAAGGAGACAGAGTGGGTCAGGACCAAGTTCTGCTTTCACACCCATCTGTTTAAGTCACTGCTTTAAGTCCCTACAAATACTTCACAGAGCAACTCTTCAGTTCTCAGAGAAGCTAGCATCTTCTAGTTCTCAAAGCTTGGCCATGATTTCACATCATTTCACATTATGTGTAAATTGCAATGGGTTAAAAATAGCTTTGCTGTGCTGCTTTCTCTAACAAGCAAACTGCCATGTAAACTTCAACATCTCTACAAACTCCTTATGTAACATCTCTCCCCTTTTCCTGCACAGCTCAGTATTCTAGCTTTGTGGATTTTTTTCCTTCTATGCACAGGAGAGATTAGAGTAGGAATCAGGGTACACTCAAGGCTCCCAGAGCTTGCTCTGCCTGAGTACAGTACTCAAAACCTGTATTCAACTCTACACTGTTCCTACACCACTTGCAGAGCACACCACCTCCAGCCAGCTGCTCGGTAACTGTTGCTGTCAGCTTTTCCATGTGAAGGTCAAGGATGCTGTTATATGCCTTGCAAACACAGCTACAAGTTTTTGTCTTAATATACTGTAAGCAAACCTTATTCCTTTTCATTTGAGAGGGGGAGGGAGCAGTAAAATAAACCCTAAAGTTCCTAGATCTCATTCAAGGGCCAGCTAGCCCTCATGCCAAAGACAAGCAATTGTTAAACATCTTCAGCTGATGGGCTGCATGCAGTTTGCTAAAGCTGTTTCCTGATGCCACTCTTTTGTAGGATTAATTTTCTTATCGAGCTAACCTAGAGTCAAACCACCACTACCTGAGAAAAATTTAACTTGGTGCAGATTCCCATTGATATTCTTAGCTCCTCTGGGGGGTTCAGGAAGCCTATCAGACTTTGCATCCCAAATTCATACAGGTCAATTGTTAGGGAAATCAGGGGTATGAGGAGAAACAACATTCATCCATAGAAACGGTGGCTTTACCTATTTTAACTCTGTGACAGATTCTGCCTCAGTTTGGGGGGAGGGGGTTTTAGGGTTGGTTGGGGGCTTTGTGTGTGCTTGGCAGGGGGAGGGTTGTTGTTGGTTTGGGGGAGTGATTGGTGGTTGTTTTTTTTCCTTTTGTTTTAAGCAGAACTAGAAATCTTGTTTCAGAAACCTACTCTCTGGAACATGAGTGAGTTTGTCCTTTCCCAGTGTAGTGCTTCAATTAAAGGAAAACAACTGCAAGTGCACATCTGACAAGTCCCAGTTTAAGCACCATGTGAAGGCAGCCTGTGATTCAGGCTGCAGGAGCTGGAGAATAATGAAAATAAGTATTAGAAGAACCAAGCAATGATGAACTCTGGGCCCACTTTGCAGCTTTTCTGGTTGTTCCCCTTTCCTTGTGTGGCCTTAGTGCCAGTAACAGGGGAGGAGCACAAGAACCCAGAGTCAAAGCCACTAGCAGAGAACAGTGCTCAAGAGTAATAAATTCCAGATGAAGTAATGTTTTTATGGACATACCATTAATATAAAACCAGCAACGAGGTTGCACAACATCTTTAATCTTCAAATGCAGCCCATTTGGGTGAGGCTTCTCTGTACCAATTATTTAATAATTTTAACATTACATAATCCCCACAGAAATTAAAAATCATCCCTTCAGACTGAGGATTTGTGTTAGGATGAAGGGAAATTATATATGCTCCTAAGCAAATCGCACAGCCCTTTTAACAAAGGTGGTTGTTAACATACATTCAGCAAGAAGAGACATTCCATATCAGCATATCCATATCAGCAGCACTACTGGGACTGGCAATTCCCCTTTGAATCAAAGTGGCAGGCAAGATCAGCCCACATACTTGTACCCTGATACTGCCCCTTCCATTTCCAGTAGGAGCTCTTCCACAGATTCACCCAGCATTATGGCAAGCCAGTATCAATGCAGAGAGAGAAGTTACTGAAGAGATCTGGCTGCTTGTAATGACTCCCTACCATGGCAAGACTTACATAATGAAAAAAACCAAAGTACATCTATCAGTTTTCATTTAGAAACAGAACCTTGATGATCCTATGGCTGTTTAAACTATGGGAAGTAATGACAATAGTGACAGAAATATGCATTGGAGCACAACCTGATCACCTAGGATATTATAGGAAGGAATTCCTCCTTCATGCATTTTCTCAGTAGGAAAATACCCAGCTGGGCAAGCACATGAGGCAGACAGGGAAGGGGAACAAAATGTCAACCAACCATCAGGCTTCTCTTCTCTGCTCCCCCACCATTAGGCATTGGGTACTGCGCAGGCTGGACATCTGATGGAACAGTGCTGTTCTTGCTGGTCCTCCCACTTCTGCCTCACACCCCTCTTTCCTTCAGAGGAAAGCTGTATCAAGAACAGCCACAGTACTGAACCCCACACCAGCAGGAGCTGGTGTTTTTGTAGGTTTTGTCCCTTATTTAATTGTGAAACAGCCCATGCTATTGAACAGGTCCTGTAACCACTAGTGGTTTATGCACATCGCATTCAGGTCAAAGTGAGTGTGACCAGTTACAGCAAGATGGCTGTCCAGGAACACTGACAAACTCATTGTTTTTTTTTTTTATACAGCCATGTTTTCAGTTAATTCTTATGTAGAACAAGTTTTGTGGGAAGCACAAAGGCAGCACTGAACTGACCCACTCTGTACTTTGCTTTCCATGCTTTTTCCTTACTGTCTCAAACACCTTTTACAACTATACATCCATATACCAAGTGCCTACAAAAGCACTCTTCACTGAAAGGAGGAACATTTGGAAGGTATCTTCTCAGAAAGCAGTCAAGCTCTCCTCTCTCATCTTTTCAAATGTTCATACAAATATGAAACTCAGTTTTTACTAACTTAAGAACAATTCAAAGCAGGAAGAGAGATTGTAACATATTACAGTTTCAGTTGGGGTTCTTCATAAATTCTGTGATAAATGTGGAATAAATTCAGCAAAACCAAATTTGGCTTTACACTGACATTTGCTCCAGACCAAGGCAGCAGTTGCTAAAAGCCTATTTTACATGTATATGTATGTGTGTGTGTACACACACGGTATCAGGGTTCCCCAGCTAACACCAAATTGTATCATCCATGTCAAAACACAGTTTTCCACTCCCAGCATAGGGCTTAGAACTTACAGCCCAGAATCCTATTTGAGAATCAAAAAGCTCTGAATGACAGCAGAGTGACTTTGTTAAATTAATACACTTGCTATAATTCCTCTTAATTAAGGAGGATTATACAGTCACACTTTATGAAAGACTCCTCGTGGAAGTGCTATCCTGTGGGTCCTCGTGCACTGTTACTTCCAACTGAACTCTAGTATTTCATGTTTGCTTTAGAAGACCTAGCTGTCTTAACAGCCACAGGGCATTTCAATAATCATATAACAAACACTGCTGCAGGTTACTCTTTAATCCCTTGTGAGTGAATAAGTAAATTCTTGCCCATCTATCATGAGGACGCAGCTCTGCCGCTACTGCCAAAAAGGCACTGTAAATCATAAGAGAAAAGCATTTAAGGAGACCTGTTCCAGGAAGTCAGAAGTGTCAGAATAGTTTTCTCCATCACTATAGGACAGTAAGCACAACAGATAAACCTCAGCTTACAAGGCATTAACACAAGATGAGAGACATTTATTTCTGTCTGAAGATTTAAGACGAGTCCTGATAGACAATTTCAATATGCCTTCATATACCTCTCACTGCTTGCCTCTCTGCCAACAGCTCCCAAACAAGCAAAATACAGGTATAAGCAAGTTCAAAGCTTATGTTACCATCCCCACAAAGTGTGGGGTTTGAGGATGGTTTGTTTTGTTGGGGCTTTTTAACCGCCCCAAAAATAACTCTGACAAAGCGCTGCACGGTGTCCTACAGCCCTTTGCCTCATGGAGAGGATTTAAGACTGCTTTCCTTTCAACTTTGGGAGAGCTGGGAAGATAGGAACTCTAAAAGGTGTAGTGGAACCCAGAGGGCAACAGAATTACTGCTCCTTCAAACTGCAGAGTAGATCTGAGGTGCTTCCAAACAATGAGTTAGAAAGATTAACAACTCCTTGCTGTCATTGCACCATAGATACCACTGTTGAGTAGTGGCAAATGCAGTTTCAGGAAAATAACAATGTTCCAAGCCCAGACAAGGTTTCAGTTATGATTGATACACTATTTTTAACCCATTCCATGGGGCTCACACGGGTCAATTACACCGTGTATGTAATTCATACAGCCACCAAATAAGTTGCTATAGAACACGAGCATTTTGGTCTAACCAAACGACAGTGTCACTGTCATGGTTCAGCAAGAACTTTTGTAAAGCTCTTGGAAAAGTATTTTTAATGTGCTTACATACTTTGAATTGCTCAAGTGAAAGCACCAGCCTTTTCAACAGCAGCATCGACCATTCCACATAACACTAGCGTCAGACTGCTTCTGTGTTGTGCAGGCAAGTTAGCCTTACACTGACTGTAGCCTGGATTTGAGCTTCGACCAGGATAAACGTACACATAGGTCTCCTCATTCACTGAGGGAAAGAAAAACTAGACTGAACTAGAGGGTAAGAGTTTCAGTATCAAGTTAAAAAAGAAGGGAGAAGGGATAGGTAAAGATTAAATCCTTGCCCAGTTCTTGGAGAGAAAAGTACACATTAATCTTACAACAAAACAACTTAGATTTATGGCAAAACATGCACTCTTGTTATATGCAATCCAAACTTAAGGAAGAAATTATTCTGACAGTGAGAGCAAGTGGAAGTGCACCATGAATATCCACATTAAAAATACACTGTTCCCGAGAGTTTGACTGCATTTTAGGTGTCACAACTCACCAAAAAAGCCAGGTCTGGCTGAGGTATGGCAGCTCCCACACAAGAGACGAAGCAGGTAAGCAAGACAGAAGAAATTTTGTTGTATCTGCACAGTCAGCAGGAAGTTTTTATGAACACTCTTGTGTACACACAAGTTTTGCATGTTAAGCCATTATCATTAATTTTATGTACTGCTAAACTAGTCTGACATGTCCCCACCTGCTAAGAAGAAAGTTTGAGATCATAGATTAGCTTTATTCTCTCTAAAAGGAAAAAACCAAACAAACAGAACTTTCTGCAACCCAGCCAGAGGAATAAAACATGCTTAACCAGGTTTCCAAGCACAAGATCTATTAACCTATTGAGTTGGCTGGTCAAAAGGCTGGAGGAAGCTACACGCCTGCACCTCTACAATATTCTTTATGTAGTGGTTTCTAGCACAGGAACTCTTAAAGACAATTTGCTGAATTAAACAAAAGAGGCAGGAGGACAAGCTTTTGGACAGTTTTGTCAAGCAGTCCTTTCAGCAACTGTGTGCACAATGCTAAGCACTCTGATGGTTTCCTAACTATCTATTAGGTTAACTTATTCTAAGACACAAATGGCTTATTGGACAGTAAAGAGGTGGGGGGGGGGGGGGGGGGGGGGGGTGTGTGTGATCAAGACTGCAATTAGAACTAAAATTCCCCAAGTTAACACAATAAGGATTTCAGAAAAGGCTGAATCTCTACCTTTGTCCTACACCAAAAGGTTATCTTGCTTCACCCTGCATACCACCTTTGCTATCAAAGTAACAGAGGAGCTTTAAGAGCCACACACAGGCAAATACCTCTGGTAGCTTACTACCAAGACAGACCCTACTCCATCAGGAACATCGCTTCCTGTAACGCTGCTTTCAAGTAATAACCAGACCCACTGATTCACTTAAGATTTAATGAGATTACAGCTTGAGGTGATTTGACTGGAGACCATAAAAGTTTTAGGAGCCCATCTGCTCTGCAAGCCTAACCTCTCTCAAGGCCGGGTATGAGCCCGACCTTTGAGAGCTGCAGTGTAGTTCAGACCGGAATCAAGTCCTATTAGTACTTGTGATGGGCAGATAGACCAGACGTGGCAAGAGATTTGCCCTTTCAGGCAAAGAGGAGCTGCCACGCACACCAGTACTCAAGGAGAATCTTTCCAAACAATCAGCAGCCGTTTCACGAAGAAAAGCCTGGCCACCTCGGAGTGCTTTCCCCACCATTATCGCTCCATTAATAACAATTTCAAACCGTACTGACAATGGCTGCAATGTCACCAGTACTTCAAAACCAGAAAGGAATACTCGCCTTGTACATACAAGAAAACAACATGACAAAGCACTCGATAAAATCTTGTCTGCTTTAAACAAAAAGCTTCCTAAAGCACCACTGCTTTTCGTCTCTCTTTGTACTCCTATTCCCCCACCAATGGCAAGCACATGCATTTCCAAGAACCAACCGGTTAATTTCCTGGTGTTTCGCAGTATCAGATTCAGCATTGACTTTTCTTACGCTTAAAGGAGCACTCGTGGAGAGATTGAGGACAGAAGGGGAAAGAGCTACTGGTTTACTTCCTACAGACTTGTGAAAAAGCAGCAATTCAGCACGACTGCCATTAAGATACTTAAGTGGACGAATATCTGCGTCGTCTTGTTCTAAACCCGACCTTGTTAGCTGAAGGCGTCTCATTGGCCAGCTGTGTTTTGTAGCATTAAAATATAGATGCTGTTCTTTTTCCTTCCCCTCTTCCTCAGGCTGAGATGTTTTGCTGTTTTGTTCTCACTTCAGTAACAGGCCTCAGTATGCAAGTTACATCTGGAAACAGACAAAAGCCAACTGCCCAGCAGTACTGGAAAATTAAAACATTGGGTCAGATTCAAACAGACTAGAAAGCCAAAGGTCAAAGCAGCATTAAATCATTAGTTTCCCAGCTGCCACCCAGGCATGGAGTTGACCTTTGATTTTGTAAGAAGTGGTCCAAGCAATTTTCTGGTGGCAATATGGGCAATCTGGCACAGTGGAGTATCACCCTTGAAAGGGGTGGGTGGGGGGGAAGTTTAAGGTCTTGCAAGCTAAGATTAAAGTAACTCTTTAATCCCTCCAAACCAAATTTGCACTATGAAGCTATAAAATGCAAACAATGAATATGAATGTAGCAAGCTTTAAAAGCAAAACCATTTGCATCGTTCAAGTAGCTTTTATTCAGCTAGCAGGGAGAGGCAAGTAGAATGCAACATAATTAATGTACTTTAGATAATACTAAAAATTTTCTCTCCTGAAGTGATTCAGGCTTTCAGAAATTAGTTGAAATCCATTTATTAGTTGCATATTTTTAAAACAGTTGTCTGAGATAGACATGCTTCCTCAGACTGAGAAGGACCAGAAACTGTGTTTAGTCTAACTGCATCCTCAATTAATGACCACTTTCCCCCCCCCCCGCCTACAGAGGTGAAGTAGCAAAGACTCTAGAAAGCCCAAACCAGTTTCTTAATTTCTCTTTTGCCTCTATGATTTAGATTTTCATCTGCTACTGTCCTCTGGTAGTAATTCCAGAGCAGTCCTTATCAACTGTCCTGCTGAATGTCTGCATTGTGTGTGCCAAGTTCTGGTCTGATTGCTTCCAAGTTCCTAGAAAGGGGTTTACTGGTGCTGGGCAAAGAGCAACCCAAGTATCACAAAGGGCTTCCACTATGCCGAGGTGCATTTGAAGATCAGGTTTGATCCTCCACTAGCAGCTGAGCACATGCAAAACCAGCTTGCATGCACTCCAATGTTATTTCTATGTGTATTTAGGACATTTCGGTGCAATGTCAATTTTCTTTGTCTAAAAGGGTCACCTAGTCCACACTATTGTAATGGCAGTAATGTTAAAAGCTATTGCTTTCTTTTGTATTGTAGGGAGCAGAGCAAGTAGTCCAAACAGAACATAATGGATCCACTCACCATCCTATTTCCAAGATTAATCACTACGTGCTCTTCATCTGAAAAACTAGGCAACTTTAGGCAGGGATTAAGCCATATATCCACAGGCCCTAATGGGAGGGGAAGGGGAAGGGGAGGAGTAGTATTTCAGAAAACTGCAATTAGGTGTTAATGACTTAAGAAAAAAAAATACATCCCTGTGCTGCTAGCCACCCAGATGTGTTTGTGGTGTTTGACTGCAACTGGCGTTTTCACTGGGAAGGTAAAAAGGCAAGCACACCATCCGTAAATACCTCAGCGAGTAAGGATGAGCAGAACAAGCTCTTGCCACCACCTTTCTTTCCAGAAGGGTTTCAAGATCACACAACTGGTATAAACGTAACACATTCTGCACTTACAGACTGCTATACACAAACCAGAGACCTAACCATGAGCAGCAAGACTACTCTCTCCAAAGAGCCTGATGTTACAGTGCTCAACCACCAAAAAAATACTTAAGCCTACTTTAACAATAAATACTATCAAAACAGACCAGTTAAGATCATAGTGGTAATTTCTTAGAGGAAGCAACTTCAAAGTTCATTCAGTTACCAAAGTAAGAGATAGGCAGTTGATCTTACTCCTTTATGCAGGTACACAATTTAAGTAGCATTGAAGGTGCAAAACAAGTAACCAGAAGCATTCTGGTGCTGAGAAGGGTGAGAGTTGTATAAAGCTAAAAAGAGCCTTTCTAAAAATAACTACTCCTGACACTTCAAGTTTAATAAAGTCATTCCCATATAAACAGGCCAGTCAGTGAGTTACAGTCAATAAGGTCTTAGACTTCATCAAGCAGCTATTTCTGGAATTGGTATTGTGGAACAGCCACTTCACCTACCTTCTTTCCGGAAGGGATAGTCCTGTTTATTACTTGAGCTGGCAAAGACAAGACTATGCACTAGAGGTCTTCAGAGATGCAAGTATACTCTCTGCAACATAACCAGCAGCCCAATATTGAGCCAGTGCTACATGTTATCTGCTCCTTAACAGAACACAACAGCATGGAAGTGGAAGATGAGAATCATCCAGGTGACTGACTAGCCCTGACCTTGCCTCAGTCTTATTTTGGCTGCCCTGTGAAACTGCAAAACAGCTTCTCTGCTTATACCTGGGGAAAAAACCCAATCTGTTAGACCTCCATTCTGACCTCTGTAAACAGGTGAGAGTCAGGACTCCAAGTCTGCAGCAGAAGCAGGATACTCTAGAACTTGAAACCCTTCACAAGGAACTCCTAGATAGTGAATCACTACAGCAATGCTTTTTGCAAGCATCCAGTCTCAATGACGACAGCAGTCATTATGTATGCCCACACAGCAGAAGCTTTAGAAATATGCTTTATTTTTTGCTTGAATAGGGTAATAGCTACTCATACAGGTCATCACATAACACATGAAAAGAGTAGCTATGTAACTACCCACCTCCCACACCTCCAGTGACAAGCTCCATTTGACACCACCTAATGACACTGAGGGACCTTGTAGCACTTTGCAATGAAGACTAAGGAGAAAGATGACAAACTTTGGTTGATACTGGTGTGACTACCAAGAGGCCCCCTTCTGTGACTGCATGTTCCTCCTCATCTTTGCTCTACTGTCTCCCTTATCATTAGGGCCAGATACTAGGGGAGCTGACAGAAAGGCAGAACAGAAGATGGAGACAAGAGCCTGCACGTTCAAGCACGTTTTCAGCTGCTGTTGGCCACCAACTACTTAATGCAAAGTCTTGGTAATGGCTGAACACACCCCCACTCCACAGCAGCTTGAGAGAGACAGGAAATGGCTCCCCTGCCTAGTCCCAATCTCCTATGCATAGCACCAGAACCCTCCCCCCCTACAGAGCAGGTGGTTTGTTTTGCTCTATTACCAAAGCAGCACCACACGCACTTCTATCCCCACAGGGGGTCTTGTGAAAGGCCCTTTCCTCCAAATCCTTTAGGATACACACAAAGGTGAGGTGTGTGGAGTTTTTTTCTCTTGGTCCTAACATGCTGCTCTGGGAAATGAGAAGCCATTACTAGCCATCATAGTTTTCTTACTGGAAACATGATGGTCCCCACAACCCTACTTCAGGGCAGGAAGTAAAAGGGAATTTGAAGATTCCTCCAAAATCAGTAGTTAAAAGCTAGCAGCATTCCGTTTCAAGGACAAAGGGCTATTGTATCTCAAACGTGGGCTTAGTGCATGGGCTTTCTAGTAAGCTCGCTCACTCCATGGGAATTTCACTAGAGGCAGTTTCCAACTGGCAGGTTCCAAGAGAACCACATCCAGTTTTACTTTCCAGCTCACAGGCTACTTCTAGCTTTGTCATTTCTGCTATTCAGAAATGTGTTCAGGTCTATGCTCTGTCACATGGCTCAGTAACGTGATAAATCAGGTAGCTGAGTAGCACAAACTGCTCCTGGGAGCAGGCACAGCTATCTAGCATTCCTCTGATCTGAGCAAGGCCATGAACCTAGAACAGCTTATCAGCCAGCATTACTCCCTTCAGAGATACAAGCCACATTAAATTATTTCCAGGAGACATTAAGTTCTACCACTGGTTTCTTTCCCGCTTGGAGAAGAGCAATGGCCAAGAGTGGAAGACTGCCTCCGACATGCAGCCTCACAAAAAAGTGGTTCTATGAGAAGCAAAACGTAGACCTTTGCTTTTATCCCACAGGCTTTGTTCAGTCTAACTTGAGGTAAGCTTGGAGCTGCCATTAACACCTCAAAGGAAGTACAAGCCACAGCAAGTTTCTTAAAGCCAGACTGTGCTTGGGCACAGTGAATCAGAACTACCTGGGCAGAAGTGAAATCTGAAGTCTAGAGACACATGTTCCTGGGAAGTTTGGTTCAGCTGCCAGCTACAGGCAGTAGAGGAATACAGGGACCCATGGGCAATTTGAACAGAACAAGTATTTCTTTCTGCTACTGATATGATCTGGGACTGGCTGGCAGCAGACCCTTGTACCTTAAAGTCAAGAGTTCCCTTAAAAGCATAATGAAGATGTCAGTAAAGACAAACATGGAGTTCTCTCTATTAGGAGGTACCCTATATAGACTCATAAATACCTTCCTCTGCTGATGTAAGAAAACAGAGAGAAATTAAAAGTCACACAGCATTCTTGACACTGCCTTAGCCATGATGGAAACTGCAGATTGAGAAGATTATTAGTGTGTTCTAATCTGGTAGATCAGTGGCTGAACGTCTTGGTTAGGCAACACTTTAAATGTGACCTTCATAGGCAAAGCTGATCCTGCAGGAGGTTGCATGCTCAAAACACAAGTAATTCCAGTGAAACAGAAGCGTTCAAAATACTTGAGATCTGGAGCTAATACATACCAGGAAGGTATTTATTTTCTTGGGAGAAGGAAGAAGTCAAGAAGAAAGGAAAAAAAAAGGAAAAAAGCTTATTAAGAATGTTAACAGCAGACATTATATCTAATTTCTTTGCATTCCTTCCCCCCTCCTTTTCCTCCCATTTTTAAAAAACAGAAGCAAACTTGCAAGTTAAGGATTCTGATCAATGCAACATGTTAGGAAAAGAGAGCAGGAGGTCAAGAGGAAATGATTAATCCTGCGCAGAAGACTGGCAGGATGGGTCCTGGAATGGCTTACCAGAACAATGCCCCCACTAATACGCAAGTCAAAAGACCCTTACAGTGAACAGAAGCCTCGGTTACACTGTACATTAATATTCTTCCCTTAATGCAAAGCTACATTTGTTCATTAAAGCCAGATTCAAAAAACAAGCGTTGAATTAGAGGACAGGTGAAAAGTTGTGGTGCCAGACATGCAGCAAATCTGAAAGATAAAGGATTTCAGCTTAACTCTGAAAGTGTTAAGACCTCTGTTCTAAGAGGGTGTTTGCAGAAGGCTTCAGTAGAGCGAGGAAAGAGGGAAGAACTATTACAGATTTGAGTTGTAACACTGACTTTGTTCAGCTCTCTTCATAAAGAGTGCTCTTCTGTTAGTGGCAGTTCAGCGTGCTGAAGAAAAGAGCAAGCAAATTCACTGCAAGCAATACTTTGGACTTGGAGGTGCATGTAGTTCAAGGTTTAACTTTGAGATAGCTGTTTAGCACTGTGGTTTCATGGCGTCAGGCAGGAGCAATGCAGACCTGAAAGATTCTCAACTTCAGGTAACTATCCCAGTCAGGATTGCAAGTCCCCAGGGCCGTGCTGTGGAAGCAGTCAGGGTAAGTGAGCTCTGCTTCCAAAAGGATTATGAACTCCTATAAAGCATGGATCAACTCCATGATGCAGCATGCTGCATCACCTCAGATTTGTGTTAGCAAATATGCAGGGGGGGGTTTCCACAAAACTGCTTGAAGACTGACCCAGGCAAGCCCTCCCGTTAAAGAAACACCACTCCATCAGTTTCCACCCCCCGGGTTTAATCAGCTCTCTCATGCAAGCACTGGCACCTTGCAGCGCCAAACTGCCATGAACTGGTCAATAATCCACAAGAAAAAGAAGAGTTGTTCTCAAGTGAGCTCAGTTCCCTACCATGGCTTGTTGTACCATTGTTGGGGAAGCGAGAGGAATACTGCTACAGGTGTAAAACCCCGTACCGACACAGAATAAAGCGGTGGTCTCAGCCAGGCGGAGAGCTGAGGGGCCGGCTGCCCCTCCTCCCAGCAGCAGCATGCTCTTCCTCCCAGCAGCAGCAGCATGCTCTTCCCTCGCTGGGGCCACTGCAGAGCCACAGCCTAAAGGAGCCAAGTGGTGGGGAGGGAACGCCCTCCGGCAGCACTGCTGATTGCCTTTGTATCGGCAAATAGCCTCCATTTTGAGGAGCTGGAGGCATTCAGGAGCCTCTCGAAAAACCAAATGTCAGCTTCCAATGACTAGGGCAAAAATGGCAGATCGTTATCAGTGCTTTCCAACACAAGCTATCGCAAATGCCCGCCACATTCCCTCCGGTCATAGGCTGCTGATGTGGAGAGCATTTATCTTTCAGGTTCACCTTCCCAGTAACGCGGGGGGACTGAACCCCTTCCCACCAAAGAGAAGTGTTCCCACACAGAGCTAGGGGCCAAGTACAGACTTTAGCAGTGAGATGGAGCATCCCAAGTCACCAATTGGAAAAAAAACACTCTCAAATTTCGGTAACAATTCCAATATATTAACGTACAATGCCCACTTGCCCACCTCCTCAATTTTCTGTGGAGAAAAGGCACAGACAGTAAGTAGTACACAGGTTTCAAAACAGAGGTCTTGGGCATTAAGCAGGGCATTTCAGGCAGAAATCCACCCAAGTCTACAGTTTATCGACGCAGCAAGGCTCCACAACTCTTCTGGCTAAGCCAAAATCCAGCTAGTGTGCATGTCAATTCATGCCAGCACTTCACTTAGCCTATACTGGTGAGATTTAAGAGGGCACAGCCTCTTCCAGTTTGTGACCTTTGTCAGGACTGCAGAGAATCAACAGATGTTAGGCCTCTAATTTTCATTAAATCAATGAATTAAGTTGAAATTTATCAAGTCTGGAGGAAACAGAGTTATTAAACTCACTTTTTGCAAATCCATTTTCTTTAGTCCACATGTTCATAGGGAAACACATTTTACAAGCATTCCTTTAGTTTTAGGCCTAGCTACCCATTCTACAAATTTGGCAATGTGTACTGAGAAGCTGTCTTTGGGGTAGAGCCTGCCCTTAAAATGCATCCTAGACGTGCTTCACAATCTTTGGTTCTTCACACAAACTGAAGCAGCCTCAGAGCTGGGTTAGGTTACACATCTCTGCACAAGATTACAAGCCAGTTTTCAGCAGCACATGGTTAATGAATGCTAGGTCTCCTGCAAGCTGACCAGGTTACTTTCTGCACCTCATGTGCAAATACATAGGACAAGCCTGCATGGCTGGTTCAACATGCCAAATACAAGTATGCTAAAAAGCCAAATAATTGTTATCTGAAGTTCAGCGCACGTGCCGCGTTCAGTGCAAACATCCATTTTGCTCTGCCTCCCCACACAAAAGCCGGGAAAGTGGATTCCAAAGTTCAAGCACTGTTACTAGAGGAAACAGTGACATGAAACCCAGTCTCACTTCAGCAAAGTTTCCACGATATTTAAAGGACAAAGTTCTTGGACAGCATCACACCAATAAAGCATGCGCCCTCTATTTAGGTTAGATCTCCTAAACCTACATACTTTTGTCCTTGTGCCATGGCTCCAATGAATAGAGTTCGTATCTACAGCCATCCACTTCAGTACAAGACTGAAAAAAGAAATGGCTAATAAGTTCTTGAAGAGAAATAGCAACCATTATTAAAACAAGGAGTAACAAGTTCTTACAAGAGCTAGTTCTTTCCCTGATACCTTTCTCTGCTGTTCCCTGAAGTTCACTGTAATACACATTATCCAGGGTGAGGGGTGATAAAGGAACTCCTGAGCAAAAGCTAACACCTCAAAACATCCAAGACACAGGTTGTGGTGTAAATGCACGAGAACATGATGATGATGTTTTCAGACCTCCTATTTTATGCGTAACAAGATACACGCACAAGGGCAAATCCATTTAAACTACAGATGAATTTTATTAACATGATCAAGTCACATTTCTCCCCCTCCAACCCTCAAGCTGATTAACCTTTGAAACACAGAACCACCACCCCACAAGTTTCTAACATTCTTTGACTGGTGTAGACTGTTGTTGTTTCAGTCTTCACCCAGTACTTCAAAAACACCAGAAAATTCCCCCAAAACAGGAACTAGACCGTCCTTTGTCTGCCCCACATAATTACTCTTTCCTTGACAGTCACCGTCTTTTACACCACAATCCTCACAAAATGTCAAGAACTGCTCAGATCCAAAAAAAATCAGTTTTTAATACTGTCCCTTTTGGTACAAAGGCCCAGTCTGCTGTCAGTACAAACATTTTCACAGAATTGCAAACCTCTAAACGCCACACAGAGCAACCTTATCCCTCGCTGAATCTCTGCCTAAGAGCGCTCTCAAAGCAAGAGCCCAGTTACTCCAAACTAAGACATGTAAGAGGAAGCAGTCCTGTGATCATCATGTTTAACTTAAAAACTTTTAAGATGTTTTGGATTTTGACTGTTTCAGTGAGGGAGAGAAGGCATTCACCAGCCCTACCAATGAGTGATTTCAAAACAGGCAGAAGCAAGTGCAGGGCTGCCTTGTTTTTTTTCCCCAAATAGCAAAAGAAATGTATCTTGTTGTGGGCCCTCTGGTCACATTCTGTGCTGCTTTTCTTAAGACAATCTAAACAAGACAGATGTAGCCAGTATCCAGGCAGCAGCTAAAGCCTGAGCACTAGAAAGGCACTCTGGGGGTGGGGGATGGAAGGGAAAAGAAGGAGAAGAGGAGGAAGCCATTTGGCTATAAAAAGGATCTTTCTTTCCTGTTGAAACGCAATGTAAAGAGTGTCAAAATGGCTTAAAGGTGGGGAGGTCAAACATGTTTTGAGATGTTAAAAACTCCTCAGCTTTATCAAAAAAACATGAAAAAGGAATCTTGAGATACCTTTTTTGTTCTTCCAGTCAAAATACTGCCATCATAATGGAAATTTCAGAATTGCTTGGAGCTATTATCTGTTCACTTTTACCACAAATTAGCCATTAGTTAGGTTAATATTTTATCCTAATGAATAGGCTGCTAAAAAAAACACACCACAAACCTACACAAAACACCAACAAAAAACCCCACACTGGTGAAAATGTCTATTGTCCAGTAATTATCAGATGCAACATCTTTGCCAACCTTGCCTTCCCCTCCCTTCAGCAAGTACCAAAACACCCCAACAAAGAAAATAACCATCCCCACACAACAGCAGTCACTACTACGGCTGACTGCAACAATAAGGATGCTGGAAAATACGACATGAAAAGCAGTTTTATCAATGCCAGTATCAGCACAATACACCTTTAATCTTTATGCACTTTAAACCACAACACTAGGTGGTTTGTACTGCTAAACAAAAATATTTCACAAACCTCTGGGACTGTCATAGTACTTGCTCTTTAAATCCAATAATGACATTTCAGAGCTCTTCCACACCTTCTGATTCAAAGCTAGACAACTAATGGTGCTTAGAAAAAAAAACCCAAGATGTAAGGGAAAGCTTAGTGAAGTTTGTATATTATCATTCACCCTTTTCTATTTCCTCACTCTAACAAGCTCCCAAAAGTAAGCACGCACACAGTAAAACTTTTTGCTGTGGCAAATATGTATGTCTTCAGCTTCTTTTCTACTTTGTGCTGCAGCACTACTACTCAGTAATCATGCTTTTTTAGCTCATGATAAAGAAGTTAGCGATATGAAGAGTTACTGAAGCACAGACTGACACCCCAGATCCTGCCCCCACACACACACCTCTCCTACTGATGAGGAAGCCATCCTTATTCTCTCGGGCCAATCACTCAGGCTCTGCTCTATAAAAGCTGAACAGCTCCCACATGAGACTCCAAACCACCATCCCAGAGGCTAGACTTGAAAGTTCATTCACAGGAAATTGGATTTACACCTGCCTCATATGAGAGGTGCATACACTAGGGACACAGAGCAAAGCTACTTCTTCACCATGACCTCCCACCTCCACACTTGAAGGGGCCTGGGAAGTCTAACAGGCTACCTTCAGAAAAGCATTTCCAATGCAAACGAGTCTGATTTCTAGCTGCAACTTTGAACTGAAAACCCAGATCATCCATCTCCATCACAGAATTTAAGTTACACATCAAGAAATCAATTCCATCCATACAGATGTTAGGAGGTTGTTAGCATACTTACAATCCCACTCAATCACTGAAGTACTCTCATGTTCTATAAGCACCTTGTCTGTTGCAAGTTTCTGCATTCCACTAAGACTTGCTTGGGATGGGGATTGCACTAACTGGTATTACAGCTCTTTGGGGTATAGGGGTTCCTGCTTTGCAGAGTTGTTCTATGGGAAAAGTCCTCTGAGAAGTGGCAAGTCAGACCTCTCTCACACAGGAAGGTTTTAAGCAGGAAGTCTTCCTAGCACCTCACTGGCTTGACTTGTTAAGAGTCAAGGCTCATTCAGGTTTCTTATTTGGACAGTTAACTGGGTTGAAGAAGTCACCCCTCCCTAATCATTCTCAGGAATGAAGTTGACCAGCACAACACTGGCTGTGTATAGGAAAAGACAGAAGGAGAAAGCATAGCTTCCCTTTCAATTCTGGAACTAAGGGTTATTGACAGCACCACACAGAATATAGTTAATATTGAAGCTGGAATATTTTAAACAATTCCTCAAGCCATCTTGACTAGAACTTGTATCAGAAATACAATCAGACCTAACATGGCCCTTTTCCCACAGTCAGATGAATTCAGTATTTGGTCAACACTATTTGAATTTGGTCAAGGCTCCAATTAGTAGGAAATGTTCTATCACTTTTTAGGGCAACATGGCTCAATCCCCTTATGTCAAACATTGCATTCAGATGCCAGCACCACTGCGAAATTGCCTGGTCTCAGATGTGACCACAAAATGCAGCACAGAGGTAGCAAGGACATAAGCCCATCTTATTCCTTAAAGGTGTATACTAGACTAAGTACAGAGAGATAAGCTAGAACAAGCTGAGTCACTGAATCAGATAGTACCTCCTCTTCCTTTTGTTCCAGCATAGAATTGGTAAATTAAGATTTTCATATAAACTTTCAAGTCTGCAGTATGTGATGTTGACTTTCACCACACAACCACCTCATTCAGAAACACAGCATCAGAAAACATCATTAAAAAGACCTACAAAAAGTGGGGTTTTGAAAAGGTCAGGACAATGAACAGCCAAGAGGTGGCAGTGCTTCTACCTGATAAAGAAAACCATTCCTTGTTTATGGGATTCTAGTAGGGTGGGAAGTCTGGTGGCACCAAAGAGTGATACACTGCAAGAGGCACAAGTTTTAAACTGCCCCTCTCTGCCTTTCAGCTGCAGGCCAGCCTCTTCAGGTGCTACATCCAGTTCTTGGTTAAAGAATTGCTAGGAGCAGCAGTAATAGTGTCATATTCATCTGGATGCTTGTAGACAAGAAGCTGGCAACATTTCAGTGGTTTGGTAGGCTGCAATAAATGAAAGCATTAAGACACTATGCAGTTTAACTTGAGAAAGTTATTTTCTGCTTTTAAATAAAAATCGCAGCTTTTCCAGTTTGACTCAAATTTACAAGAAAGGAAGAGTAACTGTATCAATCACTACTTAAATTTCACTTGGCATTTGTGCTAGCCTAAGGAAATCCCAAGACTGCCTCACCTCTGAATTTTTAACATGGTTATTGAGCACTGGAAGATGAAGTTTCAGTTCACATGTTCAGTGCAAAGGTCACAAGCTCTGCAAGACCATGATCAGAAACATTCCAGGGCAGTGTTGCTTAATTCATGGCAACAGCTTTATTTAACAAAAGCACTCAAGGAATGGTTTCCCTCCGTAACTCCATATGGGATCAAACATGAAACAAGTCAGCTTGCTCCAAGAAGTGGCTTTTGACCACATGAGAGCTGGGTGTTTTGACAATTTGTTTGGCTGGTTTTGTTTCTTTGTTTGAACTTTGATTTGTAAAGATCTTCCATTCTGAAAGCATTTCTACCTAGTTTTAGCAGAAAAGAACTCATGGCTTACATACTTGGCAGGCATGCCTCTCCTGCTTGAAGAAAAACACATACATGAAAGAGGGAAAAATAACCCCCACACCATGATATTCTCCCACAGACTTGGGAGTATCTTTCAACAACAGCCATTTTGCTCCCAGTGAGCTGCTGGCAGCAGTTTCCCTGGGTCAGACAGGGGCCTCTGAAGAGGGTTTTCCTTTCAGATCACTAGAATTTCCTATCTCTCCACATTATGCTGCTCACAAACATGTGCCACTTCATTAGAACATGTACATCCAAAACAAGTTATCAGATTTACAGCTGTTGAAGTCACCTTGGATTATTCCACCCTACTTAGGAACTATACAGCTGTCAAAGTATCTGCACAGAATCCAAATGGAAAAATGCCAACTGATTTCCAAAGTGAGAATCCACTAATACAAGAGGCAACTATTTCTTTACACGTCTTAGGAAAATTTGTATCAACAAGCTTTGTGGTAAAATCATTAAGCCAACACAGAATCAGGTAGTTGTTCTCAAAGCAAGGAATGAATTTGTCAGTTCCAAGAACAGGCAGCTAGAAGAGTTATGAGAATATACTCATTATCATGAGTAGTTCATCAGATTTCGGTCCCAAGGTAAGCTATATACAAATGCACTTGCATTTTGCAATGTAGCACTGTTGAGGAATGCTGAGGAATACCTGAAAGAGGTAAACAGGACTTCCAAGACAGCATGCCATTTCAGCTGATAGCATATTTGGGTAGCACAGCAATCTCAGCTGAGAGATAGCACTATTTTTATGTTTAACATTCAATACTTGCTCTTTCCCATCTCTCACCTATCTTGTGCAAAGCATTTCCTTTTATGCTTCCTCCTTGGAGAGCATTAAGCTTCAAACCCAATATTACTGATTAAAGATACAGTCTTCTCTAGCCAGGCTATTAAATTTCATGCATTCTGTGGTATTTTCAGTTGAAACTGTGTTTTTTGTTGTTGCTCATATTAGAGAGCTAATTATAGTTTCATAGTTTCATTCAGGGTTGGAAGGGACCACAAGGATCATCTAGTTCCAACCCCCCTGCCATGGGCAGGGACACCCCACACTAGATCAGGCTGGACAGAGCCTCATCCAGCCTGCACTTAAACACCCCCAGGGACGGGGCCTCGACCACCTCCCTGGACAACACATTCCAGGGTCTCACCACTCTCATGGTGAAGAACCTCCTCCTCACATCCAGCCTGAATCTCCCCACCTCCAGCTTCATTCCATTCCCCCTAGTCCTATCACTACCTGAGATCCTGAGAAGTCCTTCCCCAGCCTTCCTGTAGGCCCCCTTCAGATCCTGGAAGGCCACAATGAGGTCACCTGGGAGCCTTCTCTTCTGCAGACTGAACAGCCCCAACTCCTTCAGTCTGTCCTCATAGGAGAGGTGCTCCAGCCCTCTGATCACCCTTGTGGCCCTTCTCTGGACACCTTCCAGCACCTCCACATCCCTCTTGTAATAGGGGCTCCAGAACTGGACACAGTACTCCAGGTGGGGTCTCACCAGGGCTGAGTAGAGGGGGAGGATCACCTCCCTCGACCTGCTAGCCACACTTCTGATGCAGCCCAGGATCTGATTGGCTTTGCGGGCTGCAAGTGCACACTGAGAGCTCATGTTGAGCTTTTTGTCCACCAGCACCCCCAAGTCTCTCTCCTCAGGGCTACTTTCCAGCCAGTCACTGCCCAGCCTGGATTTGTGCCTGGGATTGCCTCGACCCAGATGCAGGACCCTGCACTTGCTCTTATTGAACTTCATGAGGTTGGCTTGTGCCCACCTCTCCAGCCTGTCAAGGTCCCTCTGGATGGCCTCCCTTCCCTCCAGCGTGTCTGCTGCACCACACAGCTTGGTGTCATCAGCAAACTTGCTGAGGGTGCACTCAATGCCACTGTCCATGGCACCCACAAAGATGTTGAACAAGACAGGTCCCAGGACTGATCCCTGAGGGACTCCGCTTGTCCCTGGCCTCCACTGGGACATGGAGCCATTGACAGCCACTCTTTGGGTGCGGCCATCAAGCCAGTTCCTTATCCATCTAGTGGTCCACCCATCAAACCCATGTGTCACCAGTGGAGACCAGGATGTGGTGTGGGACAGTGAATCTGAAAGAGTAGAAGACAGTATTTTTCAAGGCTTCTCCATGGTAATTTCAGATGCAAATTAAGATGGAAGGACATCTTGTGGACCAGTTACTACACACTACACAGCTTTCCATATTTTTTTTTTCCTGGCACAGCTGTATTGAACATCAGTGAAGACAAAACAGCAGTTCTGACAGGATACTAGTTCAATACATTATTCCTAGATTGATTAACTGTCAGTATTTATCTTTCATTTAGCAAAAGTCAGCCTTACTATGTGTGCCAAACCCTCATAAATACTACATAAAAATGTTTGCATCCTGACTGTATAAAGACAAATTAATAGCAATAGAAAAAACATCACTGAACAGCTGAGAGGAATGAACATGTGGCTCCATGTTTACACAGTGACTTACACTAACAAAACAGGAATATTTAAAAGTGAGAAGTTTACTCACAAAAACACTTTATATTGAGAAGCAAAACTATGGCTTTCGCCAAAAATTCATTCAAAGCATCCAAGTTATTAAATTCCCTTTCCCAGTCTGAGTTGTTAGATTTAAGGCAGGGCTGCAAAAAGACATATGAGGAGGTTTGGACAAGAGGAAGAGGAACTTCAGTACTTTGCTGCTTCTTCCCTACAGCATCTTCAAACTGCCTCTGCTTCCTCCATCGTCCAATGATTTCAGTGAGCATTGCACCACCTTCCTTCCTCTTGTATTTGGGACAGGTCACCCTGTTACTTTCTGCTGCCCTCCCTCCTTCGAATCTGATTCCTTCATTTATTGATAGCAAAAAGGCAATGCAGATTCCGGTGATATGGGATACCTGTACAAGGCTGGTGAGGGAATTAGCTGGGTTGTGTAAGCCACCTTGAAAACCCCCACCCACCCACAGTGAATGCAACTTTCTGTGCCTGGACCCTGCATGGAACCCACACCATCAAGAGGATTCACCAGCTCAAACTCTTTAGCAACCCTGTATTTTTGCTGAATGGCACAGCCTGACATTAAGTTTCAGAAGTGACATCCTATGCAGGATGAAGATACTAAACTCAAATCCCATTCACAAGGCTATTACTTGAAAGGCATACCTTTTCTGGAAAGAACTACCAAAGGAGCCAGCTCACTAAGTCTTCCACACAGTTTGTGGCTAGATGAGCAAACAGGACACCAATTAAAACAAAGCTGGTGAGTAGTTTTAATACCCCAAAAGCAACTGTAAAATTTCTAGTACTGTCTGTAGATAAATAAAATTCAATTACTTGCAGCATCTAAGGACTGAGATGAAAATAAAATTGTTAACCAAAAGAATGGCTAATGTGACTTTTCCCTCCAGCTTGAAGAGTGTAAGCTGAACTTTTAAATTAAGATTCTCCCATTTCTACTATCAATGGCAACAATACCAAAAAGCTTTATACAAGAGACCAAGAGAGGAACACTAGTATTTACTACATGTCAGTCTACAGTAAACATAGTATGTCAGTGATCAAGCACTACTTCCACTCACTTCACTTACTCAGAAGCATACGAAAAGTAATGAAATGGACAAGCAAGTGTTCAGGTGAAAGAAGAGCCTCTGGATCTAATCCAAGCCTGAGTGTATAGTATGCCACTACAAGCTTAAGCAGTTGGCCAGAGAACCCAACTGCTCCAGTCTTTACAAAGACATGCTGACCTTACTTACACCTAGTCAATGCAAAGGGCTCATATAAGAGGAAATGAATGCACACTAAATTGCAGTACTTACAGAACTACTAGAAAGTTTCTTTGGGAATTTCTGGAAGACCTACTTTCCTAGATAAAGAAATTTGAACTAGCAGCATCACATGCACTCAAAGCATACAATTGCTCCCTGAAAATATCCTTTCAGTAGTAAACCACTGCAATAGAATGCCCACACACTCCTTCCAGCTCACACCAACCTCGCCTTGGAGGCTTTCCACTTGTCTTTGGTAGAAAGACAAAGAAGTTAGGCTGGCTTGACACAGTTCCTATTGTTTGGAATTTAACAGTTCAGATTCAGAGGTATGTACTGAACTACTTTTTCACAAGATGCAAAGGCAGGGTACCATCAACTGTGCCACAAAGGTAGTAACAGGGAGTTAAAAATCACATTTTGATAAGCCACCATTATTGAAATTAAGTATATCAAATCTGTATGCATTTATATGTCGTCTGTCATTGGGAAAAGGACCTCTTAAGAGTAGCCTGAGGTTTGGAGTAGATAGCCCTCCAGAAGCATACCAGTTATGTGAAGAAAGCCAGCTCCAGATCCTCCAAGGCTTGCTTGCACTGACATTAGTCTGCTTAGACTGCCCACTAAGCTCCATACTAACCATGCTACCAACACCCATACAACACCACTGAAGTAAGGCAGCCACGCTTCATCAACAGGAAGCTCAATGGTCACATTAGTTTCCTCTGCTCTAGGAAGAGGCTCAGAGGCCTTGGAAAAACAAGTACTTCTAGAGCAGAGCAAGAGCTACCATGAAACAGTACTGTCAATTAAAATGCACATTGTGTAAGACACAGAAAGCAGATGACACCTCCACTCTAAGAAAGGGCATGACGTTACCATGGGGGACACTGTCAACAGCCAGCATTTCACCCTAATCTAATTCCCAATTCTAATTTTATCAATGCTTCAATTATAGTGGAAAGATTACATCCATCCCCTCACTTGAAATTCTATTAAATACAAGGGAGGAAGAATCAAGAAGAATAATACATCTTCCTCCAGTTACTATTTTAAGTACAAGAGCAGTGCTGGGAAAACCAAGACCTCAGTGTTCCAGTAATTATTTGGTTCTTCACCCTCTAATTCCCTAATGTTTTGTTGTTAGTTTGATAGTTATTTCTGTCATGGTAGAATCCACTCCAGACCACTGTCTGATGTTTCCAGTTCTGAGTTTTACTTTGAGTGTTGAGGTTTAAATTTTGTTTGGGTTTTGTTGTGTTTTTTTTTAACTAGTCCCTCCTTTCTCCAAAATATTTGCCCATGCATTTAAAAGCCTTTAACAGCAGTTGGAACCAAATGCAGTACATTGGGACACCACTGACATTACAGCTGGTTCTACAGTAACTAGAAGGGGAAAAGTTCCAGTTGCCATTTGATCAGTCAATTCAGTATGATACAATACAGAACTTGGTTATCTGTTAATAGTTTCTGTACCCTGCAAGCACTTCAGTGAGAATATCACAGTCTTCATTTCCCCCTACATATAACCATTGTTCTCTGCAAGGAGATGCCTCTCAACTCTAGCTGGCTTGCTTATCAGTCATCAATTAAAGAAAATCTGGTTTCCAAATTGCTCTTCTAGCCACAAAAACAGTTTAGTAGGACACACTCCTCTGCCTTATTTGGCAAACAGTTTCTGACTGAGAAGCCATACCTTTCTCAAGTAACATCTCTGTATGGATCAAGTATTCTTGAAATTTGAGTGACTTTGTCTAGCAGCCTGCAGACCCCCTTCACGCTCCAACCTCAATGTATTAAATCTCCAGTGCCTTTGGGCAAGCCATATATAGCAGTGGGGGCGGGGTGTGCTGCAGGGAGGTGAAATTTAACTCTTCACCAGCACTGCTTTGAAAGGAAAAAAGGCTTGGAGGCATGCTACTTCTTACCATTTCTTAGCAAGTTTTTCCTCAGAGTAAGAGGCTCACTCTGCCTCATACATGTGCTTACTAAAACATTTCAGAACTATATAGATGACTTCCAAACCACAGATACATACAGCAACATCAAGCCCCTGGGAGCTACCAACTTGATCTTTATCTCTCACACCCTCAATCACCTGAGATGGCATTACTCAAGGTTACAGATCAGGAACAGCAGTAACCTCAGCAGTAACCTCAAGCAACAGGGAACAGTGCTGACTAGTTCAGTGGAGATTCACAGACCACACTACCAACCCTCACTGCAGCATTCTCTAGTGCCTTGATGCGGGCACTAGGTTGGACTACAAAAGGCTTAACAGCATCCATAATGCAGCCAGCTTTTGAGCTTTGCTTCTAGCAAAGATTTAAGGCTAGGGATTCTTATATTGTGCACATAACTGACAGCATGAATGGCCTGAGTAATAAGAACCACTGAAGTGAAGGGGGAGGGAAAAGGGGAGGATTTGAAGTTTGATAGCTGACATTTTCCCCGAATGATAGTTTGCCTTTTGTTAATCAAGAGCAGCTGAACAAAAGGCTGTATAAAATTAGTCTTCTAGCATATGCCTGCCACTCTGGACTGCAAGTACCCAACCTAAACACACAAACATGACAAAACCCAAGACAACATGGGTATGGAGAAGATACAGCCACGAACTCTACCATCTGATAATTCCCCTGAAGTTTCATTTCTGAATCTTGCATCCCTGACAGGCTTTTAGACCGAAAAGAATTTGGGTAGTTCTGTACATTCACAAGACCTTAACTAGGAAATCTTTGAGTAGATGGTAATTTATAACATTGGGTATCTAGAGAATGCATGGGATGGGCACATAATGCATAGAAACAAGCAGGAGATAAGGTTTAGCAAACTTGACAAAGTATCTTTAAATATCTCAGTTATCCATGGAGATCAACACTGAAGGGAAAATGAATCAACACAAGTTTATATATTACTTTAGCTCACTAAAGGTCTATTCTTCCCTGCCTTAAAATCCAAAGGCAGGCAGCTGCTATTTTTACAGTCCTGTGAAGTACTGGTATTAAGAACCACCTTAGCAATTACTTGTCATCTTTGTAAGACAAATACTTAGCATAACAGCATCCTTTGGTTGGATTAACCTGCCCATTTTGGGAACAAGTTTAAAATACTAACTTTTTTGAGTAGAGATGATTTCCACTACAGCACTGAAGACATCTCAGTCCCCAGAATTTAAGAACTCTGGAAAGTGACTTACACCCACTGCTATTGAGACAAGTTTAGGGATTGCCTCAGATTACCTACCTGCTGCTATAAGGTAAACCCCTTCTCCGAGTCAGCACCAGTGCAGAGGCATATAGCAGAAAGTTTCCAGTCCAAGCCTTAGTCACTTCAGAAGTATTTCACATACATATATAGAAAAGCTGCTCACCAGACATCATCCTATCCACCAAGCTTGCCATCCACGGTTTGGGAAATGCATCTTATACACTCAAGTGAATTGAGCTCTTCTTAGGAAGAAGTTCTTCATAGAAAGAGTGATTGGTCATTGGAATGGGTTGCCCAGGAAGGTGGTGGAGTCACCATCCCTGGAGGTGTTTAGGAAGAGACTGGATGGGGTGCTTGGTGCCATGGTTTACTTGATTACATAGTGTTAGATGATAGGTTGGACTCGATCTCAAAGGTCTTTTCCAACCTGGTTAATTCTATTCCATTGAACATGTAACTGAGGTCATTCTTGTTAGTGCCAGTGCTGCACACAGATTCAAGAGGCAGCATGGTAGAACACAAAATGTTTGTGAGCCTCATCTGTGGGTACTGAATTTAACTCCTTTTCATGCTAAACAGCTAGAGCATTCAAAGCTGGTCAGTTTAGTTCCCAAACAACATTAGCTATTGACTTCATAGTCAAAATTTGTTTTGTTGAGGGCTGATAAGAGGAAGAATGCAGATCAAGAGTCAAAATAGCTTAAGGAAAGTACTACTGCTACATTAGTCACATACAAGTTCTCTTTATGATGGCACAGGGATGGAAAAAGTGGTTGTCCCAAGTGATCCTGCATAATAAAGAATCTTTTGAACCCATTAGAAAAAATAGCATTGCTCTGATTCTTTAACATGTTTGGATGCACAAGCACAATTTGCTAGACAAGAGGACCAAACCCATCCCACCCACACACAGCCTTTCAATAAGCACCACCAAAGAAAGTAGAAAACCCATGGAAGGATTTGCAGCTGAGCCCATGATGAGAACAGCTAAAAGCAAGGACATGTGCTTAATATATCTTGGGATCAGGGACACCCATGCATTACATTAGCCAATACTTGCATTGCCAAGCTGTAGTCATGCTCCCATCCAGTATTTCTACACTTTTAATTAAGACTTACAATGATAGGGTAAAAGCACTAATAAAAAGTATCAACTACATAATCATGATCTACTATATGATTATATTTGTAACAGCTCTATTGAAAGTGGATTATAGCTAAAGACAACAAACCCCTCCTGTGAAATCTTATCTGTGGTAACATTAGTCTTACATTCAGAGCATTGTTCACCCAGCTTAGGTCTGCGCTCTCAACACATCATGATTCTTTGTCTGATGGAAAGACACTAACAATTCTGCAGGAAGGAAGGGAGCATGGGAGGAGAACTAGGAAGAGACAGGGTCAAGATAGTATTGAAAGAAGAATGATAGCTTCTTAACTTTAAAACAGAGGAACTAAGTAGTTTTCCTCTAAGGAAGCATGGTCTAGCAAGCATGTTTCAATGCTCTGAAGATTTAGCTAAAATGAGAAACTCATCTTATGTGTGATACAGGACTTCCTCACTACATTGAGAAGACCCTCTCTCCAACTTACAAGGTGTCTTTTGTCAGTTTTAGCAACACTGAGCTTAAAAAGAAAATTAAATTCTCAGTACAGAGTAGTTTCATGCCTATTGTATGCACACCTCCAGCCCTATTTTCAAGGAAGTTACTATAATCTGAAATCTGTGCTGCAACCTGCAAGTCTCTACTGTATTGATACTGATGGTTTTTTCCAAGGACATTCCCAAAAGTAAAGACAGGCCATGAAAGCTGCCTAGAAAGACATTTCTGTCTCTTCCAATTTTTACTCACTGGAAGCTATCTGAAGTCCTATTTAATTAGGCCAGTAGCATAATGGTATCAAACTATCACCACAGAAAAAAGCCACACAAAACTTTGCTGTATTTACCCTAAATTGCTGAGAATGTTTGAACATCAGTCACAGCAAAGCAAGGAAAAAGGTTTTGCTTCTATCCAGTATGACACTGTAGCTGTTCTAAGCCCAGCAAAGTTTTTGTTCTCTTGCAAAACAGAACCAGTCAAAATGTTTTTACATACCAGGAAGATCTAGGAACCAAAAGGTGTGATGGGGAAGGAGCAGCTAAAAGGAAAGTGAAGTAATCCAAAATGTGATCTGCTTAGCACCAACCATCTGAACAGTATTTGTAAGTTTAAAAAGCAGTGTGAAGTTAAAGATTATTAAAACTCTTCATTGTTCTAAAGACATTAAATCCACATTACATAGACTACATATGAACAAAATAACTCACTACCCTACTTTCTTCATCAAGAAAGAAAGAAAACAAGTATCAGTAACCAAATCCATAGTATTGTTTTCAGAATGGGCACCTGCATGTGCATTTGGTATCAGAAAAGACACAGTAAGTAGCAGTAAATTAAGGCTGCATCATTATAAATAAGCATATGCAGTTTCTTACATGTTGTGGAAGTAAGAATTTCTCTAGCTCCTGTGGACATTCTCCTCTAAAGCTAAAGTAGCCACAACAGCAGCAACACAACACAGTATTGCATAGTAAGACCAGAAACTCCACGATGCAGTTCTTCAGTTGTAATGATTTTGTTAGGTAGAAAAACCAACAACTAACATTAGGAAAATGAAAAACAAGAGCCTGCATCCCATACTGCAGTTTAATTAGAAGTAGCCTTTGAGCAAGAAACACAGAAGCTGGCACAGAAGCATATTAATCCCTTGGTATTAACTGTTTTGGTGAGATTATGGGTGGACATTGTAAGGAGCACTGTGTTATTCAGTGTTTACCAGTGATGGCAAGGAGGACCATATCAAGCCTATTCTTCCATCCTAGCCAGGCTGTTCCTCCTTTTTCCTCATACAGAGTATCTCAGAATATATCTGGTTGGAAGAGACCTCAAATCTCATCCAGTCCAACCCTCAACCCAGCACTGAAGGGCCCACATTAAAACATGTCCCTAAGCACCAGGTCCACATGGTGCTTGAACACTCCCAGAGATAATGATTCCACCATCACCCTGGGCAGTTAAAATGCATTTCCTAATACCCAGCCTAAACCTTCCCTGGAATAGCTTGTAACTGTTCCCTCTAGTCCTGTTACTTGTCATCAAGGAGAAGAGGCTGGCTCCCTCCTTGCTCCAGCCTCCCTTCAGGCAGTTGTAGAGAATAAGGTCTTCCCTCAACCTCCTCTTCTCTAGCCTAAAGAACCCCAGCCATTTCACTCACCTGGCACGGAACTTCTGAGTTTGTGAATTAATCTGATCGATGAGGAAGCTAGAACTGATGCAAGCAAAAGGAATTGAGTGTGGCTGAGGCAAGAAAGAATTTTCAAGTCCTTTCTTGCAGGGGAGCCATGCTGCTACAGGGCTTTGCCTTGGAGTCTGTAAACCACTTCTAAAACGGAATGAGAACTAGATGGTCACAGACCATTACACTGACTGAATTTGGCAACTCCAAACTTCCCACAGAAAGCGCTGGAAGCCTGCTATTGAAGTGTTTTGGCCATCCACCGTTAGCACCAAGTGATACTAAAGCACGTAAGCAGCTGAGTCGGCATAGAAGAAACCCTGTATTATTTGATACTTTGAACCCTTTCCACAACAGACTCATTTGAATTCAGGTTGTTTATCTATGCAAGCCAAGTATCCTGCAGTTGTTCCAACATTTTCTAAGCATCTGGTTTGGCATGTAGTCTGTTCATACTTCTAGAGGGAAAAAAAAGAGGTTCTCTTTCGGTCTGAGCGATGACAGTCAAATACACTTTATCATGCCAGTTAGCATGTTTTATTTCATTATGGATGAGACTAAATGAAAACCGTTTAAGTCCTTTTCTAGTGGCTTTTAATGACACTAACACCTGGTTACTACTGTAACATTTATAGTTCTATCCATACAACAAATGGGGTCATACAGAGAAAAGAAATCAGGGTTGAACACACAAATATTGCCACGCTTGGAGAATGCTTTGAAATATCTGAGATATGTGTTTCCCCTTGCTGCCCAGGTAGCATTTTACCTCAGACAGCAAAGTTCCAAGTGGTAAGCAACCAGACTGGGTTTCAACAGCAGCTCTAGGCCAAGGAAAGACTTGTCCCCTTTTTTTGTGTCCAGGGGTTTACTTTTCTTTCATGCACCACTGCAGTGTTTGCAGGCAAATGCCACTCTGAAAAGCGTTCAGATTTCCACTCTAATGTTTGCCACTACATTAACATGCAGTATTCTCTGCTGTCAGTGACTGCATGTACCCCAGAGCTCAACTGGGACCAGAACCAACTCATTAAGAGACTGCTACAGACATCCCAGTAGAGAGACAAAAATCTGCATTTCTCTGCATTGAAAGGATAAGCAACTGCTTGAAAGTTGAAACATCCAGTCAGTAACCACCCACGGTGCTATTTCCCTTCTCACTGGAGGGAGTCTCAAAATGGGAGTGGAAGGAGGAAAAAATTATGACAAATGGACAGTGGTTCCCAGAAGGAAAGGTGGAAAGACCAGAAAGGAATGAAAGCAAAGGTAACATAGTGATGTTGGAAGAACAGGAGTTATCATGCTCTAGGAGAGAAGGTAGAAAAAAGACAGCCATCTGCTTTGGCCCAGAAAAACCTCAGGGACATTCAGTCATATTCTTTACAACTGATCTCAAACAGAGTGAGGAAAGAGAGCTCTGCATCCAAAAGAATTACTGTTCTGCTAGTTTACACGTGAGATCTGCCTATGCTCAAAATTAACCTGCATGACATTATTCTGAGGGAATACCCTGCTCTGTCACCAGATTTTCCCACTTAACCTGCTGAGCAGAACCAGAGTTTGTAACTAAGGTTTCAAGCTACCATTCCTGCCTTGCATTTTAGGTTTGTTTTTATACTATTAGACAGCTAACATACTTAGCGCATCACTCGTGTACTGTCTTGGAAGGCTGTCATTATCCTTTCTTTCATGAGGCTGTAGATAGCATTCTTAGACTAGCAATAAGGCTCGGTTTTGCAGCCACCCTTTCTCCAAAAAATTGTTATGACTCACCTGCATGCTTGGCAAAAGTGAGGAAAGATACACAGTAAAAACTGTTCCAAACAGTCAGTCTCTCTCAAATATTTCCCTTTGAGTCAAAAATAAATACTGATCAGGCACACCCACAGTAAGGAACCACCAACACCCACTAATCAAGACCAATAGTAGAGACCATCAGCTTGGAGAATACAAGCCTCTCAATGGGAGCCCAAGGCCTGATATTTTTGACTTGTCTTAGAACGACTTCTAGATCTACACGACATAAAAACCAACCCAAAACCACTCCTAAGAGACAGGTACTCTTTTCAAAACACACTGCTGAACGAAGTTAGCTATGTAAAGTAAGTTAACAAGCTTTTTTTTGTAAGGAGTTCTAGAAAAACTCTAAGCAAAGCTAGGGTATCCTTTTTTCCCTTTACAATTAAAGCTTTTAATTCTACAAAATGCCTTGGAGCAGTGGTCCTAGCTAGTCTTCAGCACGTGGTGGTAGATAGAGCTGAATAGTCTATGCTATGGCCAAGAGCCCTCAATTGTTTTATTTTACACACTTGAACAATAAATTGTCATACCGAGAACGCACGAACCAGAAGCTTCTTAGCCCATACCACAAGTCCGAAGTTGTACTTCCAAATGAATGAAACGCAGCTTTTTTAGCACATTAAGAACATGCTGAATGCCGGAATGGAGCAAAGCATTATTATGCACGTTCTTTTGGAAGTCTGAGCAGGAAGACACTTGGATACCCCAAAAAGCCACACACAGGCCAATTCCTCTGAAGTTGCTGGGTTTTGGAGGTTTGTTCGTTTTGCAGGTTTTGCTCGGTTGGGTTTTCTGCAATGTAGTTTCCTTGCCCCTCCAGCACAGCCCCACTACCTCAAATATCATTTTACATTTTTTTTTCCCACAGAATTCCTACTTTCTGTCCTCTGGCACTAGCAACTTCAAGAGACCAGAAAATACCTTCTGAAGCGTTTTCGGAAATTATTTCGGACATACAACTGCATTGGAGGGGACAGAAAAAGCATCTTTGCAAACCGAAAACAAAGGCATCACATTTCACTAGGCTAAACATCTTCACGTATCAGTTAAGCAAGCATCCCACAGAAAACTCTTGTGTAACTGTCCTCAGGTTTTTCCCCTGAGGTGGCTTGTTTTGCCGTCTTGAAATCCATACTGGGAGGAAACCATGTCCAACACTCAAGTTAATGGAAAATTCCAGTAAAATCCCCACAGCTGACTCAAATTTCAGATGAAAATCAAGCTCCAAACTACCATAAGCAAGAAACTACATCCCAATAAAACTTAAAACGCTTTCAAGTAAGTTTTGAAGATCTGTGAAATAATACTTATCAGAAAGGAAACTCGGGAGCAAAGCATTTGAAGTCCAGAGCACTAAACCACGTTCGCATTTCTGTTTGTGTAAAGCTCTCATTTGCACCACAGGGGCAAGTAAAACGTCATCCAAGAGCTGCAGCTTACCAGATGCAGCTGATACAGGCAAGGATCATTTCTGCAATCCCCCCCGCTTTTTTTTTTTTAACTGAAGGTAGCCGAAAGACCTTTTTCGTCGTTACTATTATCTTCCAGCCCTTATTAATTTCTTTATTCTTCGATGGGCTACGTACCGAACGCGCTAATTCAACTTTGCACAAAGAAACATTAGGGGCTCGGGGTACACCACACTCTTCTCACTACTATCTCCAGGGCCTCGCCACCCCTCGCTAGGCGCCCAAGCGCCCTCCGAGAGGCAGCACCGGCAGCAGCCCGAGGCTCCGACCACCGTCTCCCGCAGCAGCGGCTTCCCCGGCGCACCTCCTCCTCTTCCTGCCAGGCGGCGGCGCGGAGCGGCGCCCGGAGAGAGCTCTCCCCCAAACCGTTAGCGGCTCCCGCCCCCAGCGCTGGCCATCGGAGGGCAGGCCCTGTCGTCCCCCCCCGCGAGACTACCCCAGAGCCGCGCGCGTCAACAGCCTCCCAAGGTGGGAGAAGCACCGCGGCTCGTCCCTGCCACCACCCGCCCTCCACTGCCGGCCCGCCCGCCAGAGGGTGCGAGGCGGGAGGGGGCCCTCTGGCGCCGGGCAGGGGCGGGAGCGCGGCTGTCCCCCTCCCGTTTCGCGCCGCGCACTCGCTCACCTCGTCGTCGTGGTGCTGGCAGTAGCTGGCCCGGTCGGGGAAGACGGAGAGGATGTTGTAGGGCGAGGCGGGGTAGGGCGGGCTGAGAGCGAGCGGGGCACCGGGGCCGGCAGCGGCGAAGCGCTCGATGAAGTGGTCCTTGGTGAGGCGGACGCGCTGGTGCGCCCGCACGCAGTTGTCGCACAGGTGTTCCTGGCAGTCGAGGCAGCGGGAGCTGGCGGCGTTGCCCTCGTCGCAGGAGCTGCAGCGGGGCTCGCCCTGCCGGCTGTGGGGTCGTCGCAGCAGGAGCGCCGCCGAGCTGCCGCCTGAGGAGGAGGAGGACGTCGAGGAGGGCGCGGCCGATGCGGCGGTAGCGGGCGAGGAGCCGGCGGCGCGGTGCGGCGGCGGCGGGCGACCGTGGTGGCGGTTGTTGCCGCCGCCCCCTCCCGCGCCGGAGCCGGCCGCGGGCCCGGTGGCGCGGCCGTTCTTCTGCTCGTCGGCGGTGGCAGCCACAACGACGACGTCCAGCAGGTTGCTGAGGAGGAAGTTGGAAGAGGGCAGCGCGTCCATGCCCGAGGGCTCCGAGATCACCACCTTCTGGTCACAGATGGGGCAGCGCAGCTTGAGCGCGTCCCCCGCGCCGGGGTGCCGCTGCGCCTCCAGGCACTGGCGGCAGAAGGCGTGCAGGCAGGGCAGGACGTGCAGCCGCCGTGGCGGGCCACCGCAGGAGGAGCCGCCACCTCCGGAGGAGCTGGAGGTCTGTGAAGAAGACGATGAGGTGGAGGAGTTGGAGGAGAGGGGAGCCGGCGAGCCGCACATCTCCTTGCACAGCGGGCATATCTGGAAGTCGGACTCAGGAAACGATGCCATTTGCGATGGGCCTGACTCCCCGATGGAGGAGGGGGGGCGCAAAAGTGGATCTCCCCTACCTCACAAAAAAAAGTGTGGGCGGGAAAAAAAAAAAAGGCTACGAGGGGCGTTTCGAAAGGCGTGGGGAGAAGGTAGCTTTACAAGCGGCTTACGAGCAAGCTGCCATCGATCAGTCGTTTTGCCAAGTGGGATCGATTGGCCAGTTTTGCAAATACGATGTCATCGATCCGGTGGTCTGCAGAGAGCTGGATCCCGTCCTCGTACCTCGCTGCCGCCGCTTCCGGGCTCGCTGCTGCGGGGCGTTATTTTTGGTATCAAGGTGTAGCTGTCCCGTCTTCTCTCAGCAAACGGATCCTCTCTTCCCTTACATGTACTTAACCCCCGATTCCCTGTTGCATTAGACAAATTGTATCGATTCCCAGAGCAGTCAATACCTCACATAGTCTTCGCATTTCCCTCTTGGGTCAGCAGTTTGACAACGTGGTTTGGTTACTTGTCTTCTTTCTAAAGAGAAAGTGCATGGGCGCCAATTGCTCGATCCCCACCGCATCCAGCGGGGACCGGACCTCTGTCCGCCGGGACTCGACGCTAGTTCCCACGGCCGCAGGACGGGGCTGGGGCGCCGACGCGGCAGTGCAAGTCCCTCTTCGCCGAATCGGGAGAACGCTGGTGGGGAGCAGCAGGGGTTTAACTCAAGTTTCTCTCTTTCTTCTTGGGGCGTTGGGTTTTTTCTTCTTTTCCTTTAAACCTGTGCTTGTCGGGGGGGAAGGGGAAATTTCGTTTCAGTTCCCCCCTCCACTTTTGCAATCCAGAGCAGCTCTAGGAGAGAGAGAGGCACTGAAACACAGTGGCCAGGCAGATTTCTCCGGCTCCAGTCTTCCCCCGCCGCCGCCTGCTCCACCACCTCATGACTGGGGGTGGGGATGGAGGGCGGCGTTGATGCCCACCCCACCGGCAGAGGCTCACGCTGGCGGGACACAGAGGAGGAGAAGGAGATGGGAAGGGAAAAAGGGCTCTGGGGACAGCGAAGAGCAGCTCCTCTCACCGCTCAAGCTCCCACCGGCCGTCTTCCTGTGAGCGGGGCTCCCCGCGGAGAGCCGCGCCGTGCACACGGCAGCCCCACAACACGCGGTGCCCAGCGGCTCCCGGCCGGGTGCGGGCCAGTCAGCACCGCGGGCTTGGCGGCTCTCGCACTCTGCAGCGGCCGCGGCTAGGCAGAGGAGCAGTGGCAGGTCCCCGCCGGCCGCCTTGAATTATTCATGGGGGGGTATTATATTCGCTCGCACAAATTGGAGCCGCTGTGCAATGCTATCTGAGCGCGCTACGGTCACCCCCTCCCTCCTCCTCTCCGGTTCTCGCTCGCTCTGAGCCCCTGCAGCGCCCAGGATCACATTTCCTTTGTCATCTCGCCTCTTCGCGTGGTGTTTTATTGAGAAAACAAAAATAACATAAAACTCGAAGAGGGGGAAGGAGGAAAGCGGCAAAAACGCAAACCGCCCGCCTTCTCCGCGATCTGCCAAGCCAAAGCCCACCAGCCCCAGGGGGTGAATTAGCAGGAATTACTCACTGATGCGGCGGCACTATCCCAGGCGGCGTGGGATCCGGAGAGAATCATCGCGCCGGGCGCCTTCCCCCTGCCTGGCGGGGTGCGGAGGGGCAGAGCCGGGCGGCACGGCCCTCGGGGTGCGGAGGGTGGAAAGCTCAGAGCGCGGAGCAGCGCATGGCCTGCCTCGGCGTGGCCCGCAGTACTCGCGGCGGCGCTAGCTCTAGCCCCGCTGCGGCCGCCGGCACTGGGGCTGCGCGGCGTGCGGGAGCCTTTTAAGCTCCGACGGCGCGGGCTGACTTCCGCCCGGCCACGGGGGGCAGCCGGGGGGCGGCGGCGGCAGGCAGGAAACATTGGCCCTCATTCTGCCCGACCTTCCCCCATCCACCCGCATCCAGTCCTGCCGTCCCCCCGTGGTTATTTAGTATCGCTGGTTTCGGCACCGGGGACACACACGCACACCCCCGCTCTGTTTGATGCTCTTCGGCCGCGGCTCAGGCGGTCTCCCCTCGCCCTGTGTCGGTCGGGATGCGAGCGAGGAAGGAGCGGAGCTACGGGGCCGTTCTTTGAAAGCATTGGGCCGTTAATGCAGCTTTAAACATTAAATCGCTACATTAATTGTTTTCTTACGCCCAGTCTAGGGGTGATCTGCGGCTCCTTTCTGTGCTGTTGCGGTTGCTGCCCGGTTTGCCGTGCCCGGGAGGGCGGTTGCTGCCTAGGGGTAGGCGTTTCTTCTTTAAACTGGCGCGGTGAAGTTTGCAAAGATCAGCGGCGATGCCATTTGCATTGCTGCGAGACCAACCTGAAATAAAACCACAGCACTTGTTTTGTTTTAGTGAAACGCTTCACCACCACCAACTGCTAAAAGGAAAGTTTCAGTTGCAGAACGGCTGAGCGGGCACCCTCTTCGCTAAGTGGGGTTTGTGCTAGCAAGGCAGGGCGCATGGCATGTTCTCCTCAACAAGGAAACTGGAAATGCTGGCAAGTTTTACAACGTGAAACCGGCTTAGGGATTGGAAAGAAGGGGGGGAAAAAAAAAAGAAAGAAAGAAAGAAAAGAAAACAAAAAAAAAAGGAAAGTAATAAAAATAGGAACTGATACAGACAGATTTGTGAATTGAAGCATCTGTGAATAAGGAGGGGGGGGAGGAGGGCACGACGACACACACGACTGAGTGGAATCAAAACAATTAGTGTGAAGTAATGATAATGCAGTTTCAAAAACATCATCAAAAAGGAAAACCAGCTATTAAGGTGTATTGAACTTTGTTCTTCCTGTTTAGGCCTTAGACTTAGAAAAAAAACCTGACACTATTCAGGCCTTACACAAATTAACACTAACTTTAATTGTCTCCTTAGAAATAAAAATACCTTTTGCAGGCAGGTACTAAATAGCAATAAGCCATGTCCCTGAGGCTCTCTTGCCAAAAGCCCTACAGAAAACTGAGAAACTTGGGAGCACTAACATGCTTATGCAAGGCCAAGCGATGGGAATCCCTGGTGAAGTCCATGGGGCAAATAATGTGCATGAAGTTGCAAAAAAGTATGAATATTTACTGTGCCCATCAGTAGTATATTGAGCTGGGAACTTGCTTATGTATCACTAAAGGATTTGGCTCAGGGGCTATATTCTTTGTATTACATATCCATATGTTCCCATTTGAGCATGCAGGTGAAACCCATCACAGCTTTGACTAGCAGAGGTTAAAAAAATCATTGAGCCTTGCCTCCTCTCTGTTTGTTTGTCCTGCGGTTGCTGCAGAGGATTGTGCTTTTCCAGATGAAGCCAGTTAGTTGTGAAGAACAGCAACTCCCCAAACAACAAACGTGTGGTTGATCTCTTTGGGTTTCACAGAGGTTGATCTCTTTGGGTTTCCTCAGTAGAAACCATAATCTTTTGCATTCAAAAATATTTTAATTGGGCAGAAATTCCCAGCTGCATGTCTCCAAGCATATCTGACACCTCTGTCTTCCTCAGTGACAGCTGTTTGCTTTCCAGCTAACTGTCTGAAGAGGGGAATTTTGCGTGGCCATGCTTCATATGGCTCTAACGGGTTCACAAGGCTACCTATACACTGGAAAAGGTCCTCCTTGCTGACAGGGTCCACTGTATTTGTGCCAAAGCACTGAACCTTATTTACAGCTTACACCCTCCCTGGGCTTGTAAAAGGCTGTAAGCAATTCAGTGTCCCTGAACAGCGGGTCTTTATTCCCCAGATACCGTCCTCATATTTGAGCACCTCTGTCCTCCTAAATCAAAGTCCTCCTTTTCTTCTCCCTCCATCACAACCAAAGGAATGCAACATTTTGAGGCTTCCTTTGATTGTGGATGTTTTTCTGTCTCCATTATGAAAAAGACTAAAATAAGGCTAAAGGCACTACGCCAATATTACATTCTGTCCTGAAACATCAGCTGCCGGAGCACTTGTGTGCCCAACTGCACAGCAGATAGCATCATGCATTTTTCTGCTTAGTGCACTAACTCAATGTTTGTTGATCCAGGTAACTTCTTCTGCTATTAAAAAACCCCTCATCTCCCCTCAGAGAAAGACCTCAATATATTTCTTTGTTTTCTAAGCTTACAAACACATGGGTGAGTAACAGCACAAGAGCAGTAGGTGAAATACGAAAGGCTTCTGGTTCCTTGGTAGACAGCAGGATGAGAACTGCTGTTTATGATTTTTCCCTGGGAAGCCAGTGCTTTGCATTTAGCCTTTTTGTTTCTTAGGAACAAAAGAACAATAGCTATCCTGGTTAGCAGGGCTATTGTCCCTCTGTGCCAAATAAATGAAATCTCACTGCTTACGTGAGCACCTGAGGCATTTCTCTGCATTCTGCTCTTTCTCCTTTGTGTTGCTCTGCTGCGGTTTCTCCCTTTTTATTCCCATCTCTCCAGTATTTTTTCACACACGTTTCTCTCATCTTTCTTTTGTTCTCCCTTCAAATGCTGTTGCTGCTCTGAATTTGACACAGCAGTTATGTACTGAAGGCAAACCCATCATTTAAACTCTGTAGAAATCATAACTGTGTCAGGGACACGTCAGGACTGCTAAAATATTAACCATTCCGACATTGTAACAGTGCTACAACCTGAGCATAACTGGCCAGATCTTCAGAGGCACCTAAGAAGTGTCAAAATAGCTCTGACAATTTCATATGGGCCAAAGTTGGAAAATCTCTCTCCTTTGTCTGTCCTGTATTACCTATCCAGCCACTGCAGCTAAAGCATGTAATAAAAATACAAGTGCTTTGGTTGTGGTTTGCTTGTTTGTTTTTCCTTTGCATTTCAGTGGAATATAGGACATTGAGGCAGAAGACTGCACCTGAATAATTTTCTAGCTTCTGCTTCTGATGTCAAGATGTGCTTTCCACTCTCTGTGCTTGGGATCATCGTTTGCTTGAAGGAAAGCATCTGCTTTCTGCCGGCAGCACTACAGGACAAACAGAACGATGTTCCTGCCAAAAGCAATACAGCTGGAAAAGCCAGGGGTCTGGAGGTTAAAAGCTTTGTTAAACAGAACCAGGTACAGTAATTGAGGATATTTTACTGTAATTTTAGAGGCAAACATTAACATAAGGAACTCTCCCACCTGCATGAAACGGTCCAGCAGCCACATACTGTTTTCCGTGCTACACTGAGCACCAAGGCAGTGTGGGCTATCAAAGCGCAGCAGGGCTTGTGAGCACAAGTTGCTGAGTAGCTAGTGCAAGTCCCTGAACATGCACAGTTAATAATAAACATACAGGACTGAACTTCTGTTGTCATTGTTGTTGGTTTGCACCTAAGGACCCCGAAAATATTTCCATCACCTATGCTGCTATTCCAAAGAGGTCCACAGACATAGAATACCAAGACTGCTTCATCACTTCAAGTTCTGCACAATATTTTCTAAGGATTATAAAGACCTGTCCTGGTGCACCTGAGAATCTCCTTTCTTCTTCAGGTGGTAACAAAGAGGCAAGAAACACAGCACTGCATCCTGCTTGGATCTTTGCCTTCCACACTCAAGAACCTGACAAGTAAAACAACGTACAAAGGGAGCACTTCCAGCACACCTGTCCACAGGGAAAGGGTTCAGCAAGACCTTTATGGTGGTGTAGTCTTTGGGGATGTGATATTTGTCAAATAGTGCCAGCTGAACAAAAGAGGAAGGTTTTGCTCTTGTTTTTTAGCTCACTGTTATCAACTGTTACCATTACACTCAGAGGAATATCTTTTTGGGGGGGGCTTTCACCACAACTGTACTCCATGGACAACCGTGCCACTTAAGTCCAGCACTTCAGCCCTGATTTTTATTTATATATTTTTGCTAAATTTTGCTTTTTCTGTCCTCATTTTCCCTCTTGGGAGCACAAACTTCCAAATTTGCCTCAGATTCCAAATTTGCCATGCCTGCCCTTGCATACTGACTTTCACTCAACCATGTATCTGTCATTGGATCCATTAGTAAGTACAGTAGTTCAACTTTCTGCATGTGCTGCTGAGCTTCCTGTATGGCATGCTGGATCTTGAGCAGGGTAGAGGGTTGAGGAGCAAAGAACAAAGTTTGGTCCTCCTAATATAAATCACTGGGAACTGGCTTGCTCAGCATATTAAAGCTTTTGAAAGCCCCTCCTCCACCCATCCAGCTCTCCTGCATGAGGGTCACCTTGAATTTAAAGATGTGCTTGTTAGGATGTGATCCAGAGGGGAACAGAGATAGCCTCCCCTATATACACGTGCAAGTGAAATCTATACTGTTGGTGTGCATCTTCACATCCCTACAAGGGCTGGCTTTGGGAAGCAAGGATCTTGCACTCAAACAACTGGCATTACTCCAGAGACATGCCTAGGTTTAGGGATTGATCTCTCCATAGAGAAGGAAACCCTTACCTTACAGCATTGAGCTTTGCAAGCAACTGATGCAAAGATGCTGATTTTGGATGTGCTAAAGAAAGTTTTTTCTAGTGAAGAAGTCTCTCAGAGCAGCTTTATGCTTAAGTTTTGCTCTACTATGTATGCATCTGGGAGGAAACGGAGTTACTTCTTTTCCTGTGCATTCTGATTCACTCCTTCTTCCTTCCAGAAAGTCTGGCTGAAAAAATCATACATTTCTAACGGCATAATGGAATCACACGGACTTCAAGTACCTTTACCTCTCAATGTCTGCATCTCTAAACTGAGTGTCCTCTTCCAGACTTCTCAAATCTCTAACTCACCATCTGTTCAATCAGATTTCTTGTTAGATTAAGTACCTGTGTTAGCTTTAATCTCTGATGGTGACAATGAAACTACTGCCCTCCAGCCTGGGCTCAAGGCCAGAAGATGCAAATGTCTTTTCTCCCCCTGACTCTGCACTTAGCCTGTCACAGCTTTCAAACGTGATGCCTACCATTAAGAATGATCTAAATCCAGACTTTGGTCCACAAGGAAGTGACTTCACTGTCTGGTTGTTCGTCTTACACAAAAACTGATGCTAGAGTAGTATTAAAGGCTCTCAAACTCACCTTCAACAAAATATCCCATCAGCTCACTTTGCCCTTCAGAAAAAGCTTGGCAGAATAGATGTGTCCTGTAAACGTGTTCTGCAGGTCAAGAAATGCAAGCTCTGAGCAGCTGGAAGTAGAAAGCAGGTGCCAACGTTATGGGCTAATAATTGCAAATGTTTTGCTATTAGCCTCCCATTTCCTGACACTGCTGCTGCTGTTCTGATACCTCCTCGCAGTTATCCTCCCTGCGCAGCTAACTTGGCTGTAACTCAGAAGCCCATCCAACCTTCATTCTGGTTCACATCCACATGATCCTTTTACTCAGCTGGGGGAGTGCTTTTAACTGCAAGAGGTGGTATACGCTGACACTGAAGGGAGAATGGCTTGTCAGCTGCTAACGCTTCCCCACAGCTGTGTAAACTCCAGGCATGGGCAGCTGTTCCCCTCCAGATCTGTCTGTGGGAGCTGGGAAGCCTGGCACCCTCAGCTATTCATTACCAGCCCCCAGCTCAGCCCCTACACCAGGGTGTGTAAGTATCCCCTAACACACTTCAGCTCCGTGATGGCTGACCTTGTGCCAGGAAGGGTGAAGCTCTTATGTAGCTCTTGAGAGGGACACTACTATCTTCCATTTATTTGTCTGGTTGCAAAGATACATCATCTACATCTTCAGGCTAGCCCCTTCCAAGTGCCTGCCCTTTCCCTTTTGCCTCCTTATCATTCCCAGGGGAACCTGGACAGACTGCTTCTCCCTCAGGGTCATGCTGAGCATCAGCAAACTGTGACCCTTGGAGAGCAGTATGTGCCCTCATGATTTTGTGTTACCTGCAGCACCAATCCCAACCTCCATTCAGGTGCCCCTCTCCCACAGCTGTTTTATCCAAGGCAGGTCAGTTCTAAAGGTATAACTTGAATGCTGAGAGAGAAAAGTGGACACAGTTCTGCTTTGAGCTAATCTGGACCTGAAATGTTTAGGGGTTTATATGTTGAAACCAACACTGGTCAGGAACAGTGCACGTGACCATAATATGCTCCTTTATGAGAACAAATGATCAAGCAAGCAGCTATGCATAGCCATAATCAAAGTTTCTGGTTCATTTGAGTATTTATTGTGGTTATAATTGTGTTTCCTGTAGGGAAAGGTCTACCCAGGCTCTCTTCCAACCAGGTATATCCTGTGAAAGCTGTAAGATGGACTCAAAGGTAGCTTTGTCTACCTTGTATCATGCAGCTCCTCCAGACTCCAGTTACAGCATGAGGATCTTGCATGCTTGCAGGATGTGCAAGAGGTTAGAGTCTCAGCTCCTCACTACTCTGCAAAGTCTCTGAGAACATGAAGTGACCCTTGAAAAGGGGCTTTCCTCTTTGCCAAGAAGGGCAAATCTCATGCCTAGGCAGTTCCCCATGACAGTGGGAGAAAGGAGTTGTCTCCTGTGGGACCCTGGCAGCATCTCTACAGTCCTTCGTAAAAGTGGATTTACAAAGTCAGCCTATCACTCACATCACAGCACAAGCACCCTCTCATGGGCTACTGGGAAAACAGAGACTGAAACCCTTTGGGTGAGAGCCTCCACCAAGAAAATTAAGGAGCTACATTTCTTGGAGGCTATCAAATGTCCCTTTGCAGTGTGGCTCCTTTCTGTACGCCTGCTGGTGTAAAGCCTTCCCAGTGTACCTTCAGCACAGGAGCTATAAATAGGCTGGGGGATAAGACAAAGGGAAGCTTTCTTAAAAGGGAGCTGGAACTTTAAAGGGAAGGCAGAGATTGAGGGAAATGTTAAAGCTGTTGATTTGTCTGATGCTGCAGGTCTCAGAGAGGGGAACATTGTCACTCTGAGGATCTTTCCCCTTTTTCTCTTTATTAAAATGGGATTGTCTCTCCTTTCAAATAAAACCCATGCACATTTACAATGATGGATGGCTGCTGGGAAAAAAAGTTTGTGTATGTTCTGTTTGCTTGCCACAGAGGAGTGGAGTTGTGTTGAGCTTGACAGCCACTTTTGGGAACCATTGCCTGGCAGTACAGATGCTCGTTTGTTGAAATAAAAGCAGCCAAGGGGCTTATGTGGTCTCTGCAGTACAGACCCTACCCTTCCTCAGTGTTTCACAGCCACTGGCCTTGGGTTGCTACTGCAAGCCAGAGAAGTAAAAATAAGGAAGGAGGGAGTGAGCCTCAGGAAGCCAAATCAAATGGTGGTATCAGCATCTCAGGAAGCTCACCCAAGGTGGTGGGGTGCAGGTCAGGTGAAGAAGTTCAGAAGCGTAGGAAATCAGGGAAACAGATGTGGCCATGCCAGGCTTTGGAGAGGGAGCTCCTGAGATGTGGGCCCAGCATTCCCATGCATTCCCATCTGGTGGTGAAGGAAATTATGTAAAGTGGAGGGACCAAGGCCCCCTTCCCCCTCCCCCCAGCTGTTTTTTTTGGTTGGTTTTTTTCTTCTAATTCTTTTCCCCCTTCACTTCCCATGATGCAATTAAACAGCCATTGCTGACATCATCACGTATGCTTGCTGAATGCAGCCATTGTGTCTCAGCTGCAGTGCTGTACTATATATAGATTAGTTGCCAATCCCTGCTATGTATCAGCAGGGAAGACACCCAAGGAATTAAGTGAGCAGTTGCACTGTAGGAGTCCTGGCTTTTGTCCTGTGGCCTCAAGACATGATGGACTGTACAGTGGAACCAGAAATGATCAAAGATAGGTGATTTGGAGACTGAGCTAGGAAACTTTGGAAGGATTGAGTTGCAGTGGTGGTAGGAAACAGGCTTCTAGGTTGTGACTCATGAAGCAGAAAGACAATTTGACCTATGCATGTTGCTAGCTTCTTTTATGTGAAAATAAGTAGATAGTGAGTAATCTCCTCTCACTAGTTCCTGTGTCAGGCAACATTAGATGGCTGCAGATCCTACTTCCTTGGCCTTAGGTACACAGAGCAAAAACATCCACCTGGAAACTGGTTTTGGCCTTCTGGACACTTGAGGAGACACAGTCAATGACCTTCTCTCTGCCAGTGGTAAATGTACCCCCATAGTCCACTGTGCAGAGACCAAACAGAGCAACCAGTGCCTGTTATGGTATTGCCAGTGGCATGAGGGTGAGCTTTCAGAAGAACCACTGCTATGTCTGCAGCCCCTATGTACCAGAGAATATCTTCCACACTGAGCTTGTTCAAGTGATGTTGCCACCACTAGGCTAAGGAAATTCAGACTTGTGCATTTCCAATGACAAGATTTTCCTTTGCAGCCAGACAGCTCCATTAGCTCCTTCTTCATTCCTCTCACACAGCCTTTTGGCAGGAGGTGACAGGAGGTGGCTGAGACAATCTAACAGCTCAACACTTCAGAAAGGGGCAAGTCCTGCTCCTTCCCTCTAGCTCCTGCACTTTGCTGCTGTTCTCTGGATGCAGCAAGCAGCTGACAGCAAGAGCTGATGAATGCTTGATCAGAGGAGACAGTGGAACCAGTGATATGAATGAACAAGAGAAGGCTGGGATCCTTGGAGGTAAGCAAACCCTCTCTTTTCAGCAGCAAGCTGTTAGACTGACTCAGACAACAGACAATTTGAGGGTGTAAACTGACCCTGAAAGAAAAGCTTTGATGTTAGAGGCTTCTTTCTTTCTTGTTGACTTCACTCCAGGCCAAATTCCAGCTAAACTATGGCCATGAGCAGCTTTCCTCAATCATTTCATGAAGTCCCATACCAAGGTGATGAAGCCAAGTGTTGCTGCAGCCTCAGGTACTCACCTTACTGCCTTTATGCTGCCCTTGGGCCAGTCACAGTGTCTCTGTTCCTAAGAGGTGTTCAGGTCTTCCACTCAGTAAATGTTACTTTTTGTATCTTTGGCTCCTGCTAGGCATTTAAGAAGAAACCAGGAGGAAAACCAATCAAACAAAAACCCCCAAATGATTATTTCTTGTAGTCCTTGTAGGAATGGCAAGGCAGAGGAAGAGCTACTAGGGTGAGTTTGAAAATCTTCAGGGATACACATTGCCCAGCTTCTCTCTCTGACTCTCTTCTCACCACAAAACCCACAAAACAAACCCTACAAAAAAACCACACCCCACCAAACGTTTTTCCATACATCCAGGTAGGATTTCTGTACATCCAGGTAGGATTTCCCTTGCTGCAGCTCATGACTCCTCCTTCTTGTCCTTCCAATCTTCTCAGGCTTAGTTCTTTTAGCTATACACATCATGCCCCAGTCCTTTAACCATCTTAGTGACCTGCTGCACCTGCTTCAGTATACTTGTATCTTTCTTGCACTGAGGTGTCCAAACTGGACAAAATACCCTGGATGCAGTCTTGCAACAGCTGAAAATAGAGGCAGGTTCACTTCCCTCTTGTTGCCCACATAACAATGCAACCCAGTTTGGAGTTAGCTTTCATCCCTGCAGGGGAAAATTGCTAACTTGTGTTCAAGCCACTGCTCAAGGGGACACTCAGGTCCCACTACTGAGGATGTGATATCTCTGATTGTGCAGGTTGTGGGTGACATTGTTGTAAACCAGTTCTGGCCATAGTACTGACTGACTCCAAAGCTCATAACTGGCTACCTGATAGATAATGAATCCATGACCACTCCTTGTGGAGCCTAAGCACACAGTTTTTCACCCACTGGTCAGGCTTAAGCCTGTATTGCATCTCCCTGAAGGCTGATTTCTGCCCATACAGTACCTGACACTTTTCCTGACACCAACCAACTGTGTCAGCTTTTATCTTTGAGGAAGTTCTGGGGAAAAACCTGTAAGGTGAAGGAAAGAGCACCTCAAAAAGAAGTAAAAAATTACTGCAACCATCAAATGGGAGTGACTTTCGGGACAGCCCTGCCATCATGCAGTGTCTGCAATGTTCTGAGTCTCCCAAGCACAATAAAATCTAGCAAAGAAGAAACATCAGCAGAGCTGAGGATAGACAATGGCTAGGAGGGCATTTCTGAGGAGTTTAATCATCAGTGTTGTGTTGGTGTTTGTGTGTGAGCAGACCTGTGTGTGAGGTCATCTATTTATGAGATCATTTAGAATTTCCAACAAAAGTTCACTTCATTGACAGCAGCACTGAGCCAGCACCGAGCCAGCACTGACAAGTCCACTATAAGGGATAATGTAGATGTCACTCATTACAAAAAGGCTAAAGTCTTAGTCCTTTGGTTCAAAGAAGTCTGCAGGACCTTTTCAGCCTAGCTGCCTGCTATCTCTAGCCATGCCCCACTGCTCTGGGGCTGCTCCCAGAAGGGCATGGGTCCCCAGGAGCAGCTGGGTCTTGGCAAAAGCATCTCCATGTGAGGGGACTCCCTGCATGTTGCGGATCAGCAGCTCCCATGCAAGGAAAAGTCTTGTCTCCCTCTGCTTTCCCTTCTCCTGGGCTGCCATTAAATGTCCTAGAAACAGCAAACAGTAGCCTCCTGTTTTGAGTCACCAAAGTGACTTTTAATAGTATCATAGTATCATAGCATCATTCAGGGTTGGAAGGGACCACAAGGATCATCTAGTTCCAACCCCCCTGCCATGGGCAGGGACACCCCACACTAGATCAGGCTGGACAGAGCCTCATCCAGTCTGGTCTTACACACCCCCAGGGACGGGGCCTCGACCACCTCCCTGGACAGCCCATTCCAGGGTCTCACCACTCTCATGGTGAAGAACCTCCTCCTCACATCTAGCCTGAATCTCCCCACCTCCAGCTTCATTCCATTCCCCCTAGTCCTATCACTACCTGAGATCCTGAGAAGTCCTTCCCCAGCCTTCCTGTAGGCCCCCTTCAGATACTGGAAGGCCACAATGAGGTCACCTGGGAGCCTTCTCTTCTGCAGACTGAACAGCCCCAACTCCTTCAGTCTGTCCTCATAGGAGAGGTGCTCCAGCCAGCATAGAGGGAATTTTTAAAACTGATTTAATGCTTAGAAGTTTTCCTCTTCAGGGACAGGTAAAACTCCTAAGCCCTGCTCTGGCACTTTTGAAAGAGCTGTGCCATGCCAGATGTGTTTGAAGGCTAAGAATGGCACTTCTTTAGTGTCCCTGCTTTTGTGGGGCTAGACCTTTTTCCTGGGAGCAAGTCCTGCAATATGCCTGAGCTCTTGCTCTCACAGCACAGCATGGACATTGTGGTGCAGTTTTGGGGCAGTGCTGCCCTTTGATGGTCCCTTCTCCTCTTGCCTTCCTCAGTGCTCACCAGTGCTCCAGAAGGTCTGTTCACTCTACCCTGGTGCTTGCAGCAGGGTTGGGGTCATCTTAAACACTTTTAATAGCAGAGTGGCCATTGTTAAATGAAAATACACCTCTTACATTAAAAAAGGAGATACATCTTTCTATGGCAAATAGCTTAGCTAAGGGGCCTTTTAGGGAACATCTGAGTTGCAGGATGCCACATTTTCTGCCAGCATAGCTTCACTAGAGCAAATGCAACATCTCATCCTAAAAAACCTTGTGTGTAGGGGGTCATATCTGTCAACAGGATTGGAACTACTTGGACATAAGAAGACAAACTTATTTTAAGACATAATAAAAAGAGTGCTTCTCTATAAACTTATTACATATTCCTAGTGCCTGAGATGACAGCACTTGTGTTCCTTTCTTTGCTCAGTCTTATGCACTTGTATGATTTTAAGCAACTGGAGAGCTTGGCTGGCTTCCCTGGATGCTCTGTGTGTTTAACACGATGCTACAGCCTAGCCAGGTAAAACCACCATTTGTAACTCAACCTTGTTTGGTCTCTTAATTCTCTTGGGGTTTTATCTCCTGAGATTGTCCTCTGACCTAAGCATTGCTCCAAGGATTCCTCCATGCATTTGGAAAATAGCATCCATCTTGCTGGGACTTACAGCTTAAAATGCATGGGAGCAGATGGTCATTTGACTCATCAGCCTGCCTTAGGTCTGCTGTGGTCCTCAGCAGCTTGAGTGACAAAGCAGGAGTTGTGGCTTAACAGTCTCTGCTGCTCTGCACAGTGCCTGAATGCTTAGCTGAAGGAAATTAGGACAAGGGAGCTGAAGGGTCAATGTCTTGTCTCTGAGGGCAGCAAGCTGGAGAACACCTCCAGAATTACATCTCTGAACACAGCAAACATTTACAGAAGACTGCTTACCATGGCTTCCCCTGTTTTTCTGACCAGCAGTTCTTCACTCACACTCCCTGAGACCTGGTGGGCTCCTGTTGGTCCTCTGCGGGCTTCATTAGCTTGGTTGAGCTCAGGCTGGGGCAAATCCCATTCCTGGGGAGGGTGAAGGTGGACACAAAACCTTTCTCAGCCACTCCTCAGCCAGCATCTTCTAGCACAAGAAAAGATGACAAATTGTTTGTTAAATTATTTATTGCTAACTGGTTATGAATTATTAAAGTGTTTATTACTTACCATTTGGATGGCAACTCAGCACAGAAAATCACAAGCCTTTCAAGACACCCTGAGGCCAACCATGGCTTGCCAGACATGCTGAGGACTCGCGGGTGAGCCAAGGTGGTGGGCGCAGCAGCATCTGGTGTGAGAAAAGGCACAGCTGGAGCCTGGAGCATGTTGCAGCTTGTGCTGCTGCAGATGGGTTTTGCCATTGGGGCTGCAGTCTCACAACCTCCTGCCACTCCCCCCAGCCAGTGCTGATTTTATTTAATATTAGCATGATGGGAGTGCTAGGACCCCTTGGTACCATGTGCCATATGAACATACCACAGAGACAATCGTCCCCAATTGTGTGCTCACTATTACTGTGGTTTTCTTACTAATTAAACTATCTTTGTGCATGAGAGGACACTACGAAGGCAAGGATATGCTAGTTCTCCTCAGCAAGTGCATATGTTTGGTTTATGGCTTTGCTCTGTTGAAGATATTTTAAGGTTTTTATACAGGCTCTTTTTACCTCCTTTCCAGCCTCCCCTGTGTTTGGGATTTTTGCTTTCTGTTTTACCTCCTTTCCAGCCTCTCCTGTGTTTGGGATTTTTGCTTTCTGTTTTACCTCCTTTCCAGCCTCTCCTGTGTTTGGGATTTTTGCTTTCTGTTTTACCTCCTTTCCAACCTCCTGTGTTTGGGATTTTTGCTGTTTTACCTCCTTTCCAACCTCCTGTGTTTGGGATTTTTGCTTTCTGTTTTACCTCCTTTCCAGCCTCTCCTGTGTTTGGGATTTTTGCTTTCTGTTTTACCTCCTTTCCAGCCTCTCCTGTGTTTGGGATTTTTGCTTTCTGTTTTACCTCCTTTCCAGCCTCTCCTGTGTTTGGGATTTTTGCTTTCTGTTTTACCTCCTTTCCAGCCTCTCCTGTGTTTGGGATTTTTGCTTTCTGTTTTACCTCCTTTCCAACCTCCTGAGTTTGGGATTTTTGCTTTCTGTTTTACCTCCTTTCCAACCTCCTGTGTTTGGGATTTTTGCTTTCTGTTTTACCTCCTTTCCAGCCCCTCTTGTGTTTGGGATTTTTGCTTTCTGTTTTACCTCCTTTCCAACCTCCTGTGTTTGGGATTTTTGCTTTCTGTTTTACCTCCTTTCCAGCCTCTCCTGTGTTTGGGATTTTTGCTTTCTGTTTTACCTCCTTTCCAGCCTCTCCTGTGTTTGGGATTTTTGCTTTCTGTTTTACCTCCTTTCCAGCCTCTCCTGTGTTTGGGATTTTTGCTTTCTGTTTTACCTCCTTTCCAGCCTCTCCTGTGTTTGGGATTTTTGCTTTCTGTTTTACCTCCTTTCCAGCCTCTCCTGTGTTTGGGATTTTTGCTTTCTGTTTTAATTTTCCCATTCCTTGAAACTGTAATCATGTGCTGATCATTAGGACTTCTGTTCAACGCATTACTTACCCTTTGTGGTCACCATTCAAGAGCTGGAGATTAGTGATCAAAGAGAGAGCGTACCTTATCTTCGGTGTTTTTTTGAGCAAGACAAAGCAAGGAGATAAAAGTAGCCCGCTTGGACATGCAGCTCTGCTTAACAATGCCTCCACATCAGTGCTGAGACAGTCAGGATTGGGCATGTGGTTAAAATATAACTCGTTGGAGCAAAAAATTCTGCTGATGAGTTCTGACTACATGACATGGCTGCTAAAAAAAATAATGAGAAGAGGTTCACAATTGCACTTTCAGCTGAGCAAGACGAGTTTGATGTGCAGCATGGCATCCAGCATTCACAGGGTAGTCAGTGACTGCTGGAGATCTCTGAAAGTGTTTGTGAATCCAGTCAAGCTGAATATGTTTGTCCTTGAAATGCACTGTTTCTTATTTAGTATCCTGTGTTCATCTTTCTTCCCTTGCAAACATTTTAGTCATTCAGCCCAGGAACTGATTAAACCCCTTGGTAAACACAGTACAGATGTCAAAGTGAAAAATTCACAAGCTATTCACAATAAGCCATCTGCTGAAAATAATCTGTCTGCAACTATTTGGGGAAAATCTAAAAAGTAACCAAAATGTTCAGAGATATTTGGGAATATTCTAATTACCAAAAAAAAAAAAAAAGAAGTCAAGAGAAAGCCTAGGGATATGTTTTGGATACAGCTGAAGTCTCTGCAGCTCATTGCAGGATTTGGGGTAACAAACGCTCTTTGGCCTTTCATGCTAAGTGCTGGTGGCTCAGTTTTGAAGCATGTGAAGCTATTTCATGATTACCCTACAAAGATGAGCAGTTTGGAGGTAGCCTGTGGTCTGATTTATATTCCCAGGGTGATAAACAGCTGAACTCCCACCCAGGCTATATTTGGACTATATCAGAAATACAGCCTTCAGAAATTGAAACCACCCTAATAAACCCATGCAGGTTTGCTCGAGAAGAGGCATACCTAACCTTCAACAGTTTTTCATTCAGGTAAATAATTTTTCCTCTGGCTGGTCAAACTATTTCACTAGTGCTGTATCCCACTTACCAGAGCTCCTGCTGAGTCACAAAGATGGGCTCTTTCATCTGCCCTGGCTCCAGGAGTACTTCTCCATTCTCTGCACCTCTTCTTTACACTGGTGGTTATGTGTTGGTGCTTTGACAGACACCTGAGTTGACTTAAAGTGGTTTTTGTGTGTGAAATGCAGATTTGGGGCCCTTGGAGATGTATTTGCTGTTTTAAACCACAAGCAATTTCCTGAAGAAGGCTTAAAGTGAGACAAAAAAGAAGGGAAGAAAGATTAGTATCTTCAGGGGACATTTTCCAGCACATCACTTAAGTCCTCCTGCCCAATATATAGGCTGAGCAATCCTACAGCATATAAAATCCTATACAAGCCACACTCCCTCAGCACACACATTTCCAGGAGGAATTCCTCTGACTGAGCGTAGTTGGCAGCCACACAGAAAGCTATCTTCGAGCTTAATGGTCACAAGTCAGTGGAGATGTAGGTCCATCAATCTCCAGTGGATATAAAAGTCACAGAGGGACATTGCTGCACTGCACACATGAGATGAGGGTTTCCTTTGTGGGGGAACCATGTGGACCACGAAGGAAGACCTTTGTGAAAACCCACACCAAGAGGTAGCTGTCAGAACTTACACTCTGGGATTAATGAGCTGGGGTCAAGCACATAGGTATGTAGGTACTTAATGAATTTTTTAGTGGATGTTACATTTGAAATCTGTACTTAGTTACTCCCATGTCCTGCTGCTTCTTTGGAAACTTTAAGTGCCAATATTCTAAATAGACTGAAGTGTCCCTGAGTACAGCTGGTTGGTGAACTTCACCAATGGTGAACAAAGGAAAATTTGTTTGATGTTTGCAGTAAGAACTTCCCATTTTTAAGTGACTTCTGACATGAAGTCCCAATTATGTATTTTCAAATACAGATTAGGCAATGGATTACCCAGATGCTTTTGCCACTATCCTGTGTTTGTGAATAGTTGCCCATCTGCTCTTTGCCAGTTTAGAAATAAACATCCACAAGTAATATGAAAAGATCTTAAGAGTATTATTCTGATGCCACACAAGCCAGTGCTTTCCATCCAAAAGTTAATTCCATTCAATAAAACCAAACCAAACAAATCAAACTCAGCAAACAAGACCCACAAACAAACAAACAAACAATAACCCTAGAGAGGCAACAATAATTCACTTTATGAAAATATGCTGTAAAACACTGCTGCCAAATTAAGAGCTTCTAAACCAGCATTAACCCACTTCTCTTGCTCTTTTGCCTTTTATTAAGTGTAATCTAACACTCAGGTTCACAAAGACTGTCACACTCCCGTTGATTCTACTGGCAGTAAAGCACCTAAATAGGATTGTAAAAGCTTGGTCTGCGAGGTCTCCAGCTTTGCACTGTGTGTAACCCTGCTAGGGCTTTGACATGTTTTGGCTCTTACCCCAGGTCAGCACTGCCAACTGCCACAGTCCGGCGTTTTCCACCATCGGAAAACGAGGACCACCGCCGCAAGTCTTTGGGCAGAGCTCCCCTGTACCTTTCCCTGGCAGCGGGACTAGGAGGTCATGGAACCCGCCACGGTGCAGGTCAGTGACTGCAGAGGGCTCAGGCTCGCTCAGGAGGCAGAAATCGGACCCAGAGACAGCAAACGTGCCGTGAGCCCGGCGGCGCTCCCGGGCAGAGTGCCGATGCCGCCTTGTCACCGGATGGTGAGCGGCAATACCGGCCCGCATGGCCAGCACCTCTCCGCGCTCCTCCCGAGGCGAGGCGCCGCTTTTGTTCCCAGTTTCGCAGGTTCGCTCCCCAAGGCGGGCGGAATCGGCTCCCGCAGCGGCTGAGCAGGGCCGAGTCCTCCGCGGCGGCCCTAGCGGGGTTCGGCAGGGCAAGAGTGGCCCCCAGCGGCCGCTGACTCCATGACACCGGCGCTCCCCTCGCCTCGGTGCTGCCCGGGCTGCGCTCCGCGGGGAGCGGGCCGCCGGCGGCAGCGCTGCGAGCTGGAGACAGGTCCGCAGCCCCGGGCTGTCGGCTTTGGGAAGCACTCATCGGCTGCTTTCGTTTAAATTCAAACCACACACATGAAGAGGTGGCAGGGGCCTGAGGAAACCCGACGGAAGGTCGGGGCTTGCCGGTGCCGGGGGGGACAAAGGGAGCGATGGACGTTGGGACCTTCCCCTTGCTATTGCTACTGCATTTGTTATTGGTCAGAGCGGTTTCTCCACCCGCCAGTTTTGTCCTGCGGAGGGTCCTCCGAAGGCAGGGTCAGCGGTACGCCAGGGCTATATGGCATGAGGCAAACCTCAGCTTTCTCTACCCGTAAAGGAAATGGAAGAGGAGATGACAATCTGTCAGGCTTCAGTCCGATGCCTGTCACGGGCATTGGAGGCATTGCTGAGCCCACCAGGTTGGTAGCACTGTGCTTCAGAACAGAATGTGGGCAAAAATAATTTAATCCACCACCTTAAGGTACGAAAGACCACATCGACTGTGCCTAGCAACTAATGATCTGCATGCTCGTATGAGTCAGCCCCAAAGCCCACAGCAAGCATGGGTGGTGCCTGAGGCAGTGCACCCATAGGAGCCCACAGACCACCAAGCCCAGCGAGGAAAAAGGAAAGTGGAGAGCAGGGGCCAGCCTGTCACTCACCCTCCGCTTCCGAGTGTGATCCAGAAGAGAGCTCCAGCGGAAATGGTGCTAGGCAATGTTCTGGCTGGACTCCTGGAGTGAGCAGATCTTAACCCTATCCCTGTTTAGGGCATTGAACATTGCTGTCTCTGTTAGAAGAGGCTGTTGATAAGGATGATCCAGCTGTGGGTGTGGAAATACAATAAATGATGCTCAAATGGCTGCATTTCAATAGAAACAAAGTTTGGTGGAAAAAATACTTAAAGGAATCTGTATTTATAATTGTTTTAAATCTTTTTAGCATGATTACAGACCAGGCAGACAATCTAGTTTTCTTGTGGTGTAGCAGAATCCTCCTAAATGAATAAAATATGGGATATGTTAGAGCTCAGCTTAAAACCTAGGGGGGAAAAAAAAAGAAGAAGGGATCAGGCCTAGCCAGCATGGATTCAGGAAGGGCAGGTCCTGCCTGACCAACCTGATCTCCTTCTATGATCAGGTGACTGCCTGGTGGATGTGGGGAGGCCTGTTGATGTAGTCTACCTGGACCTCAGCAAGGCCTTTGACACCGTCCCCCATAGCAAACTGCTGGCCAAGCTGTCAGCCCATGGCTTGGACGGGAGCACTCTGAGCTGGGTTAGGAACTGGCTGGAGGGCCAAGCCCAGAGAGTGGTGGTGAATGGTGCCACATCCAGCTGGCGGCCAGTCACTAGTGGTGTGCCCCAAGGATCAGTGCTGGGCCCTGTGCTCTTTAACATCTTTATTGATGATCTGGATGAGGGCATTGAGTCTATCATCAGTAAATTTGCTGATGACACCAAGCTGGGGACAGGAGTTGATCTGCTAGAGGGTGGAGAGGCTCTGCAGAGGGACCTCGACAGGCTGGACAGATGGGCAGAGTCCAACGGCATGAGATTGAACACATCCAAGTGCCGGGTTCTGCACATTGGCCACAACAACCCCATGCAGTGCTACAGGCTGGGGTCAGAGTGGCTGAGAGCAGCCAGGCAGAGAGGGAGCTGGGGGTGCTGGTTGATGGTAGGCTGAACATGAGCCTGCAGTGTGCCCAGGCAGCCAAGAGGGCCAATGGCATCCTGGCCTGCATCAAGAACAGTGTGGCCAACAGGAGCAGGGAGGTCATTCTGCCCCTGTACACTGCACTGGTTAGGCCACACCTCGAGTCCTGTGTCCAGTTCTGGGCCCCTCAGTTTAGGAAGGAGGTTGACTTGCTGGAACGAGTCCAGAGAAGAGCAACAAAGTTGGTGAGGGGTTTGGAACACAGCCCTGTGAGGAGAGGCTGAGGGAGCTGGGGTTGCTCAGCCTGGAGAAGAGGAGACTCAGGGGTGACCTTATTGCTCTCTACAACTACCTGAAGGGAGGTTGTAGACAGGCTGATGATGGTCTCTTCTCCCAGGCAGCCAGTACCAGAACAAGAGGACACAGTCTCAGGCTGCGCCAGGGGAGGTTCAGGTTGGATATTAGGAAGAAGTTCTATACAGAGAGAGTGATTGCCCATTGGAATGGGCTGCCCGGGGAGGTGGTGGAGTCGCCGTCATTGAAGGTGTTCAGAAGGAGACTTGATGGGGTGCTTGGTGCCATGGGTTAGCTGTTTGGGTGGGTTGGATTGGTTGATGGGTTGGACACGATGATCTTGAAGGTCTCTTCCAACCTGGTTTGGTTTATTCTAATAAAGGTTTTATTCTAATAAAGCAAAGAGAACACAGGCATGTCCTCATCTCAGCTCTCATTGCCATCTGAGAATTTGTGGTTGGGATCCTATGAAAGAACAACCCCTGGTGGGGTAAGAATTAACATTAGAAGATAAAGAAACAAGCCAAACCAAAGTGACCCATGAAACCTAGTCCAGAAAGAGAGCCACCAGAGGAAATAAAGTTAAGGATATGCTTGAAGAGAGTTTGATTTCTCAAAGCCTTCCATTTCACTGCAACTGATTTAAAACACAAGTAGTGTTTCAGCAGTAGTAGTTGTTGGAGTGCAAGAGAGGAGCCTGGCACCTTGGTCTCTGCTGGCATGCTTCACATAGAGCTGTTTCTGGGACCAGACTCAAAAGCTGTTCCTGCAGCTGGATCTGGAAGAAAAGCCTCCCTTCCACTCCCACGGACCAAGCAATGCTGCACAGGGGCAGGCAGAGGTATGAATGGTGTCCCTTAGCTTGGCTGCAGACAAACAGGCAAATTTGTTGCCCAGCAGTTTTCCCTGCTTGCAGAAACAGTCAGCAGTGGTGCAGGCCAGCGCCTAACAACACAGTGGGTTGAGCAGTGCAAGAACTGAGCCAGATTTAGTGTGCTGAGGAGCTACTGCCATACCATCAAAGCCTTTTGCATGTAAGTGTTTGCAGAGTCATCATTCATCTAGCAGCTCAGCTTCTTCCCTCTCAGATTAGTGGCCTCACAAATGCCTGTTTTCTTATTTTATTTACTTCTTGCCCCTATTATAATGACAGCAAATCATAGCTGAGCATTCCCTCCCCCAAGAATCTATCTATTTACCTTACTGTCCTGAAAACATACCTGGAGGACACCTGAGGAAGATATCACAGAGCAGAGCTGACTTTAAGGCCCCATGCCAAAAAAAAACCAGCTCCAAGCTCGTTCTTATGAGGAGACTGGGGATGGATGCAGGAGCAGAGAAGGGGCTAGCTCCAGTGGACATGAGCTCCTGGGGCAGAAAGCTGAGCATGCTGTGGTGGTGGTGAGACAGCTCTACTCCTGGTAGTAACCTCAGTGCAACTGAGATTTCCACGTCAAGGCTGAAAGTAGTTTTTCTCCTCACTGCCAAGTGTTTGTTAAGCAATGCCCTGACTACCCGTTGCCTGCCTCTCCTAAACACACTGGGCAATAGGAAGGCAGGACATCAAGCCAAGCTCCAAAATCACACTTTAGCAAATTCAGTAGAAAATGTCACTCCTCTGGCAAGCAAGCCTGGCCACACAATGCACTCCATTCCCACAGACTGTATGCTTTCTGTAGTCTGGGAACTCACCAACTGCTAACAGCAGCACTTTTTATCTCAAAACATTTCTCCAAGCAGGCCACATCAGGGCTGCCCTTCACCTCTGGGCACACTCTGGATGCCCAGCCTACACCTGCTCTCCTCAGGGCAATCCCACTCAAGCCAGAGAAGCCTCACTCCTCTGTACATTGTGTATACATTTTTAGCTAAAAAAATGCTTACCTTCTCTCTCTGCAGGAACCATGGCAAAACCAAATGACTCATGCAGGTTTTGTAGCTCTATTGGGTCAAGAAACTTGGACTGAGAGATGGTCCTGCAGTGGCAGGTGGATAAAGGTGTGGTGCCATCTTTCCTGGTTGATGGCAGAAGCAGCCACTTTTTTTCCCAGTGCCCCAGGCTTCCTTGTGGGTCTGTGATGTCCAGTGGAGACAGCTGGAAGTTTCTGACATCATTAAGCAGACACATTGCAAGAGATGTTTTAAAAAAATAGGAAAGTGATGGGGAAGTTTCTGCTTAGCATGGATCTTCACACCTGAAATACTAGCACTAACTACATCTGAAAATAATGGTGTGGGTGGGAAAAATAAAACACTATCAAGAGCTGAGCTCACTGAATGCTGCAGAAGGGTTGGTTCCAGTCACTAGCTCTTTGCAAAGACGTATTTATAACAATCCAGCAGAAAAGTATCTCCAGTAAAGGGCTGTCCAGTCCAGGGACCAAAAGAGCCCAGCTGTCCCTTGACACAGCACAGGTGCCTGAGTGCTGAGCCACACTTTGAAGCACAGCATCTAACTGCATGTCATGGCTTTCTCTCAACACTCTAGCACTGAGCTAGAAAGTAATATGTGCTTCTGGTGATGTGATTCCTCAGGTGACATTTTAAATCAAGCCTCTGTCTGTAGGGAAGCATGAAAGGTCCCTTGACACCATTATACTCCTTGAGTTAAAAAAGGCACTCCTCTCCACAACATAGGCTAGATTCACTGCCTTATCCCAATAGAGCATCTTCATATAAACATCTGAATTAAATGATAGTCTGGAATAGCAGTCAAGGGTAAGAAACTCAGGAATTAGCTTTTCCTCTTCACTAAAACTATCCTTGTTTTATATCTCTGAAGGAAGGTAATTTGTATTATGGCTTGCAAATAGCAGTACCATTTTTCCTCAGACTCCAGAGCCATTTTTACCTGAATATTGATGGCCCATATTTATGTTTTCCAGCCCAGTTGTGGCCACAAGTGTGACAAGAAAAATCACACCCAAGGTCTAGCCCCTATTTTCAGTAATCTGGCTGATCTGTGGAGGTCAAATTTCAGTTTAAATCTTCAGAAGTATAAGCTCTGCTTTCAGTTCTAAAAGGAGAAGGCTTGCAACAAGGAAGCCAGAAGACAAACAGTGATAACAATTTTAATACCAGTGAAGCCATCTGATTTGAATTAAGCTTTCTCTCTCAAGAGAGTGTCAACAGCCCTTATAAGGACCACATCTCTGCCATGGTGGAGCTTATGACCATTAACAGTCATGACCCTCCATAAAGCTGAGTAGACTTTGAAAACATTATCCACATTTTACAGATATGGGACCTCCCCCAGGGCACTCAGCAATCCTGCAGCTGAGCCAGAACCAAAAATTTGTGGCAGTCACTCCCATGTCCTACTCCAATTCCTTGTCCCACACCAGCGTCTCCCAGGCTGAAGATCACTCTGAAATACCTCCAGATACCCCTTGTGAAGACTGGTGCAGCTGTGTTGTTGGGGCAGAAAAGCTTCTTTGGCCAGGTTGATTTCATTCTTCAAGCAGCAGAAAATAAAGATGAGGGAGAGGGAGAGGAGAGGGAGAGGAGAAAAGAGGAGAGGAGAGGTTCGGAGAGGAGAGGAGAGGTTCGGAGAGGAGAGGAGAGGAGAGGTTCGGAGAGGAGAGGTTCGGAGAAGAGAGGTTCGGAGAGGTTCGGAGAGGTTCGGAGAGGAGAGGAGAGGTTCGGAGAGGAGAGGAGAGGAGAGGTTCGGAGAGGAGAGGAGAGGTTCAGAGAGGAGAGGAGAGGTTCGGAGAGGAGAGGTTCGGAGAGGAGAGGTTCGGAGAGGTTCGGAGAGGAGAGGAGAGGAGAGGTTCGGAGAGGAGAGGAGAGGTTCGGTTCGGAGAGGAGAGGAGAGGTTCGGAGAGGAGAGGTTCGGAGAGGAGAGGAGAGGTTCGGAGAGGAGAGGTTCGGAGAGGAGAGGTTCGGAGAGGAGAGGAGAGGAGAGGGAGAGGGAGAGGGAGAGGGAGAGGGAGAGGAGAGGAGAGGAGAGGAGAGGAGAGGAGAGGAGAGGAGAGGTTCGGAGAGGAGAGGTTCGGAGAGGAGAGGAGAGGGAGAGGGAGAGGAAAGGAGAGGAAAGGAGAGGAAAGGAGAGGAAAGGAGAGGAAAGGAGAGGAAAGGAGAGGAAAGGAGAGGAAAGGAGAGGAAAGGAGAGGAAAGGAGAGGAAAGGAGAGGAAAGGAGAGGAAAGGAGAGGAAAGGAGAGGAAAGGAGAGGAAAGGGAGAGGAAAGGAGAGGAAAGGAGAGGAAAGGAGAGGAAAGGAGAGGAAAGGAGAGGAAAGGAGAGGAAAGGAGAGGAAAGGAGAGGAAAGGAGAGGAAAGGAGAGGAAAGGAGAGGAAAGGAGAGGAAAGGAGAGGAAAGGAGAGGAAAGGAAAGGAAAGGAAAGGAAAGGAAAGGAAAGGAAAGGAAAGGAAAGGAAAGGAAAGGAAAGGAAAGGAAAGGAAAGGAAAGGAAAGGAAAGGAAAGGAAAGGAAAGGAAAGGAAAGGAAAGGAAAGGAAGGGAAAGGAAAGGAAGGGAAAGGGGAAGGAAATCAGTGTGAAAGGTAGAAAGTGAAGGTGATGAGGACACAGGTATATTTGTAGCCACAGTCAGTTTTCAGGTCAGTTTACACTACTGCTAGTTTGGATCTAGGCATGTGCATCACCACAGTATAAGGATCCAAAGCCACAACACACAGATCATTGCTACTTTATAAATACACATTGAAGAACCACTTGAGTTTTTTCATCTCACCTTTTCATAGACTCCAAAGATGTCCCTTGGCATTGGCAACAACCGGGGATGAGTGTCTAGGTGAACTGCTCGCAGCACAGCCTGTCCCATTTCCTCCAGAGGAGAGGAGTTCCTGGTCTTCTTTCTGCTTGTCTTTCACAGTTTTCCACATAGCATTCATGTATCTCCTGGCTCTCAGTAGGTCAGACTGCTGGGCTAAGGGGACAGCTTTGCTCTGTGCAACCACTTCTCCTTTCTCCCTTCTCCCAGGCAATGCTGCTGGAGAGACACAGATTTAACATCTCCCCCCTGGCACCAGAGATGTTTATGCAACATATTTGTGGTGGCTGCTTTTGTCCAGAAAACTGCAGTGCTCTCTATCCAGGTCTGAGTTGACTCCTGAGGAGCAGCAATCTAACCCTGGAGTGTCCATTCTGCAGAAACTGGACCTTCTGGGACACAAATACTGCAGATGGCTGCAGCTGCTCATACCAACTGGGATGGCAGCCACTGGACACCACTCACCAGCCCTGTGGCTCAGGTGTCTTCAGGAAAGAGAGAATTAGTAAGAACTTTAATGGTGGATTAGGCTGCCTCAGGCTTTCCCATTTCCTCCTACCACCAGCTCAGCTCACCTCATGGAAGCAGGTGGTCACCACTGTGGTTTGCAGCCTAGGACGGTCCCTTGGAATGGCCATGTCCTTTCCTTGACCTGCAGCCTCACTGCCTCACCAAGCATTTTGAGGTGGCTGATGCCTGGGGGTGTGCCCCAGGACACCCTGAGGACATAGGATGGGAGCTCCTTGGGGTTATGACTCACAACCTACCCTGTCCTCTGCCATGCAAGTCCTGGGGCTGAAATGAAGCATTTTGCAAAGGAGTCCTCTCCACTACATGTGTAGGGTGGACATTAACTGTCTTTGCAGTATCACAGTACACTAGATTTTGGAAGGGACCTCGAGACATCAAGTCCAACCCCCCTGCCAATGTAGAATCACTTAGGGTAGTCCACACAGGAATGCACCAAGGTGGGTTTTGAAAGTCTCCAGAGAAGGAGACTCCACAACCCCCCTGGGCAGCCTGTTCCAGTGCTCCATCACCCTCACTGTAAAGAAGCTTCTCCTCATGTTGAGGTGGAATCTTCTGTGTCCAAGCTTGAACCTGTTATTTCTTATTAATGTGCACCACAACACTCACTTACCAGACCACGAGTGGAGCTCCCTGCACAAATAAAATCTTCTCCTTTGTGTTTTCAGGCATTTCTCATTTGCGATGTTCTACCAAGAAATTTGTAGGCATCCTGGCAGACCTTAATGGCCCTTTAGCCCTGGGGGACTGAGCAACACAAGACTGTGGCCTTGCTTTCATCCTGCAGAGAAGTACACACCATTCCCCGCTGCGGTCAGAGTGGCGACCATTAATGCAACCACTAGGAAACTGGAGCTGACATGACTTGTTGAGTGGTATTTAGTAGGCTTCCTGGCTGGATCTAGATAGCCTGGCAGGCTGCCCATCCGCAGCAAGTCATGTGGAAAGCATAGAAGATTTGGCCATTGCAATAGTGCTGTCTTTCTGAAAAGCCTGTTCAGTAGCTGAATGAGCTCATGTGGATTCAGGGCAAAAATCCCACAGCCATACATCACAGAAATAAGAATTAAAGAAAGATCTCATGTATCATTTTCCTGGGTACTTACAGATTTTTTTTGAAACCACTGTGTGCTGAAACCTGGGAGGACATCTAAGGAGAGGATCACTTTGCATTTGCCCCGTTTTTCATCTTTCCTTGAACATCTGCTACTCATTGTTGCTAGAGGGAGGTTTGGGATGAGGAGGCACAGCAGATCTGACCCATTGCTGTCATTCTTTTACTTGCCACTGTGCAGTGTGCATTTTTTAACCCCAGCTGACTTTATAGCTTTATCTGCCACCCTCTTTGGGAGCTGCTCTGCATCTTCTGATCCATACTACGACAAATGCCTAGCTGAGGAGTTTTCCTCCTGATGATTCATGAACATTTCTCAAAGGATAGTTAAAAAGCTTTTGTTAAAATATGTCAGGTTTGTCTTGCTGGATTGAACACACCTTGGAGGCATTAGTTTGCTGCACTGTGGATTACAAATGTGTCTGTGCCAAAAAGCCAGAGCCTGATGATCCTGCTTTGGCTCTTGATTTTAGGGAAGGTCCTGAGAAAAAAAAACACTTGAGGAAAACATCCACAGCTCTTCCTCTGCCTGGATAGGTCACAAGTTTTGGGTCTAGCCTCCTTGGGTAGGCTTGGTCCCTGTGTTCAAGCTGCTCAGCTAAGACTGACATAGATCCAAGATTTCCTTGCACAAGCAAGTCAGATTTTGGGAAAAGTTTTCATTGACTTTCAGGAGAAGTCATATTCTATGATGACACAAATGTGCAGAGCTTTGCCTGCAGTGATCCTGCTTTGCCTGCTCTCACATCCACAGGCAGCAGCCAGGATGCAGTGCAGCTTTTGTCTTCCCTCTGGATGCACCGTGCTGGAGGCACCCAAGGGTTAGGCTTGCTGTGCTATTACATTCTCCTGTTGCAAGGAAATCAAATTGTTGGGTAAAATTCTCCTGATAAGAAACAAGGTGGCCTGCAAATAGAGAAGGCAGAGCAGGTCTTTGTTGCCACACCAGCATGGTACAGACTGATAAAGCGTGAAAGTGTCTTCTGTAGCAGTTTTCATTAAAAGCAGACTGCTGGGGCAGATTTGCTGCAGGCAGAGGCACAGTGTGCTGTAAGTGGCCCTTTGGTTGGACCTGCAGTGCAGACATGTGCTCCTCACTGCACCAAAAGGAAAGGCAAAGCAAAGCATAGGTCCTGGCTCCTGCTTGCACAGAGCACATATGCAGTAAACCCAATTATCCAACATTTTCAGAAGTTATTTGAGCAGGAGAACAGCAAAGGAGGATGGAGGGATTTCTCACCATCTGGGAAAAATGAGACTATAATTACAGAGACACCGTATCCTCTGCTTTCCCTGCTCGGGGTCTGAGCTCTCTGCATGAAATGTGCTGTTATCCTGTGATGATTTCAATAAAATCAGACAGAGCAGTGTGGCCATGTGGGCCAGCCATGGAAACTCCACACTTGTGGACATGTGAAGAGAAAACACTGGATGCCTCCCTGTATGGCTCAGACGGGAGCCCCAGTGGCGTGGTTTGGTCCCATGCAGTGATTGCATCAAGGAGCTGGGGATGGAGTCCCAGGTGCCTGCTGGTGTGTTTCTCCAGACAATGAAGAAGCCATTTGCAGGCAGCAGGAAGGTTGATTTGGAGGGAGAAAAATGAAGAACCAGAGGCCACAGCTGATGGCCATGCCCAGGGCCTGTGCTCTGTCTGCATTTGGTCCAGAAACAAAGGCAGGAGGCTCAGTGAAGGCGAGCAACGCTGGGAGAAAGGCAGCCCCACAGCATATCTGAGGTCATGACACTTGACCACAATTTATTTTCCTTTTTGAACCTGATTATATCTATTTTTAGACCCATGCTTGGGGAAGGAGAGGGGGCAGGGGTGGCCTGACCCTGCACCATAGCATGGCTCCACTGCTTTCCCTTCCTTTCATGTGCTCATTTGCATCTTAAAACAATGGCCTCCTCTGTCCATGCATGTGCTAAGTTGCCAGTCAGGTTGGGTGTAGTATCAGGGTTACTTTCACCACCCCAAACGCCCTGCAGACTGATGCCCACCCTGCTGGAGCATGTGCCACAGCTGGTTCAGACAAGGAGCAGAGCTTGCTCATGAGGAGCTTCCAAGGGGATTCACTCTGGGTGGAAGCAAGGAAAGACAAGTTTTGATGCAAAGGACTGCAGCCATGGTCTGTTCCTTACTGGGACAACACTGTGTGCACTGCTGGTCCAGGGACAGCCAGGAGGTACTTGAGCAGAGGAGGGACTTGGGGACACCAACAGCAGAACACAGAAATCATTGATTTGGAGACTGATTATTGCAAAGCAGCACAGGCTCTGGGTTTGTTTGGTTGGGGTTTTTTTGTTTGTTTGTGGTTTTTTGTTCCATTTAAGACTGGTAAAATCATGCTTGCAGAAATAAGGAAAAGGGAGTGACATAATCATGGATGGTGAAAAGCTGTCATCAAGCATAGTGTCTCTTTCATCATTTTAGCTTAGATGAGCAATAAGGCAATAGCAAAAAAAAAACCCATAACCTCCTGGCAGACTTTTGCAGGCAGACACACCAGCTTTCTCCCACTCCAGCTACCCAGCTGCTAGGAGTGCAAAGGGGAAAGCCAGGAACTTAGCAGGTCCTATCAGCATGGGGATGACTGTGGGCAGGGCTGGGCTGTCCATTCCCTACCCAAGGGCAGCAGCAGGGACTGCCAGTAGGTGTTAACTTCTCCTAGTACGAGTATTGCATCGTCTCTTTCCCACAACTCTGATCAACAGTGTGCTGGGACCAGTGGCAGTGGGAATGAGGAGTCAGAGATCTCCAGTGCTTTGCTATTGGTGTTTTGGGGGAAAAAAAAATGCTGAAGGTCATTTTGCTGACAATGGATGGGAAAGGAGGGACTTGGATCCCTAGGAATCTGTCCCTGTGAGCATTAGCACATAGCTTTTCAGGTGCTGGAAGATCACACCCCTAAGAAATGGAATCCAGAAGGGTGCTGTTTGGCCTTACTGACACAGCAGAATCTCTCTTTTTCTCCATTTCTGTTTTAAAGCAGAAGTTATCCTGTCCACCCAAGGCTTGACTTGTTTCCTATCACTCATACAATGGCATCTCACAAACATGTGCAATGGGGAAAAAGGGGACTCTGTGCTAGTGATGATATTTACACATTATTTCATGTACCCCTGACAAACACACAGCTTCCTGCCTTTTTATTTTTAAAAGCCCATGCTATGGTCAACCAATTCTCTTGGCTGCTTAGCAACAGGCAATTGAGACTGCCTATCAATTCTCAGTTTATAATAACCTGAGGCAGACCTAGATTTTTGTTTTCCCTTGAGCTTTTGTCCTCTCTTCCCTTTATAATAAATACCAGAAATGCAGGGGCAGTGTGTGTCAGAAATCCCCTGGTGGAATAGCTATCATTGTGCTGGCAGGGCTGCTCCCTCTGGCAAGCCAGAGCTCCAGGCCTCACGCAGCCTCCTTCCCTTTGTTGAAACATTTTAGAGCTTCATTCTCCATTAGACCTCATCTCACAGTTAATTTATCTTTAAAATGGATAAATGAAAATGAAACATTCTGTGTTAAAAAAGGACCCTACAGAGCACACCTGGACAGACTGAATGCAACCTTCAAGATAAAAATTGGGTATTTCTGTCTTGGAATGTATTATTTTTAAAAAGGCAGAACAGAATTGATTTTACAGGCTAATAGAGGCCTAAACAGCACTGCACTGCAGCTCAAAGGGCTGGAGCCAAGGGCCCCAGCTGTTCTCCCAGGAGGAATGTGGCAATGGCAGTGCACCGAAGTGTTGCCTCGGTGAGCTGCTGTCTTGTATTTGAGAAGGGCAGCAGCACACGGCAATGATGAGGGGTGGGGTATTCAGGTCATCCTGGGAGATGTCTGATGGGCTTCACTGGTAGCACCTTAGGGATGCTGCTTGCTGACTATCACTGCCCTTAGGAAAGAGAAGCAACCCATAAGGCTTACAGTTAAGGCAAAGCTATGGAGATGAGTGTGCCATCAAATGGAGGGAGCCTGCTCATTCCTTTCTGCCCCACAAGCAGCCACAGGCCCAGAGGCTGGGATAGCCACAGGCTGGTGGGGATTGTGTGGTCTTTTCAGGTGTGACCTCTCCATACCAGCATGACTACGCTTCTCACAGTTATTCTGTGTCAAACTTAAGCATTTGCATCACTAGAAGCACTTCCATCACCAGAAGCATTTCCACATGACCGACATGGTTTTTATGAGGGGTGAACAGGAATACTCCCGTGCCCTGGATTATCTAGCAAGGGATTGGCATCCCTGGCACTTATCCACAGCCTTCCCCCTCACACACTGCTGCAAATCAGCTTCCTGCAGCCCTGCTGCTGACAGATGCCCAAACTCATGCTGCACTCCCTGCCCGTGGTGGCCCTTGCCCACCTGCAGGCAGCATCCCGCTCTCCAGGCTGGGCTTCTCAGAGAGACAAGGGTTTTCTCCATTAGGAAACCCCATCTATGGGCATGATGTTTCGTACCAAGCATGTATCTGCTTGCCATGGGTCCCTGTGTTCCCAGGCAGTGCTTCCCCTCCTAGCAAATTTGACTAAGCAAGGAACCACACCAATATTACCTCCAGCCCCTCAAGGCTGCTGCAACTGGCTGTTGGAGGTGGCACCCTGCCACTGACTCAGTCCTTCTGCCTTTGCATCAGTGAAGACAGTGGTGGATCATCTTGTGCATCAGGTAGAACATGACCCTTGCCCACTGCAGTGGTTTCCTTGAGGAAAAGGTTTGCTTAAATAAAACAAACAAACAAACAATTAGAAGTAATTACAAAGTCCAAACCATAACAACATTGAAGAGAGAAGAAACTTAAATGAGAGTGAAAAGCTGCTGAGGAAATTGCTCTAGTGCACAGGAAAATGATCCATACTGATGGTGTGTAATCTGTGTGTTAATTTGCTGTGCTCAAACACATGGCAATACATTACAAATCCTGTTGGCAAAATGTCCATTCCAAATTAAATGCCTTAGCCTCACCAGTAGGATTTTCCTCATATCAAGTCGTATTTGTAATATGCTTTATTAAATGCAGTGAAATATTACACAGTTCAAACAGAGAAACCCAACAGGGAAATTATGTCCATTTCTGTCAAACTAAAGAGCAGAGCTTTGTTGCTGGCATTAGGAAAACATCCTTCAGCTTCACTAGAGAGATGTTCTAGCAAATCCCTGTAGTTCTTAATAAATAATGGAATATATAATTGAGACACTTGTTTACTACCTCCAGAGTTGGATCCTAGAGGACCATTACATTAATTTTTAATAATGTATGCTATCTTTAAAATGATGCAACAATTCCACTTTAAATGTGCCTGTTGTACAAAAAATAATCCCAAGGTTGTAACTCAGGTAGCAGGAGGTTTGTAATGACTAATAAAGCAGAAAGGGAAACACTAGGAGAGTTTACAGCTACTCCAATTTGTTTATGCCATGACTTCAGCAATGCACCACGATGAAAACGCTCCAGTGCAGTTCTCCTGACTGACACAGTCCCTTCCCCCTGCCCAGAAGCTAGGAATGGTGCAGGGCTTTCAAGTGTGCAGGGTCCATGTGAGATCCTAGCCATTTTAGCTATTTAGAATAGAATAGAATAAACCAGGTTGGAAGAGACCTTCAAGATCATCACGTCCAACCTATCATCCAACACCACCTAATCAACTAACCCATGTAACCAAGCACCCTCTCAAGTCTCCTCCTGAACACCTCCAGTGACGGCGACTCCACCACCTCCCCGGGCAGCCCATTCCAATGGGCAATCACTCTCTCTGTGTAAAACTTCCTCCTGACCTCCAGCCTGAACTTCCCCTGGCGCAGCCTGAGACTGTGTCCTCTTGTTCTGGTACTGGGTGCCTGGGAGAAGAGACCAACCTCTGCCTGTTTACAACCCCCCTTCAGGTAGTTGTAGAGAGCAATAAGGTCACCCCTGAGTGTCCTCCTCTCCAGGCTATGCAGCCCCAGCTCCCTCAGTCTCTCCTCACAGGGCTGTGTTCCAAACCCCTCACCAACTTCATTGCCCTTTTCTGGACTCGTTCCAGCAAGTCAACCTCCTTCCTAAACTGAGGGGCCCAGAACTGGACACAGGACTCGAGGTGTGGCCTAACCAGTGCAGTGTACAGGGGCAGAATGACCTCCCTGCTCCTGCTGGCCACACTGTTCTTAATGCAGGCCAGGATGCCATTGGCCCTCCTGGCCACCTGGGCACACTGCAGGCTCATGTTCATCCTACCATCAACCAGCACCCCCAGGTCCCTCTCTGCCTGGCTGCTCTCCAGCCACTCTGACCCCAGCCTGTAGCACTGCATGGGGTTGTTGTGGCCAATGTGCAGAACCCGACACTTGGATGTGTTAAATCTCATGCCCTTGGACTCTGCCCATCTGTCCAGCCTGTCGAGGTCTCTCTGCAAAGCCTCTCTACCCTCTAGCAGATCAACTCCTGTCCCCAGCTTGGTGTCATCAGCAAATTTACTGATGATAGACTCAATGCCCTCATCCAGATCATCAATAAAGATGTTAAAGAGGATGGGGCCCAGCACTGATCCCTGGGGGACTCCACTACTGACTGGCCGCCAGCTGGATGTGGCACCATTCACCACCACTCTCTGGGCTCAGCCATCCAGCCAGTTCCTAACCCAGCTCAGAGTGCTGCTGTCCAAGCCATGGGCTGACAGCTTGGCCAGCAGTTTGCTATGGGGGATGGTGTCAAAGGCCTTGCTGAAGTCCAGGTAAACTACATCCACAGGCCTCCCCACATCCACCAGGCAGTCACCTGCTCGTAGAAGGAGATCAGGTTGGTCAGGCAGGACCTGCCCTTCCTAAATCCATGTTGGCTATTTACCATACATAGTCAATGAGGGGACATTTCCTGCTACTGTCTCAGGGCGATACTGAAAACACTTCACAAATTCATTACCCAAGAAGACTTCAGTAGAAGGTGATGTTTGCAAACGGCATTTGTAGAGAAGAAAATCACCACTAGAAAATCCAGCCCATTTTAAGCAACTGCTAATGGCACCTAGGCTTCCATTCCTCACTGTGAATTTCACCTTACTATTACCTCTGTCCTCCAGAATGGCTGGTTTGTTTTTGGAATAAATGAACACAATAAAGCATTTGCTGATTGACAGCTGCCTAAACATGAGCCAGCGGTGTGCCCAGGTGGCCAAGAGGGCCAACAGCATCCTGGCCTGCATTAGGAATAGTGTGGCCAGCAGGAGCAGGGAAGTCGTTGTGCCCCTGTACTCTGCATTGGTTAGGCTGCACCTTGAGTCGTGTGTCCAGTTCTGGGGCCCTCAGTTTAAGAAGGACATTGAAACACTTGAACATGTCCAGAGAAAGGCAACAAGGCTGGGGAGAGGTCTTGAGCACAGCCCTGTGAGGAGAGGCTCAGGGAGCTGGGATTGTTTAGCCTGGAGAAGAGGAGGCTCAGGGGTGACCTCATTGCCCTCTACAACTACCTGAAAGGTGGTTGTAGCCAGGAAGGGGTTGGTCTCTTCTCCCAGGCAACCAGCACCAGAACAAGGGGACACAGTCTCAATCTGAGCCAGGGGAAGTTTAGGCTGGAGGTGAGGAGAAAGTTCTTCACTGAGAGAGTCATTCGTCATTGGAATGTGCTGCCCAGGGAGGTGGTGGAGTCACCATCCCTGGAGGCGTTCAAGAGGAGACTGGACATGGCACTTGGTGCCATGGTCTAGTCATGAGGTCTGTGGTGAGAGGTTGGACTTGATGATCCTCGAGGTCTCTTCCAACCTTAGTGATACTGTGATATTAACCATGAAAGAATAACAAAACCAACACAAACTTTAAACAAACAATCAAGAGGAGTACCAAATACTGTGTGCCATGGACGAGCCAGCATTTGATAAAGTCTCTACAGACCACTATGGAGACAATCAGCATGCTAGAACTTATTTGAATGCAGGTAGAGGGATGGGGATCATGAAGCTTTAAGACACAGAGTGACAATGCTGGTCTGTAATTTCTTTGACAAGTGCTTTGTCACCACTGCAGCCAGTGGTCCATGTTCACTCAATGGCACTAGTGCTTGAGGCAAGTGGAAGAGAGGAAGGAGGAAGGCAGGTGTGCTCAACACCCCAACTACTTCATGCTCTCTTTTAACCACTTCTGAACACAGACCTTTAGAACACACTAATCTCTCATTTGTACCTAACAACATGAAGGAGAAACTCAGGGCACACACCCCTATCCAGAAAAACAAGTATTTTCTCCAATAGATACTTCTAGACCAAACCAGCTATACAGACATACTGCCTAATCATACATCCCTAAACAGCTTTATTTCAATGACAGAGTATCTTCACACATGATTTTTCCCATTAAAAAAGTAACTTATTTTCAAGGCTTCCAAGAGAGACATGTGAGCTGAGAAAGTCTGTCAGGACATGAAGATACCTAGAAAGGCAGCAAGGTCTGAATGGCTTTCAAATGGCTGCCACCAAGGTAGTGATATGCTACTAAATTGTATCTAGAAAGCTCAGCTAGAACCTGCTCTTAAGATCTGCCATTCAGTGTTGACCATAACAAAGTGCATTAGGAAGGAGGTGGGCAAAACCTCTAAACCTTATTGTTCCTTTTCCTCATTTTTAGACCAGAGCATAAATCACAGATGAAATTTGGTTCATGCCAGAAGATTACAGTTACAGTTTGCACACCTGCCAGAGATGGAAAGAGCCATACAGCAGTGACAAAGGGACATAACTGAAAAACAATAGAAATAAATATAAAATTAAAGTCCTGATCTTGACCAAGAGAAGTTCAGACCTGTGGGGCCTTTTGTCCCACACACTTTTCACCATCTCAAAACTGACACAGGACATCCTGTGCTCCAGCACAGAGTTCTGTCTCAACCCAGAATGCATGTACATCCCTTGCTCTACAGCACAGCTTGTTTGCCCTCCAAAGTCTGTCTTATCAAGACAGCAAAGATCTGAGCTGTGAAAAAACCATTTGAAACCATGCAGGCTTCATTAATTTGGTTTGGGGTTTGTTTTGTTTGTTTTTTTGTTTTTCTCCCTGGTGGTAATACAGACTGCAAGAGACTCAGCAATTCCAGGCATCATACAAATATTAAGCAAGACAAGATTCCCTGTTGCTAAAACCCTTGTGAACATGTTAGTCACATTTAGATTAATGCTTTGTGACCTTTGGAGAAAGGTCTCAAACTCGAAGATTAAGCAGAGAGGAATGTGCATCTGATGAGGCAATACACTAATGCTTTTGTGCTTAAATATTACCTGCCTAGAGGCGTTGTCCGCTTTCAAAACAGCAGCAGTATCCATCAGCGATTTTCCTTTACTTGAAATGTGCAAAACTGCAACAGAGAATTAGCTCATAGCACTGTGAGCTGTTAACCTCTCAACACTGCCACAAAACCACAGAGCACTTTCTCAAAGGCCATTCCTCACTTTTTCTGGAGATTGTTGTTGTTGTTGTTTTGGCTTTGTTTGTTTTGGAGGTTTTGTTTGCTTGGTTGTGTTCTCGGATTTTTTCCCTTCAAATGAGCAAGGCTCCTCAAGCCACCTCACTAGAGAGGCTGCTGTGACTGTTTGCCTTCCCTGGGGCTGCATAGGCAGTGCTGATGAAGATAGCATTGACTCACCCTTGGTAGCTTTGCTTCTCTGAGCCAACATCACCTTTGCAAATCCCTGCTAGCAGGGTGAACCTCTAATCATGTGGCCAGTGCCCTGGCTGCAGGTAGGTGAGAGAAATCAAGCTGGTAGTGCTCCTTGTTGAGTACTTTCTAATAACTTTAATTAAGTGTGAAACTGAGGGATTGCATTTACTCCTCATTTTTGAGCCTTGTGCAGTTGTGCATTATTAAAGCTCTGTCTTGATGGACTGTCTAAACCCCATGCCAGCTGAAAACCAGAGTTACCCACGCCCTTGGATTGTAACACAAGCAGGATTTGAAAACTCTGTCTACAACTATGAGCCACTGACTCAATGAACTTGAAACATCCCATTAATAAAAGAGAAAAAACCAAACAGCCCAGAATGAGAGGTTCCCAGGAGCATGACAAACTGATGGGTGAAATAACGCGTGGGTTGGATAAAGCAACTAACGAGGAAGCACCTTGATCTTGAACTGTGGCTACCAGATCACAGAACAGTCTCGAGGGGAGGACATCAAGCTCTTATCCAATTGCTGCTTTTAGCAAATGGTCCCAGAATATCCTATTACAGACACAGGGTGCACACAGCTACCACAGGCATTAGCTGACTGCTCAACTGTGCCCCTGCAAAAATAAAAAATCCAATGACAAAGCAGACTGTTACAGAGAAATAATAAACCCAAAATTAAAACTCTTATCTCAAGCTACATCAAGTTGCCTTTTGCTCTCCTGAGCAGCTAGGCAGAAATGCTGGAACTACACTAGGAAGGAAATTATAACCCTGCTCTTTTTATCTAACCCCAGTGTTCAACACTGTTTCATGTTGTCCTTACAGCTGTTACACTTGGCACAAACTTTGGCCACTCTTAACTTTTCTGAAATCTTATTCCCTGTCACAATCCAAGAGAAGCTGACAAGGAAGTTAAGCAGCTCAATTTAAGGCATGTTTGGAGGGTCTGTGTTTAGCACAGCTCACAGTGTAAAAGGGGTCAATTCAAACCCTGTGCTCTTTTGGTAAACATGTTAGGAAAAACAAAAGAGTTAAAGAAAATAAGTATTGAAACTTGCTCAAGATGGAATCACAAAAGAGCCAAAAGCTATGGAAATAACAGAAAAATACATTATCAGGACATAAAAGCTGTCAAGAAAATAGCAAATTGGAGATAGAATAGAATAGAACAGAATAGAATAGAATAGAATAGACCAGACCAGGTTGGAAGAGACCTTCAAGATCATCGTGTCCAACCTATCATCCAACATCACCTAATCAACTAACCCATGGCACCAAGCACCCCATCAAGCCTCCTCCTGAACACCTCCAGCGATGGTGACACCACCACCTCCCCAGGCAGCCCATTCCAATGGGCAATCACTCTCTCTGTGTAAAACTTCCTCCTAACCTCCAGCCTAAACCTCCCCTGGTGCAGCCTGAGACTGTGTCCTCTTGTTCTAGTGCTGGTTGCCTGGGAGAAGAGACCAACCTCTGCCTGTCTACAACCCCCCTCAAGGTAGTTGTAGAGAGCAATAAGGTCACCCCTGAGTCTCCTCTTCTCCAGGCTAAGCAACCCCAGCTCCCTCAGCCTCTCCTCACAGGGCTGTGTTCCAAACCCCTCACCAACTTTGTTGCCCTTCTCTGGACTTGTTCCAGCAAGTCAACCTCCTTCCTAAACTGAGGGGCCCAGAACTGGACACAGTACTCGAGGTGTGGCCTAACCAGTGCAGTGTACAGGGGCAGAATCACCTCCCTGCTCCTGCTGGCCACACTGTTCCTGATGCAGGCCAGGATGCCATTGGCCCTCCTGGCTGCCTGGGCACACTGCAGGCTCATGTTCAGCCTATATGACACCTTCAAAAGCTTTTTCGTTTTAAAGACATGACTGAGATGACAGTCGATCAGGTTGGGTACTCCGATACACAGTGCCCCAGTGGAGGACACAGCAAAAATGAAGTACTTAAGTATTCAGCATGTAAGCAGTCGTGTAAGGAATATGTATCTGCAAAACCAGATTCTTTTTCTGTTACTTCAGTATATTCTGAAGGTATAACAGGACCTTCCATATGCAGATCTGAACATTTTTTCCCCACGCACAGAACTGAGATTCTAACTTGATTTTAAAGTAAAATCATTCTAGCATTTATATGCAAAAGTATGGTCTCTCTCTTTTGAAATTAACATTTTTACTGTATTTACAGCTCTGTTTTCATCAGCTAGACTGCCATCCCCTCCCCACTAACTGCCCTGCTCTTCTACAAATGGGTACACTGTTAGGCTTATCAAGAAATATTAGGGATGTCACATCTTTGGATACCAGTACCACACACAAACAGTACATGCATGTGCCCAAGGAATCACAGAGAAAACCCTGCTCAGACAAAGACTATATATTCTCAGAAAGACAACTTCAAATAAGCTTTAAAATTTCACAGGTGGTTTCTTTTTAGCTGTAATGTACACAAACTAAACAAGATTTATGTTCTTCACAAACAGTTGTGATGAAATTTGGATATGCTTTGATACACCAGCTCTAATCTTCTACAAGGTTTTCCCTTTTTAAGTCTCTTTCATGATTCATTATCAACATCTTCTGTGTCTTAAACATGAATACAAGCCTATTAGTCCCTGAGGCTGTATCCCAGCAGTTAATAGCCAGAAGAACAACAAAATGGGCATTATTTCACACAATTGTCACACAGCTCTAAGACTAAAACTCACTTACCAAGCTGTTAGAACAGACAAGAACCTGCAACACAGGAATTCATACAAAACAGACAGGCTAAAACATTGACACCCCACAAAATGGAAACTGCTGTTCAACCATGAGCGCATCTCAAGGGCACAGTATTAAACAGCACCAAAAGAACTTGTTACAAGTGATAAACTTTGTCTCAAGCCTCCACCTCTTTTTATTCTGGTATTGAATCTAGCATTGGATTTCCTACTGACATCTGCACTGAAATAATAAACCATTCACAGGGGCTGAAGGACACGATCTGGTGTATTGACTCATGACGGATGACCGGCGTGCGTTTCAAGTCTTTGATCACTGGCAGAGATTCTTCACTTGTTTTTCAAATGTTTGTTATAAATTTCTGAACAGGAGGAAGGGGAAAAAAAAAAGTAAAAACAAAAAACCCCCAACCTCTAAGCAAAACATAATGACTAGAACAGCAAGACATCAATTTAGTATTAGGATTTGTTGGGGTTTTGTTTTGGTTGTTTTTTTTAAAGAGAATACTTTATGAACCTTCCTACCAAGCACACTTTTGGTCCTTGGCCACAGATCAATGAGAAATTCTGTACTGAATAATGTTTATATAGTAGATGTTAATATTAATTCAAACCCATTTTCATATTGCTCAGCTACTGAGCAGGTTTAGATTCTGACAGGTGTCTCCTTCAGAACTTAGGCAAGCAAACCAAAACCTAACAGAAAAGGGAAGGACCATTCCCACAGCACATGAGGGGACCGCCTCTGGGCTTACTGCACAGACCTCAGACCCCAGCCTGGAGATAACAGAAAAGCAGGCTGCCATGTGACCCCTTTGAGGGCTGACACATTTTGCCAGAGGACAGTGGCTTTTTCCCTTTGGAAGGGAAAGAGAAAATCCCAGACCGAAGTGTTTAACAGCAACTGTTTCCATCACTTACACATTTAAACTCAGCCCCATTCTCTCTCTCTCCTGCCCTTACTTACTACAATCCCCATTCCAGGTCAGTCTTCACTGTCCCAGTTCACTTGTGGAAACATTGCAGGCTTCATGAAGGCTCTTTGCAGTTTGTGTCTCCCCTTCAAGCCAGCTGTAGTTGTCTTCTCTATGCTGAAAATAGAAGGTCCCTGTCTAGTCACTGCTGTGACATTCTCATCAGTCCTCATGGAATTGCATCAGACTCTTGATTGAGTCTACTCACCTTCCCTCAGACTGTTTTTTTAACTCCTCTGCAGTCAAAGTGGAAAACTGCTTCTTGCCTGAAGAGTTGCAAGGGAAAAAAAAATACTACACAGCTTTTATTCTTGAAGACACCCTACTGCCAAAGGGCAGTTACAGGAATATTGCTGGTCTGCAACTGATGCAGCTGGGATTACTTGCTTACCACAACTGGGACATGGCTAGTATCACTGATGCTAGATGGAGCAAGGGGAAGTAATATGCAATGGAAATTAACCACTTGGAAGAAACTATTAACTGGCCTTCAAAACCTACACAAGAATTGCTAGTAATTCAGCTGAATTAAGGGCCTGAGAAAGCTGCAGCTTCCCTCTGGATGTTTTATAATGGAGTTCGAGATCACAGTGGGGAGTTTCAGTTTGGCAACTCAACAAACAATTGACACTGAGCCTGTGAAGAAAAGAAAAACCCACAACCATTTCCATACTCAACACAAATGTAAACACAAAGCAAGTAAGCATTTGACAATTCCTCTTTTGCAAATTTTTATAGGTGAACTCAGGTCTAGGAAAATTAAACAACTGGCTCTTCTCAAGTGATACTTTGCAAGTACAAAATGCATCTTGACACGTATTACAACAAAAAAGTGTTGACATACATTCACATCTTACTTCATTTTTTCATGGAATAAAGTAGGAATAACAATCCACTTGTTTGCCTTACTGCAGACTCCTTGCTTTTCACTCTTGCAGACAATCCCACACAAATCAATGCTTTCTCTCCTTAGATGTCACATTAAACTACTCATGTTTTAAGTGTTGTGAATGGGATTTGCAATCTGTTATAGTGTTAAGTAGAGAGGATTGTCTGTATTGATGGGAGTAAAGGCTGGAAAACAAAGAGAATGATAGCTCCATTAAACTGACTGCAGACAGTACAAATGGCATATTCTGAAATTCTAAGGCAACAATATTGGAGCAGCATATGAAACTCTACTGTAAAGACCAAGTTAATGTAACTGCTTTCTTCTGCAAAATAGAAATACTCTGATGGTTGTTCCTGTAACTTTTTAAAAGTTCAGTAACAGGGAATACAAAATGCCAATATTGCCAGCAGGTAACTTATGTAGAGTGAATTCCTTAAGAGGCTATCTGATGTCTGGTTGTGGTTGTACACTCCATTTAAGAGGATCTGGCAATATTTAGGCATATTAAAACACACATGCACATTCTTGCAGACCTGCAACGTAATAGATTTTCATAATTCACTACAAAAATGAGGTTTCACAACTGGTACCATCCACTGGGATCCTCACAGCTGCATGGAGAATGTACAGATGTCTCTCCCAGAAACGGCAATGCTGTGCATTGTGCAAATTGCCTAGGACTCCATCCTTCTTAAGCAGCAGTTAGAAATGTGTAGGCTGAATGCTTTTATCAAAATACAGATTTAAATAATTTACTCTTTAAAACACTCATAGTTAGAGTCTCTTACATAAAATAAACAATTTGTCTGATTATCAGATAGGTCCTCAGTTTTTCCAGTTCCAAGGTATACACAGCTCTCCATCCTGCAGCACAGAGTAGAAATGTGAAATGCAAAGGTGCATGCCTTGTAGGTATGGCAACGATTCCTCCAGCAGCCGCTTACAGCAGTCTATCATCTGCGCACTGGAAACACTGGGCTCCTTATACAGCCGATCCAAGGAAAATTTTTCAGTGGAAGTATCAATGAGCTCTTTCTCTGTAATCATCATCCTAGCAAATGACAACAGAGAGTGACAAAATTACAACTTCACCTCTTTTTAAAAAAACCAACAAAACAACAGACTTGAAATAAGAGTATTTGTAGGCTACATGCACGTACACAAAGCTGTCACTTCACGCAGGGCTATGGCACAACTGAGATGTTGGTGCAGGTGGATAGCCACCTCTACCTCAGAGGCTAGACTGAACATGTTTCCATGACTACAGCCACCAGCACACCAAGGCAGAGCCAAATTTGAAAGCCTGCACCATGACCTTATTTTTTCCCCCTTACAAACCTTTATTTTTAGAATAAACCTTTATTTAGAATAAACCAAACCAGGGTGGAAGAGACCTTCAAGATCATCGCGTCCAACCCATCAACCAATCCAACCCACCCAAACAGCTAACCCATGGCACCAAGCACCCCATCAAGTCTCCTCCTGAACACCTCCAATGACGGCGACTCCACCACCTCCCTGGGCAGCCCATTCCAATGGGCAATCACTCTTTCTGTATAGAACTTCTTCCTAATATCCAACCTGAACCTCCCCGGCGCAGCCTGAGACTGTGGCCTCTTGTTCTGGTACTGGGTGCCTGGGAGAAGAGACCATCATCTGCCTGTCTACAACCTCCCTTCAGGTAGTTGTGGAGAGCAATAAGGTCACCCCTGAGTCTCCTCTTCTCCAGGCTAAGCAACCCCAGCTCCCTCAGTCTTTCCTCATAGGGCTTGTTTTCCAAACCGCTCACCAACTTTGTTGCTCTTCTCTGGACTCGTTCCAGCAAGTCAACCTCCTTCCTAAACTGAGGAGCCCAGAACTGGACACAGGACTCGAGGTGTGGCCTAACCAGTGCAGTGTACAGGGGCAGTGTACAGTTAATAGGGGGGGAAAAATAGCAAAACAAAAACTCCTGGAAGGCTCCAAAACAAAAACTCCAGGAAGGCTCTGTTTTTAATGTAAGGGATGAAAGTGTACACTTTGAAAGTGCAAGCTTTAAGAATAAAATCATTCTAGCAATTAGTCTGTCATCTTAACTAAGACCAGTACTCTGCACCTCATCAAAGCAACAGACGACAGATACAGTCACCTGATGGATATTAAATGTGTTAATAACTCGCCAGTTGGAGAAGTATAGGGATTTGGTTGGACACGTTGATCTTAAAAGCTTCTTTCAAACCTAAATGGTTTTATGATTCTATGAATATTGAGTTCATAGCTTGCAGATGACTTTTTTGTATTCATCCCCTCACAAAAAATAGTTAAGACAGCCCACGGCAAGCTCAAGCTATTCAGAAAAAAAAGGTTAATATACAGCATTAAGAGTCACTGCAACTGTGACTGATCATCTGATGCACAGACAACTCAGATTCAGCAAGCCTTACTAGCTTACTGTGCCACGTTAACACAGACACACTGAGAGCCAGCTTGGTTACAGGAACAGCTCCACTGCTAGCCTACAACAGACACCGTGCCAAATGGGAGGAGACACAAAGCAGCACATTTGCAGACCTGCTGGGATGTAAATTGGCTCAAGATAAGCATGGACTCTGCTACTGTTGGACTCATAAGAACACTACTGTAGGGGCTTAACACTACTTTTTCCAGAGCTCAGTACTCCAGAGCTTCATGTACTTGTCATACCACTAGGCTCAGCTGAGGCTCTCTGATTGCTGTACAAGCAGCCCAGCATAGATCTGGCAGCCTGGGATGAAGTGGGCCAGTAAGCCAACCTGGGCAAGCCTGCCCTCCCTACTGACCTATTTGTGCCACTCTCCTAGGAGTGTTCTCAAATAACTGAGGACGAAGCATGTTCCTGTAGGGTGAAACCTCAGCCTCCCTTGAAGCATACACAGTTAGCTACACATAGCAGGAACTGCAAGTTAGTTTTTAGTCACTTCCACAAGAGGGCTTCACCTCTATCACAGTACAAAACTCCTACTTGACATAAGCAATGGAAGAAGATTGATACTAAATCCTGCATTACTGGAAGACTATTATCCACACAGAAAAGGCAATTCTCTGCAATAGCAGCATTTGAACTCCCCAGCACATCAGTCCATAAGGAATTCCCCCATGCCATTTACTGCATGCAAAACATTTCTCTGCATGGCATGTGCCAAGTAAATCCAGCACATCTCAAAACACTTTATCTCAGCCCTCCCTTTAAGAACCACAGGAGGCTAAGGAAAAAAAAAAATCAGAAGTACAGAATGGGTTTTGTTCAAGGAAGCATTAAGTGGAAAAGGAGTTTTCAGCTTCAATAAAGGTCAACTAATGGAAATATGACATCTCCACAAAAAAAAAGGCAGAGGTGATAAACACAGAGTGACTGTTCTGCATTTCCTACAGCACGAGAACAAGAGGATGACAAATGAAATCATCAGGCTGTGTGTCTATAAAACAAAGAACACCTCTTTCCTCCTTCATACACACCTTGCATGTAATTCAGCTGTGCAATTTGCTGCCACAGGGTATTTTGGAGCCACAAAATATAAATCAGCTCAAAATTAATTAGACAAGGCGGGTGGGGGGGTGGGAAGAAGTTACAGTGAATGCTCTTTTTCCAGCTTCAAGTATTTTTTTGAATGCTGTCAGTTAGAAACTGGGAAGGAGCAGAGATTAAAGAAAACAAAACAAAACCCACCCTATTTTTTGCCCCACACAGCCTTTCTACTGGCTAATGGATGATGGAGACAGACTTTCCATATGACCCAGTATGGTTGTTCTCTACCACTTTGTACCAACCATCCGTCACCTAACATACAAGATGTGAGGTATGTGGCTTTTGCATTCTCACAGCACAGCTGCTTACACTCTGAGGAGACCCCCACATTTTTCTTGGATTTGTATACAATGTGGGGTAGTGTCATGGCTTCTGTTGAGTGAGTTATCCAGAAGCAAATGCATACATTTGCTACAACATTCCTCCCAACCTCTACAGACATATGTCACATATGGAGAGCTACGTAGAAAGCTGTTCAGCAGTTGTAACTTCTATGGCAAAAGTATAATCTAACTTCAAAGCTAGACCAGGGTTATGGAAAAATTTCAACAAGCCTCCATGTTTTACCAAGGTCCATCTCCTAAATACATCCTCCATGGTCTCAACAGATAAAACCCTGAAACTTTCAGTAAGACTCAAACCTAAAATAACCTTCACCAAAAAATATCTGGAGCTATCCATCATGTATACACCCATAGTGGTGTGATGTTTCAATGGCTCATTAAAAGCTTTCCAAAGCAGAAAAATACAATTCCAGCAACAAACTCTAAAAGGACTGTAACACCTAGTTACCTCTCACAGTATTTAATTCAAAATAAATCCAGCATCTCTACTTCAAGCTCTCAATCCACAAAGACACAAGCAACATACAAGAGGAAGAAGAAAATTACCAGTTCTGATAGATATTACAAGTCATGGACTCAATCTCTCACAGCTGTGAAAGAGTACCAAGAAGGTATTTATTGCACCAATCTGTTCCAGGTTGTTTTTATTTCCCCTTGTTGGGCAACAAGGCTGGGGAGAGGCCTTGAGCACAAGCCCTATGGGGAGAGGCTGAGGGAGCTGGGATTGTTTAACCTGGAGAAGAGGAGGCTCAGGGGTGACCTCATGGCCCTCTACAACTACCTGAAAGGTGGTTGTAGCCAGGAAGGGGTTGGTCTCTTCTCCCAGGCAACCAGCACCAGAACAAGGGGACACAGTCTCAAGCTGCGCCAGGGGAAATTTAGACTCCAGGTGAGGAGAAAGTTCTTCACCGAGCGAGTCATTCGTCATTGGAATGTACTGCCCAGGGAGGTGGTGGAGTCACTGTCCCTGGAGGTGTTCAAGAGGGTATTGGACTTGGCACTTGGTGCCATGGTCTAGTCATGAGGTCTGTAGTGACAGGTTGGACTCAATCCTCGAGGTCTCTTCCAACCTTAGTTATACTGTGATACTGTAACTAATCTGTTCCTCAATTAACTGACAGACAACTAGAAAGAACAATTCTCTAGTTGGTCTCAGTTACATTCAGTTTATATTTTGCTGCTTTCTTGTCACAATTTCAGTAACATAACAGAAGTTTGTTACTTTTCTTAGGCAATTAAAAAAGGTCTCTTTAAAAACTCCATCTTTCCTCTGGGGATTACGTGATTTTGTCTTGTAAGTAAAGATCTTTAACTTGAGTAAGACACAACTGTTTCTACAGTGTGAAGGATGGGTATTTTCTAACAATGGTTTGTGTTCACTGAACAATGACATTTTTGACTTAGTAAAGTTGATAGGCAAAGTCCTATTTCATAAACAGAAGGGGTTCTTTTTCCACCAAAAGAGCATGATTACATTCTTCAAAGCTCTCCTCCTCCTAATGAAACATAAGGCATGCAAAGATTTTAATAAGCCAAATTTATCAAGTCATATTAACACTTACTCCTCTTTTCTTTTCAGATTCTCTCTTGCTTCCTGTGCTTTAGCAAAAATAAACCATTGAAGTGTTGCTGGATCACAGACCGTTGGGATTGTGAAGTGTCCAGATTCATGTAAGCTTGGTGCGCATCTGTCACTAATGAAACATGAGGAGAAGTGAAAACAGAAGTTTCTTTTTCCCTTTTTCTTTTCCCCCCCCACAAGTATTGACATCAACTACTTTCAGAATTAATCCTGAAGATAAAAGAGTATCAATTAATTGCAATCAAAATAATTGCTAAAAAGATGAACCAAGTTTGGTTCAGGAGAACACAGAAGCATTGTAAATGGACCTTTTTAAAAGCATCTCTCAACAATGCTAAAAAAATACAAATAGCAGCAACATAGCTGAATGTTGAGCTGGCAGCACAGAATCTTTGATTTAACCCATCACAACACTGCAAGATAAACCCAGAACTTTGACTCTAACTTGAATGAAAGAAGCAGGATTTTCTTCATTTTGGTTTCTTCCTTATTTGTAAACACGCATTTAAAACGTTTAGAAACAAAGAGACTTTGATGTACTGAAAATCTGAGACAGAATTAGTTGTTTTCTTAGTGAAAGCAATAATTGGGGGAGGGGGAGAAGAGCAGGAGCTCTGAAATAAACAAACTTTTCCTGCAAAGTATTTGAGTCCTGTGTCCAGTTCTGGGCCCCTCAGTTTAAGAAGGACATTGAGACACTTGAACGTGTCCAGAGAAGGGCAACAAGGCTGGGGAGAGGCCTTGAACACAAGCCCTATGAGGAGAGGCTGAGGGAGCTGGGATTGTTTAGCCTGGAGAAAAGGAGGCGCAGGGGTGACCTCATTGCCCTCTACAACTACCTGAAAGGTGGTTGTAGCCAGGAAGGGGTTGGTCTCTTCTCCCAGGCAACCAGCACCAGAACAAGACGACACAGTCTCAAGCTGTGCCAGGGGAGGTTTAGACTCGAGGTGAGGAGGAAGTTCTTCACCGAGCGAGTCATTCGTCATTGGAATGTGCTGCCCAGGGAGGTGGCGGAGTCACCGTCCCTGGAGGTGTTCAAGAGGAGATTGGATGTGGCACTTAGTGCCATGGTCTAGTCAGGAGGTCTGTGGTGACAGGTTGGACTCAATGACCCTGGAGGTCTCTTCCAACCTTAGTGACACTGTGAAATACCTACCTTTCCAGAATCATCTGCAAGCCTCGCAGACTGCGAGGATGAAAAGGTAGTCTGCTGTCACATAACTTGTTATAGAAAGAGTCCAGAGTCTTATAGTACTCTTCTAGAGTCAACAGGGGTTGCAGCTCTTCAATATATATCACTTGTATGCCTCCCAGAAGCTGGCTTATCCGATCTTCCAAGAATAGCAGTCTTTTTTGAAGTTTGTAATAATTTGGCAATCTCTCAAAAATCTGTGCACATACACAAAACCACATTTCCTGTGTTACAAATCATCACATTTAATTTCAAGAAATAAAAAGAAACTATAAATAAAGTAACACTTACTGATGCAAACACTGAACCCGAGGGAAAAAATAGCAACCAGAGAGTACCAAAAAACAAGAATTACCAAGTGTATGCTTTTTGAAGGCCAGTGGCATCCTGGCCTGCATCAGGAACAGTGTGGCCAGCAGGAGCAGGGAGGTCATTCTGCCCCTGTACACTGCACTGGTTAGGCCACACCTCAAGTACTGTGTCCAGTTCTGGGCCCTTCAGTTTAGGAAGGAGGTTGACTTGCTGGAGCATGTCCAGAGAAGGGCAACGAAGTTGGTGAGGGGTTTGGAACACAGCCCTATGAGGAGAGGCTGAGGGAGCTGGGGTTGCTTAGCCTGGAGAAGAGGAGGCTCAGGGGTGACCTTATTGCTCTCTACAACTACCTTAAGGGGGGTTGTAGACAGGCAGAGGTTGGTCTCTTCTCCCAGGCAACCAGCACCAGAACAAGAGGACACAGTCTCAGGCTGCACCAGGGGAGGTTTAGGCTGGAGGTCAGAAGGAAGTTTTACACAGAGAGAGTGATTGCCCATTGGAATGGGCTGCCTGGGGAGGTGGTGGAGTCACCATCACTGGAGGTGTTCAGGAGGAGACTTGATGGGGTGCTTGGTGCCATGGGTTAGTTGTTTAGGTGGGTTGGATTGGTTGATGGATTGGACACAATGATCTTGAAGGTCTCTTCCTACCTGGTCTACTCTATTCTAAGCTTGCATGTATTTTCAGTATTTATACTACAAAGGCCTCAAGAGGCTACATCAAGACTGATGGATGGTGTCTTTCTCTATATCTACAGAAATTCATATTTAGAAATAAAAATTAAAACCAATAATCATCTGAGGCCCATGTAAAATGCTTTATCATCACAGTTACTGTGGTAAAGCTGTTTCACATACAGTCCAGAGTGGTTCTGCAGCCTGATTTATACCATCTCTCAAAAACGAAGTCTCTGTTGCTGGAATTAGTACTTTCCAAGGGTTTGGATTATAACCTAGTTTGTCTTTAGTCTGAAGGGAGAGCAGAAAGGAGGAAGGAACCAGATATCTAATTTACAAAGCCTATACCAGCAAAGATTAAGAAGTGGTCAGACCCATGAGTTGAGACATAGAAGGGTATGATAAGAGAGAAAGCTGGAACAGGGCAATGAAGTGAAAGAGTAAAGTCTGTAGTAATAGTCATCTCTTACCATCTACCCAGTTATTACTACAACAGTTTTGCATTAAAAAAAACTCCAAACAAGCAGCTCCTGCTGGATAAAGTCAAATGATTTCAGAGTAATTGCTCTACTGTGCCTTTGACCAGCAATCTATAGAATGACTTGAACACTACTGCTTCATTTTTCTAATAATTAGCAATAGTACTTTGTGGTAGCCCTCAGGATTGTTTTCTAAAATGACAAAAAGCTCTGCTCTCTGAAATACAAATGACTAACCAACCTCATGAAAATGTTCAGACCTTTCTGCATTGCTTAACATGACCTTCAGTGCAGTTTAATATTAAAAGCTCTTGACTTCAGGTTCAAATACATGCCTCTCCTCTATCTTCCAAAGCAAATACCATCACTACAACCACTCCATACACTGACATATGACCCCTTCAGAAAATCCCTTGGCAGAAGTTAAAATGATGAAGCATTTCTCTTTTCAAAGAGGAGAATGCATTTTTTATTATTAATCAGAAGAACACTTACATTCCCAAGGGTCTCAACACTTGCAAATTGCACAGCAGAAGATTTGCATTAAATGCTAGTGTCTTGGTTTAGGTATCTGCAAATCATTCACATTTACAAAACATGGATAGTTTTCTCCTTAGGTGAAACATATATAGGTGAAAATTCAAACAGCCGCCAGAGCAAGATTTGTATTGTGCACTAAATCTTCGTACTATTCACTGGTTGGGATATAGAATGTTCTGATATTCCAGCTCGTGAAATTCCACCGATTATCTGCTTGATAAAGAAATACTGTTGACAGAAATATCACTGACATTTCAGTAACTTAAGACTCAAGGAAATCTCATGCTGATATTGCTGCCTGTTCTGTGATTCCTCACATTTCTCATTTATGCCGCCAGAAAAATCATCAACTCCAAACTTCACACAAGCGGCAGCAGAATTTCCAGCTGCTAAATAGATTTCTGCAACATTCACGTTACCTACCTAGAAGAATGATGTGGAATGACAGGGTTGGGTAGCAGGCATTGACAGAAATGACCACTTCACAACTCCCTTTAAGCCCCACTTCTCTAAGAAACCTGAATTTTTCACAGAAATGAGCTTTCCATGGATAATGAAAGATTTTGCCAGTGCTCATTTCATAGACTGGAGCACCATGTAACAAACTGGATTACTCTGTATCTGACCAGAAGTAGGACTGGTTTGTTAGTGAAAGCAGCAGGGAAGATCTGACAAAGATTGTTGTAACAGCATATGACAGGATTAAATTTAGAATGCAATGTCATAGTGATGCTAAACATAGTAGCTATGTGTTTGCTTTAAATTACTCATGAGTTGTTTACACCAATTAGCATATTGCTCATAGCTTAAAAAAAGGGATGTCATTACAGAAGGCATTATTATTTACTTTGAAATCTTCTTACTTTGGTCCAGTGATGGTGAACATCCATGGTCCCCAGCATTATGTGGCCTGCTGCACTCATACCTGAACGGTCTGTAAATATCACCGTGCGTCCTGCAGATTGAACAAAGCTAATTTGGGTTATTGCAATTACTTCCACGACCATTTAAGGCTTATCTATGCTACTAACATGTCACAAGTACCACATTTCCACACCACCAACACACACAAGTAGGTGCTTGTGTGTTTCTCAACAGCTGAAAGACTGATTCTTGAAAACCCCAGTTCAGGATTGGTTTTTTTTATACAAACCTTACCTAGCATTTGCCTTCTCTCTGTTTAAACTTTATAGGTATGTTTTAGTTACCTGGACTTTTTCATACTAAAGCTACTTTTAAAATAAGGAGTAGCTCAGCACACAGCACATTCAAAAGAATCTGCACAAGTCATGCATACAGTAGGAAAGTTTACACTATATGCTTAAAGTATATATAAATAAGGTAAGAGTTGGTCAAAACCCAATTAACTAGCACAGTAATTGAACACTACCTCCACAGAATTCTCTGCAACATGCAAACTGTAATAAACACTTTCACATCAGGCTTTTGCCTTTAAAAAGGAGAAATAATAGAGACAACATAAAAAGACATTAAGTTTACTTTTGGGAGAACAAATCAGTTTTGAGTCTTTTAAGTGATATACAAAGATCCTTAGTATTACTTCAGGGTAAAAGCACAGGCAACTATTTATCAAAATAAGCTTCCACAACAGTCTTCAGTGTGATGTATTAATCTACAAGAAAAGGCTCAAGTAGAAGCTCTTGATCTCAGAAGTGAGTTTTCCAAAATCCTTAATAGCAACACTGACTTTAAGGCATATAGCCCATCCTTGCATTCCAAGGCAAGACCAACTGTACCTGTAGAATTTCCAAGCTGCCCAATGTATTATGAAAGATCTTCAAAGATGGAGACTACAAGCTCACAAAATAAACTTCTCCAGCACTCAGGTAAAACAAATTTGAAACCTGACACAGTTTAAAACTACTGCTTATTGTCCTACCCACTCTGTCTTTTGACAAAGGAGTAGGTGAAACCTCACGTGAAAGCCACTCAAAACTGAGTATCTAGAGACAGGCATAAAACACAGGAACTCCAATTAGATGAAACAGCTACTTTCATAGCTGTATGAAATGAATGGTAGGTCAGGTTTACAGAGTATTTTAGTTTCCCCCAAGAAAATAGAGAGTTTGTTATAGAGATTTTAGGGTATATGGATGGTAAGAGAAGACAGTATGATTTTGAAAGCATTTGAGTGAGTTTTCCTTATACTGACTCTTTAGCAACCTACTCGCTTTTTTGTCTTGAATCTACCATGTGTAACATTTATTGCTACCTCCATCCTTTCAGAGGCTCAGTCTGAACTGTTTACTTTCACTGTTAGTACTAAGTCTACTGCCTTTGGTTCACTCAGTTTTCATTCATTAAGAAGTAAATGCAGCAAATGAATTGTAAGGAAAGGTCACTGAAAAATAGACATTTTAAGCTACCAGGTAATTTTAAGTCATTACCAGCTTTGCAGGAAGCCTGGTAGGTTTGGTTTTGCAGTTATCAAAAGCATTTGTGAAAAGACATAGAGCTCCTTTGTCACCAAAGACTCATGTTCATCTTGGAATCAAGGCTGTATTAGGGTGTATGAAGCAAGCAACTGAAATACCTTTAACATTCTTTAATACTTCAGGTCTCTGTTGGACTAAGCGACCTAGACTGTGTAGCTGGCTACAGCGGTGAGCAATACCCCAGCTTCTCTGCCACCTGAAGAAAAATACAGTTGAAAGTACTTAGTTCTCAACATTATTAATAATACAAAGTTCAGAAGTTGAGATGCAGCTGGAAGTCTTACAACACAAAGTAACATTCCCTCAGCAACGAAAGCAAAGGCATGCTGAAAAACTGTCGCATCATTTTATGCTAAACAGACAAAAAGCCCACATAAAAATTCAGTCTCTTTAAAAAGGTCTAAAACTCACATATAGAAAAAAAATAAAACCAAAAAAACCAACCTACTAGACAGAACTTGCAAATCTGTCCCCAGCAGAAGGTTAGTCATGTGGCATGCAGTTTGTTTGTACTGGGTATAATGTTTGTCTAGAGGACCAAATACTATATCTAAGAACTGCTGCTTTTTCCCTTTGAGTTTCTAGCCCAAAACATTACTATGATTCCAGTGATAAGCTGCTATATGTATTTTTCCTTGATTTAACAAAAATGACTCCACTGTAAAATGAGGAGTCAGGGCTTACACTGGAGATACGTAGTTTTGACACTTCCTCCATCACAAACCAGACAAACTCCCAGCTAAATTTCAAGCAGTATTTAAAGTCCCAGTGTATTAAAAAAACGACATCCTTTGACAAACTTCTAGCTAATACAAAGCTGTCTCAAGTGGGTCTGTCTGGGATGGAGTTAATTTTCTTCACAGAGCCTCTCTGGTTTACATTTTTTAATGTCTTGACAGCACACCACTGTTCTGACTGTTGTGCAGTGCTGGCATACTATCCAAGTTTTGGCTTGTTCTTCCCTCTGTCCTCCTCCATCAGTAATTAGGAGTGGGACACAGCCAGGACAGTGACTTCAACTGACCAAAGGTGTATTCCAGACCATGATATTATGCTCTTAATGAAAGAAGGATGAAGGGAGGACCCTTTTGATTATGGCATTTGTCTTCCCAAGCAAGCATTATACAGCAAGGAGGGTAGAACTAGATGATCCTTAAGGTCCCTTCCAACTCTAGCTGTTCTGTTATTCTGTGTTGGCATTTGCTGAGGTTCTGTTTTCCAGAAGGGGCTGAACACCTGTCTGCCAACGGGGAGTAGTGAATGAATTCTTCCTTTTGTTTTGCTTGAACACATATAGCTTTGTTTCACTTCAGCTACTAGACTTCTACTTTGAGCCACCAGTTTTCTTGCTTTTGCTCTTCCTATTTTCTTCTGCCATTCCAGGGGAGGTGTATGAGAGAGCAGCTGTGTGAATGCTTAGCTGCTGGATGAGGTCAAGCCACAACATCTCATTTAGGGAAAGCTACCTGACAAAAACCCACTCTGGGATGCAGAGAATGGCACTATGCCACAGCACTTATCAGACAATTCAATCTATTATAATGCAAGGCATCCAAATAACTATTGTTACCTAGCAATATCACTTGGCTTTCAGTAGCACCAGAAAGGAATGTAAAAAGGTGGCTTTTAAACCCTACCTTCTCTTCAGTTGTCCTAAACTTACACATGAAATACAGCTAATGACCCAGTTATTTATCACACCCCTGTGAACACTAGCATTAGGCCACAGTATCACAAGTAGTAGCTGCCTATTAACATCCTTGCTTGTGATATTTCTGACACATGGGTTCTTTTCTGGATTATGGAAAATCGGTAACTCTTCATATAACTCAGTACTTCTTGTGCATTTTAAAAGCACAAACTGTAAGAAAATGAAATACAAGGCACAAATAAACCCAAACCTATGCATTTAATTCTGAAGGCTGTTTCAGCACCTTAAAACCCCCACTACAATAGAGTTGCAGAGGATTAGAAATTACATCCAAACACCTGGTTTATTTTTAAAGGAAGCCAGAGTTTTTTACAGGGTGAAAGGCTCAAAAGGCAAAGGCATGATTTCAGAAGCTTCAACTCTCTCTTCCCTGGTTAAAAGAAGAACTTAAAGACTAACCAGGCCTTGAAAGAATCTCCTGGTTCGTTTTTCCATTGTTGAAAACTCTCACTGCCATTTTCCCATCCTCAGTATCCCCCACCAGAACTCACTCATTAGAAAGCACATTAAAAACAGACAGTAAATTATTTCCTGAAAAACCCTCTAAAGAATTAAGATCAACAACTGCACACAACCCTTTCAAGCAAACAAATACCTTCCTCTGGAGTGTGGGGAACAAGACACTAGAAAAAAAACCCAAACATTTTTACTAAGCCTTCACAAGATGTCAACATGTACCACATGAAAAGCTGCATTTCACTGTCAATGCAGCTACCTTGGAGAACATTTACCTGAATTCAGCAAAACACCCCAAGTAAAGCAAATTCTAGTTCCTGTTTCAAGTGCTTATGCTTTGTGAGCTGACTGTAACAGAGAATTTTTATCCCAGTAGAATTTCCAAAGAAAAATATTATTCAGCTCAGTAAGATTTTCCCATATATGAAATATGTCTGTTTTGCTGGAATAAGCCATTAAAGCTGAGGGTGTACACAACATTTCCTTGCTTTGACTGCCACAACACAAGCCCAACTGGTCTAATTTATTACCTGATATCTGAGAGCTGGAGTTGATGAGAGAGTTCAAATTTTAAACGTTCTAGTTCTTTTCTAAGTGGCAAACTCTTTTTCAGCTTTTTTACTGCACTTGCTTCATTATCATCTAGCCAAGATCTGAAAGAAGGAAAAAAAACAAAACAAAACAAAACCACAGCTGTATCAGCTTTCTTGCTAACAGTATGCCTGAATTCTTATTGTTAACAGATTAAGTAACCAGGTTAAGGGTTTCTTTTTAAAAGTAGAGGACAGAAACTGAAAATGCTTCAATGACCTTAAGATATCTACATAGAAAAATCTGGTGCTTAATGTCTTTAGTGAGGACTAGGGAATCAAACTGAAAAGACACTGAGAGTGTTGAAATTGTGAGACTTAAGAGGTATGAAAGATGTAGAGCAGCCTCCGAATTTAATGCTTTAATGAAAAATTTCCACATATCTGGGTTTGCAAAAAGCCTAAGAAAACAACTGAAGTGATCACAGAAGACTATGAAATAAAGGGGGTGGTACTGGAGGGCTAAGTTAGGTATCTCTTGCAGAGCTGGGATGAATGCAGGTCAAAGTTTTACAGTTCTCTTGTCAATAATCGCAACCAGGCAAACACGACCCACGGGACACGTGTAAAACTTGCAACGACCAGGCCATTCTGTTTCTAAGAAAAAAGCTACTCAAAAGATTTAGCCTTTGTTCAGAGCACAAACTTACTTTCATACTCTTATTTTTACAAACACTTCCATTCTCATACTGGATTTTAAGTGAAAAAAATTCCAACTCTTAGGCAAGAGAGGTGCAATGCCAAATTGTCAAGGTATTAAAACCAGCCTGTTAATATGTAACTAGCTGTGAGATTTCTTGTGAATGTGTAAAAAATAAGTAAAGTAATTTCCAAGTATGTTAAATCATAGTTCAGTGGTTTACAGTACTTCTGTTTGCAAGGTGCTAGGCAGGATGAGGGGTATTCTTCGCCCAGACCACACTACTGCCATAGCTCTATATTCCTTTCAAATGGCAGCTAGAGCCTCATTGTTACCAAGTTTTTCAGGGCAGCATTTTTAACCCTTCCTGAATATCAGCACATACAGCTTTTATCAGCAACCAACTTTAAATACTCAACCCACTGAATTTAATCCAAGTTCAGTGTATGATTGCTTCAATCTAAGTATTAGGGTTGGTGTGCTGAGCAACAAATCAGATGCTCTGGCAAATTAGAATGCATCCCAACAGAATGTGGTAACTAAATACTAACAATAAACATAAAAAGCATATAGTTTTGTGTTACAGAAGGCCTGTAAGAGCTAAGGAACTATGTGGAGCAAGTGGAACCTCTGCCTCCTTTTGAATTGCCACCAATATTCCACAAAACAGAAAAACTAGATCAAGCAGAACTGAACTGACCAAATGTGAATGCTGGGCAAAGAGACAAGAATGCCTCAGCTCAGCTGGCACTGCATCTCAAGAGCTCATTTAAACTCCCTTTAATTATAAAAAGCGTGACAGAATTACATGCTGGACAATAAAGTTTTGCATTGTTCAGAATGTTTATTGATTGCCTTTAAAAACCTCAGTACTAGAGTAAAACCAAATTAGGTTACAAAGTATCAGTTAAATAGAAGCCTTACATACATTAAAGTTGTTTCCACTCTCTGGGCTTGCTCTAGCTCCTCCTCAGGATCCTTGAATCCAGTAAATGAATAATAAGTCTTATCCCATTTGATAGGTCTATTCACTGTGCTTCTTGCTTCCTTGTGGGGCTCGGAGTTCACATTCAAACTCTGAATGTGCTCTGTAGACAAACTGCAGGAGTTGAGAATATCTAATACAGTGCTGAGGAGATCCCTCGTATGCAACGTGAAACTGACTGCTCGAAATCCTGTGAGGTACAAGTCCCACAAAATTAGTATTAGTTAATCAAAACTATTTGAAATGCATTCACATTTCAGTTACCTTCCATGAACCCAAACAAGGCACACATAGCTAGAAATGATAATTTCAATACTCACTGAAAAACTCACATGCAGTTTAACCTTTAAAACTATTTAATCTGAATAACTGGACTAATGGGAAACCTCACAATTTGCTCAAGTGTCAGCAGGACTTACAACATCAAACTCATCTGTTGGATAAGGCATATCAGTATATCAGAGACAAATATGGAGAATAAAATTAAATCAACCCTGATACTCCAACTTTGGTGGTGTTTTCTGTACTCTCAAAACTAAGAGACAATGTGGCAAACTGATGCTTCAGGTATGACAACTTCTGATTGCACAGTAAGTTCCAACTGAACCTACAGCTACCCAGATATTAAGTACTACACATTATATGCAATGAAAACAAGGACCAAACTGTTGTTCCAGTTAAACATAATGGTATTAGAAGCAGTAAAAATTTATTTATTTACACCCTTATTCTGTAACTTGACCTCAATTTTGTAATTTCTCCTTCTTTCAATGCCTTTTTAGAGCTTAAGATGTTTAATTACTTGGGATTGACCTAGCTGTCTGATCTAATGCATATTTTCATGGTTTGACAGGATTGTATTCAACTGAAAATCCATTATGACTGCAGAAGGCTAAGTAATGATCTGAGAGACTACAAATACACAAAACTACATTGTACATAAAATAAAAGCACCTGAAGCACTGAAGGATTCTTGAACGTTAGAAGAGTTTTGTTCTCTTTCTCTTACATAAAAAGTAAGCTGAGTTGGCTTAAAGGAGCGAAACCCTGGTTTCTGAAGGTTCTCCAAGTAACCATTTAACCTCTTCAGAGAGTTTTCATTTACTTCCTGTTAAAAAAATAGAATCAAATCCAAATCATTAGATGATAAATTCTGTGATTTTTTTCATCTAGACCTTTTTTGAGTCTTACACACAGGATTAGTTATTACAAACTGTCAGCTAGAGTAGTGATATAGTTCACATTCTAGGTATGATTAATTGCCTTGCATGAATAAATTGGATGATGTGCATACTTGCACATTCTAATACATTCCAACACATTACCCTTGAGGCTTTCAAATGTAAAGAAATCTGTTGATTCCAATATAATAAACAGCATTAGAAAATGATAGACCAAGTAAAACGTGCTACAAATTGGTCTGAAAGGAAACTCTGTTTTCTTTATAACAATTCAACACAAAATATGAGTAATTCATAAAGGATGTTTATTAATAACAGAAGTGCATCTTTTTGTTCTCTGGTAACAGTCATAGTCAATTCTACTACTAATTTTCTTCCTCTCAGCAGGAAAATTTGCATCCTTGACATAGAACATTTAGAAAGAAAGCGTACAAAACACTTTTACCCTCTCTTTGGGATGCTGGCCAAAAAAATCTGGATGCACAGCAAAATAGAAAGGTCTGAGAGCATTGATGGCATCAGCTCCTGACAAAGTTCTTGACTGAAGAACACACTGTAGCAGTATCTTCTCCAGACATAACCTAATAAAGTAATAAAATGTTTAGGTATGATGCAACCAAGTGAGGAAGTGATACCAATTACATCAGAAACTGACAGAATGAAGTAAACACTCACAGTTGCAAGTATAATAATTTAAACCTGGATTTTTTTTCCCTTGGGACTCATGAATCTGTATTTATAAAGAGCCAGGCCCAACAGGTTTCAAAGATGGTCTAGTCATGAGGTCTGTGGTGACAGGTTGGACTCGATGATCTATGAGGTCTCTTCCAACCTTAGTGATACTGTGATGGTGGATGCTAACAGCTGATTAAGACATGTAATTAAGTGCAGTAACTTCTCCTTTCTCACAGCAAGCTCAAATAAAAATTTCTCAGCCAGCCAATTCAAATGCTGAAGGCTGGGTTTAGTGGCAATTTTTGTAGTTATTGCTTAAGCAGTTCTTAAAAACACACACATACTTTTGAACCTCCAAGTTAAAAAGTCAAACCCAGTATTTTCCAAGCAGTGCCTAGGAATAATAATTACAATTCAATCAAAAGAAGCTCTGCATTAGTTTGAGGTCCACATACTTGTGTCCATATTAAAAAACCCAAGCATATAAAAACTGAATCTACTTTTCCAAATGTACTCTTCTATAAATGACAAGCAAAAGACACTACTTTTTCACCCTTTGATTTTTCACTGACAGAAGTAAACAAAGACCAAAAGAATTTTCAGTAGTAAGAAAAGAAGATTGCATTGCCTAAGATGAGAAGAGAAAGTTTAAGAAGTTCTAGGAAGTTCAAAGAGTACAAAAGACTGAGCATTTCCAATTATGCATAAATTAGACGATAGATCTGCAATGAGCACACCTGAAATGAAGACTGAAATGAAAGGCAAAAGTTCTGAATTAAAGACCACCAAAATTTCTTGCCATAGTTCAAAGCTCATTGTCAGGTTAGCAAAATTATTACCAAGGGACAGTATATGTTAAAAAAAAAACAAGTGAGCTGGTAAACATTTAACAGCAGAATCCTTCTTCAGCTAATTCCACAGGCTAACAAATTCAATGGGCCAACCATTTCCTCTGTGATTGATTGTTTTAGTTTGTAACTCAGAGAGGCAGTGATTCTGCTCTGTTAAGCAACACAATACTCTTTCACTCCTCACAGTATCACAAGAACTACAAGCTCCAAACACCAAAATACACAGCAGACTGAAGGCAAAGCTGTCTTCAGTTTAGGGAGCAAGACAGAGGCTCTTCACACCTTCCCAAAGGAGTGAAAGAAAATGCTCCACATAGGATTGGAAAGAATTAGAAATTTAAATGGAAGTACTACTCATCACTGAATAGAACAGTACAAAAACATGCAAAAATACTCAACAATTCATATTCAACCCAGCTCCCCAGTCTGGGCTTCTCCAAAAACCAAAATAGGCCATCACATTTCCAAAACCTTCCCCCAAATCAGGCCTCATATTCCAGGCCTTAAAGCCCCCAAGGCCACCTCGCCATACCTCCCTACCCAGGCCTGAATGATACAGTAAAAAAATCAGCTTGCTAGCACCAGGCCCCACTCCCCAGCATCACCCCAAGTGCCGAGTGCTGCACTTTGGCTATGGCAATCCCATGCAGAGCTAGAGGCTGGGGTCGGAGTGGCTGGAGAGCTCCCAAACAGAGAGGGACCTGGGGGTGCTGATTGACAGCCACCTGAATATGAGCCAACAGTGTGCCCAGGTGGCCAGGAGGGCCAATGGCATCCTGGCCTGCATTAGGAATAGTGTGGCCAGCAGGAGCAGAGAGGTCATAGTGCCCCTGTACTCTGCTTTGGTTAGGCCGCACCTTGAGTACTGTGTCCAGTTCTGGGTCCCTCAGTTTAAGAAGGACATCGAAACACTTGAACGTGTCCAGAGAAGGGCAACAAGGCTGGGGAGAGGCCTTGAGCACAAGCCCTATGAGGAGAGGCTGAGGGAGCTGGGATTGTTTAGCCTGGAGAAGAGGAGGCTCAGGGGTGACCTCATTGCCCTCTACAACTACCTGAAAGGTGGTTGTAGCCAGGAAGGGGTTGGTCTCTTCTCCCAGGCAACCAGCACCAGAACAAGGGGACACAGTCTCAAGCTGCGCCAGGGGAGATTTAGACTTGAGGTGAGGAGGAAGTTCTTCACCGAGCGAGTCGTTAGTCATTGGAACGGGTTGCCCAGGGAGGTGGTTGAGTCATCGACCCTGGAGGCGTTCAAGGGGAGATTGGACATGGCACTTGGTGCCATGGTCTAGTCATGGGGTCTGTGTTGATAGGTTGGACTCGATGATCCTCGAGGTCCTTTCCAACCTAAGCGATACTGTGATACTGTGATCACAAGAAAGATAGCTGTCCAGGTTGGGAATGGAGCAGGGAGAAGAAGGGCCAAAACTGACTGCGCAGCCAGTTTACATACAGGAGATAAATCAACAATATTACGGGATGGAATAACATGATTCCCTGTGTCTACCCACTGGGGCTGGACTGTTCAGCTCCTGGTACCCTGGAAGAATCATGTCTATGGTTAGGACATAGTCCTCAACCTGTAACAAAAGCTGCTGCCCATTCGCAGAAAAACCTAGTTACTTTTATTAAGTAATGCAATGTAAGCAAGGCTGTTTTACAAAGAGCTGCTAGTTTAGCTTCCTAGGCCAAGTAACTTCCCTGGATACAGAAACAGATGAGGCTATTTCCTGATTGCATTCATTAATAATAAAAAAAGAGTAAAATGGCAAATGGTAGAGTAAATGTCAACAGTTGAGTTGTCAGGCAGAGGCAATGACCCTTACTTTACCTTTTGTCTGTCAACCCTTTCAGCCTTTCAATTAAGGACATGAAAGCAGTTAAAGCTAATGTTTTCTGCCTAAGAGGTAGGCAAACATTTAATTAGAGGGTCTTAAAAGTCAGCTTGCTGAAAACAAGGACGTGTTTTTGTACCAAACTGGGATGGAAAAATCTGTAATGTTAAGAGGAGTGATGAAGTTTCAAATTGCTATGACTGAAACCAATTTTTATGGGAGTGGATTATGTGAAAGACTTAAAAGATAAAACATTAATGGCAAACACCTCTATCTTCTCGCTGGCTGAATCTCAAAGCCTCCAAGACTACTCATCACCATGATGCTAATTAAAGTAGCAGGAGATCATGAAGCTCCACAGCAATGCCACGTTTTTAGGTAGAGAAATTCTTCCCAACAAACAGTAAACGAACTAGTTACCTATCCAGTAGCAGTTTTGACTAACAGACATGCAAGAAACTCACATCCTCCTAGACACAGCTGACAGGAGGCATTAAGGAGCTCAGTTCTTTCTTCATCTTATTTGTACACTATCTCCCATGTCTACTCTTGAGCTACACTGCATTCTGTTTCCAGCAGTTAGGAAAAACATTCCAACATACCTGGAAACTCTTAATCATACATCCAAATTTATTAACCAGAAAGTTACATCTGGCATCCTACAAAAAAAACAGCCAAGTATGGCTAACTTTAGTTCTCTTGTTTTGTATCTAAACAACCCTGACATGCTAGTAGGAAGGCTCAGGATTTCAGCCAAAAGTCTATTTTGAACTTGCTTACAGGAGAAACACTCAGAGGCCAAAATTAGTCTGCGTGACAGAAGGAAGAATTCATTCACTGAAGGTGAAAGAACTCTGAGGCATCCTTCAAGTGAAGTGACAAAATGAATAAATTAAAATAAATTTCAAGAGAGAAAACATAGAAAGATGCTTATGGCGTTGCTCACAAGGAGCAAGAATTGTTTCAAGAGCTTCATTCAGATCCGAAGAGCAGAGAAAGGCTTCATGTTAAAATCAAGGTCATAACCGCTTTGACAACAGCCGTCTCCACAAGAGAGATGAAACACAATCTTCACTAGAACACATTATGCAACCATACTCTAGGACTGATTTAACTTATTGATTAAATAATTCCCTTCAACTACTTTTTTTACTTCACATCTCTTTGAAGTCTAACTTTTTTGGTTTATAGCTTTAGCACTAAAAGGCTTTGTGTCATTATGCTCATTCTTACAGACAGATTCTTTCATTTTGAAACGCCAAGTTTTAATAACTCAATAATATCTTAATAGGGGGGTTGGACTAGATGATCTCTCAAGCTCCCTTCCAGCCCCTGAAATTCCATGATTCTGTGAACGTATTTGTTTTCATATTCAATTTTGAACTATCACTCCTTTATAATCAAGCTATATTTTAAAAACCTTCTTTTGTTGACAGCTTCCCACCCTCCCTTTCTTTTTGTTTTACATGTCTCACTTGAGAACAGGCATATGACTCTTGGGGATTTTTCAACTGTGGATGCTCTGATGAAAGCATCAAGCTGTAAAGCTGGGAAAGCCAAAGAAGTAAGAAATAAACAAAAATACCAAACCACTTTTATGTATTTGCAAGTCATAAGCAAACACTTAAAAACATATACTAAAGGCAAATTAGGTCAGCAACATACCGTACCTTCTCCCGGCTCTCAAACAGCAAAACATTGCAGCAACTCAATGGTCAAGACAACTTCCAGCCATCTACTAACTCACTTAAAAGAGAGAAAAAAAAATCCTGTTTAGCAATGGACATGAGTATTTTCCCCACTTATTTATCAGTGCATTCTCTAAATCCTAGGTGATAACTTTCAAAGACACAGTAGTAACATTAAACTGAGAAATGACACATAAAACCTCAAGCTTTACATAAGAACGTTTTCAGTTTCCTCTACTAACAGTGACTCTTACAAATACTAAGAGTTTGATTCCAAGATAAATATTTAAAGGTGTTGCAGTCAAGGGAAAAATACAACCAACCAACAAACTCCCTCTCTTGTCTTGAAGCATAGAAACAAAAAATACAGAAGCTTTCCATAAGCACTAACACATACCAGATCATGGAATTCCATGCAAACTTTTTTACTCTGCAGAGTTCAAAGCTTTCAAACAAATTATAATAGTTTAAAATGCATATGCCAACTATTACATGGGGGCAAAATATAAACCCAAAGAGAGGGACATTGCTATACAACAATGCCTGGAAACCTTCATCAAAAGTTCACATGACATCCATTAAAATTAATTAGCAATCTCTACCAGGAACTTCTGCACTAAACTGTAACTGAGACTTTTCCAACAGGACAAACTACTTAGCATGTCAGAGTGCAAACATACACCTAATTGAGAGCTGCTCCCTATCGGCAATGTTTTCATGCACTTAAAAAAACCCACAACTCTTAATTGCACTTTTCAAGATAACATCTGCACACTAAGTATGCCAGTTTAAGATACCTGAGATAAGCAGTTATTGGGGAAACACCATCCCTGCTCCGATATAGCACAATAACTCCTATGACTGATTTGGAAAACACTTGGAAGTTTTAGAAGTTCATCTTACTAATATATATACACTATACTATATCCACTATACTATATCCTATATATATATACTATATTATATATACTATATACATAGAAGAATATAAATTGTTCACTAAATATTTTTCCAGCAGTGAATAGGATGAGAAAAAGAAATGCTGTGCTAAAAGCTGCCCAAAATTCTTAGCAACTTTTGTCTTCTGGGTGGGCCTCGTGTCCCTAACGACGGTCTTACTCATAAACCAACCTAAATGCAGGAACAAGCTCTCTGGCAATAAAACAGTTTTCTCTCTGTAATTTTAGCGTCAGGGATTAGGACAGGATAGAAAAACCCCAACAGTCTCACTAATCTGCCCTGACACTTTATATAACCAGACAAAAGCATCATTGTTTCTTGTTTCAAATGCTCTATTGACTGCTTAGAAAAATCGTTACATTGCTTAGTTAAAACGCCAGAATCTCCGGTTTTCCAGTAAGTTTCATCTGCACCCCACCTCAAACTTACTTTGCTCACTAAGGCAAATCGAAGTATTAATTAACTACGTTGCAGTCATTTTGCAGAAGACTTTGGAAATGTAATACTTCTACCTCTATCTCTATGGGGATGATATCCTTCAGCTGTTTACCTGCGCTTCGCCCATGAGGCATACGCAGAACACAGCGAGGAAACAAACAGCGAGCCGGCGTTCTGCACCCAAGCTCGAGTGGAACGGACTCACCGCCTCTCGAAAGAGAAGAGGCTACAGCGATGCAAGTTTTAACCAAAACAGCGCCCGCACAGAATTCGCTGTGACAGTCACTACAGGCAGATATAACTTACTTAACGGGCACAACTATTACCGATGGATGTCGTGTGCCACAGCCCCCCCCCCCCCCCGCCCCTCAGGTTAAAATGTCAGGGGATAACGAACGCGTGGTCCTGCCTGACCGCCTGCCTGACCGCCACGGCTCTCGGGCACGTCGATGGTGACCACCCCGGGCCGTAGCCTGCGCCGGCAGGTGCCTGAGGACTCAGCTACCGGACAGCGACGACACCCATGGCGGCGCCGAGGCGGGGAGGCATGCGCAGGCATCCACCACACCGCCTTCGCAAGGCAGTCTAAGGAGACACCGCCGCCAGAGGACCCGAGTGAGGCGGTCTCGCCCCCCGCCCCGCCGCCAGCCGAGGCGCATGCCCGCGCGCACGTACCGATACAAGCACGCAGAGCGGCCGCCGCAGCGCGCGCAGCCTGCTGGCCCTCGGCACCCACACAACCGGCCCAGAAGAACCACAGGGCCCGGCTCGCTTTCAACACAGCAACCCCCTCACACCTCCCACCCCGCAGGCTCGACCTCGCACCGTTCTCCAGCCACCGACGCTGGCGACGACCACCCCCGGGAAGGAAAGCGGCGGGATCGCACTGCCTCCTCCTCTCCCCCGTGCGCCCCTTCGCAGGAGAGCTCGAGGCCCCGGCCTGGCCCCGCTTACCGCCACGGCCGGACAGCGCCCGCCGGGGCTCGGCCCCCATCGCCTGGCGCAGCCGCTGCGGCCGACGGCCCCGAAGGCGGCGGGAGGGGGCGGAGCAGCGCTGAGGCAAGCCAGGAGATTCCCGCCGGGGGCGGGACCGTCACTCCCGACCTCGACGGCGTCTCCCCGCGCGGCCGCTGCGCGCAGGCGCAGTTTCCCGCCGGCGGCAGCGCGCGGAGCGCTGTTCAGGGTCTCCGGTGGGTCGCGGCAGTTCGAGAGCTTTAGCGAATGTCAGCGTGTGGGGGGCCGCATGTAATGCTCATTGATGTCATGCTTTAGGTAGTGCTGCTGCCCTTGGCTGCACGCTGCACCCCTTCTGGTAAAACGAAGACGGTCCCGCATCAGTTTCTCGAAGGCCTGTGACACAAGATGCGTTCCAGTGACTGCGGCTGCTTGTAAGTGGAGCATATCCGCAGGTGTTACCGGGGGACATAAAAGGAAAACCCCGGACAGAAAAAAATCACTGCTCTTTTTCAAAGAGGATGGAAGCAGCTTATCCAAATACCCGCACCCGCCTGGCATTTTCCTTGTTCTGCAAATGCAAAACGGGTGAAGAACTAGCAGCTCTGCAGTCCCAAAAGGAAAAGCAAGATCTATTTTCCTGCTGTTGCTAATGCTCAGCGTGTATGTACATTCATACATCTAATTCTCTTCCAGGCTAGTTGGTATCAGGAAACAGGTGATGCAGGGACGTAAAGCCTCAGAAGAAAAAAGTCCATTGCTGAAGAGTTTCAGAACACAGGGAGACCAGCTGCCTGGGATTTGAGTTGTTTGCATATACTCTATTGTATTTCCGAGCAGAATGGATAAAAAGAGGGCTAAAAAGGTTTAGGAACTATCTGCAGTTCAGTGAAGCTCTAAATCAAGTTAAACACTCTCACCAACCTTTGAGATTTGCATGACTTCCACAATGTACAGCATGTTTTTCACTTCCTGACAGAAGCCATTAATTATGTAAGCAAACTGGTTGCATAATTACACAGATGGAGAAATAAATTTAATTGATTCAACAGAAAAGTGTGCTGTTCATTTCACCTAGGAGTTTTATTTATTTATTTTTTTTTTTAAATTCAGTGAGGGATAAAATAAATTGGGAGAGGTAAACAGCAGGTGACAGTACCAGATACCAGCTCCACTGCCTAGGCAGTGTCTTTTCTAATGGAGCCAAGAGCACCACTGCCCCTGCCACTCAAGCACAGAAATGAACTCTTAAGATCAAGTTGTCAATGCTTACTGCTTATGGATATCACTACAATATTCCATGGGAGTAGCAGTGTAGCTTTATGCTGTCTGATTATTCACTATCAGTTCCTAGGATACATCCCACTGGCTAAGCCAGCGTGGCCCAAACATTCCTGGATTGAAAGCTTCTTTTATACCAGATTAAAATAATGTCTGAGAAAGTTGGTATTTCGACTACCTCACTCTCTAACTGAAGAATTCTAACCATCATGGTAAAGTTGCCATATGCAGCAAGTGAGCCATTTTCTCCTTGCTCCTTAGTTTCTGTTCTGGTACTTGGTCTGCAGATGGTCATAAAGTGGCATTAATTTCTCCAGTCCCATCACATGCAATGGCACAGAAGCTCTGAGGCCAATCATGTCAGCATCAGTTTTTGGTACTACCCCTCATACTAGTCATTTTAGAAAATAATTATGCAGAAGGGGTGAAGACTTCAAAAACATAGACCTGGGATTTGCCAAAAAAACCCCCGAGATGCAAGATGCATCTGGAGAACAGCCTAGCTGTAGGCTCCATTTGAGCCTGTAGTTAAAACTGGAAGCTGGCCCTGTCCGCAGTGGGAATTTTGAACCAAATTTATTCATGAGCATTTACTACATTATGTGCTATGGTGTGGTGGAAACCTGCATATTTACCACCAGTCCTGGCTCACTGGAGAGGTCCCAGATGACTGGAAGCTGGCCAACGTGATGCCCATCCACAAGAAGGGCCAGAAGGAGGACCCAGGGAATTCCAGGCCTGTCAGCCTGACCTCAGTGCCAGGCAAGATTATAGAACAGGTCACCTTGAGTGCAGTCACTCAGCACTTACAGGATGGCCAAGGGATCAGGCCCAGCCAGCATGGTTTCAGGAAGGGCAGGTCCTGCCTGACCAACCTGATCTCCTTCCTATGATCAGGTGACTGCCTGGTGGATGTGGGGAAGGCTGTGGATGTAGTCTACCTCGACTTCAGCAAGGCCTTTAATACCGTCCCCCACAGCAAACTCCTGGCCAAGCTGTCAGCCCATGACTTGGACAGGAGCACTCTGTGCTGGGTTAGGAACTGGCTGGAGGATGAGCCCAGAGAGTGGTGGTGAATGGTGCTACATTCAGCTGGCAGCCAGTCACTAGTGGTGTCCCCCAGGGATCAGGTGCTGGGCCCCATCCTGTTTAATATCTTTATCGATGATCTGGATGAGGGCATTGAGTCCATCATCAGTAAATTTGCAGATGTCACCAAGCTGGGGCAGGTATTGATCTGTTAGAGGGTAGAAGGGCTCTCCAGGGAGACCTTGACAGGCTGGACAGATAGGCAGAGTCCAACGGCATGAGATTTAACACATTCAAGTGCCAGGTTCTACACGTTGGCTGCAACAACCCCATGCAGTGCTACAGGCTGGGGTCAGGGTGGCTGGAGAGCAGCCAGGCAGAAAAGGACCTGGGGGTACTGGTCAATAGTAGGCTGAACATGAGACCAACTTATCACCCAATACCATCTAATCAACTAAACCATGGCACTAAGTGCCTCATCCAGCCTCCTTTTAAACGCTTCCAGTGATGGTGACTCTACCACCTCCCTGGGCAGCACATTCCAATGGCCAATCACTCTGTGAAGAATTTCTTCCTAACATCAAAGGTCTTTTCCAATTCTGTATTCTATAGTCTGATTTCACACATTCTTAAACCTCTTCCTGCAGTGTATCATACTCAAGATTCGTGTTATGAGACATACATCTAAGTGTACTTTGCCACTTCCCTATCCTTCTGCATACCTAGGGATATTATTTATGGAGATGTAAATGGAATTAAATCATTTAGACAATAGTGACTCAGATATTTTGGATACATCATATCAAGACTAAAAAACCATTTATTAACATCTTAACAATTCCTCCAAACTGACCTCCCTAATGCTCTTCACAAAACACTGTAAAACAAACAACTTCTATTTCCAGCCTCATATCTCTGTCCTCGATGTCGATAATGACACTCTCAAAATGCTTTGAAACAGAATTGTGCTAAGTATTCCAAACAACACTGTTCTGTTTAATTAACCCCCCCCCCCGTCCATACATAACAAAAGTAATTTTTCCAAGAGCATACCCTGTAATCAGTGAAAACTGAAGAAAGATTATTCACAAAGGGAATTTCTCAGGCAACTAATAACATACTGAAAAGAGCACAGTGTTGTTTAGACCTAGCTGCTGAGTGCAGTGCTTGTGTTTCTGTCTGCAAACAGGTAAAGGTACACTTTATTTCCTGTATGAAAAGTTAAACAGAAGTTCTTTCAGCTACTAAGAAACAATGACATACATAGGGGAAAATACAGATACTGTATTTTTGGCTGGCTCTGCAAAACTGCATCCTCTCTGTTGTACTTCACTTTTGTTATTTGGAAGACTCTTTTCATCTTTACAAGCTTGCTTCCCTTCCACACTGGAGTTCTGTCCTGTTTAGCAGGTGGAATTTCTGGCACCAAAATGGTTTTGTGAATGTTGCTCAAGAAACCTTTCTGCATCTTGATACACATAAAAATGACTAGATTTGTATGGCATTTCAAGTGGACCCAGACAGTACAAAAATGTGAATTACCGTACTTAGCAGTGAAGTTGTCTAAATTGCCCACTGGTTTATCATGATGACAGGAAGCAATGCTCTACTAACAGAAACACCACCAGTTCTAACACAACTTCTGGGCAATGACGTGGGCAGCCTGCTTTGCTTGTTAATATAAAACATGACTGAGATTGCATCCTATCAGCTAAAGATGATACTCAGGAGACAGAGCCAAAACATTGCACAAATTTTACACAGTTATAAGTTAAGCTTGGAGGTCAATGATTAACCTCTGTCTGGGGGGGAAAAAAAAAGGCAGCAACATTTGCATTTTTTTTCTGAGGATGATCTAAGTGAAGATTCAAGGTTGCTTATAATGAAGAAAATAACACTGTCACAAGAACATCCCAGCTTTGAAACCATACCGATTACCAAGAGAATTTTGTCCTTCTGTGACTCTCAAACAGAATATTTGCCACATCTGGTACCACTTACAAAAATACGGGATTCAGCTAAGGTTCAGATAACCACTAATTCCAAGGGAAATTAAGCTACAAAGGATCTTACAAAAAGTAATTACCAAAAATTACTTAATTGCTCACTGCCAGTTTTAATTTGTTGAAATCTTCCAGAATTGTTCTTGCCACTAATGCTGGAGTGGCTGGACAAACATCAGTTCAGATCCTGCACCTGAAACTTAATCACTTCTTATACAGTCTTGTCAGCCACTGGGGAACAAAAGCAGCAGAATGCTACTGGATTTGACCAGGTAGACAGCCTTACAAATAGCAGAGCCATCTTGATGAATACCAAGTGTTGGAACTCAGAGTTTGAACTAGTGCCAGACTAAGGTACTTTTAAATAAATGCCATCTGATTGTAGTACTGAGTCTACCGTTTTTCAAAAGCAAAGCAGGTAAGATCTTCTGAAAACACAAGAGCCTCTATCCTGTCATTCTTCTGTACAGGTGGCATAGAAGAAAGGCTGTGATCTTGGTGGTCATCGCATTCAATCCTCTGGGAGTAGCAACTCCCAGACAGACTGGATGAGAGTGATACTGAAAAGGGTCAGGACCTGACCATGAAGAGATAGTCAGACTGACGTGAGATTAACAGCATGAATTTCAAGACTAGAGTGGCAACCCCCCTCAACCAAAAAAACCCTACCAACACCCCTCCAAAACCATACAATGCTAGGACTATAACGTCTTTCATGATTCAGAGGCACAAAGGAAGAGAGCAGGACCACAAGAGCTGTATTAATGGCACGTTCAGTGAAGGTTGGTTCTGGAGATGTAAAGTAGCACTACAGAAGTGGGGAGCTAAGGCAAATACCAACTTTGACAGAGGTCACATTGATTTGCCACAAGTTTTCTGATATGAAATGTTTGGTTCTTCTTATGCAGGCTGCAGGTCAGTAGATGAAGTATGTCTTAAGTAGTTCATGCTCTGAATCTGATTCAAGATTTGCAGATGGAAAAAAACCCAACTTCTGAAAGACTCAGGAATGCTAGAACTGGCTTGCTAGAAGCTTCCATCTCATCATGAAGCTGGCAGAAAATGAAAAAATGGGACAAACCCACTTCTCTCTAAAAGCACAGTCAAGAGAGAAAGCAGGTTCTCCTTTTCAGGAGAACTTTGCATATATACAAATGTGAAGTATACAAGCAGTTCTAAAGATATGACTAAACCTTCAGCTGTAAGCAAGGTTTAGACTTAGTTCTGTTAAGGAAGGTGTCCTAAGTCAGGCATATCTCAAGTGATTTTGAAGTGATTTTATTCTCAGCGTTTTTGGAGCAAGGAAATTAAAATCTAAGTGGCACACAGATGGAACAATATCCTCAAAAAATACTGGGAGGAAGACAAAAAGAAACATTACTTGTGCAGACTATGAAGCAACGTGGGAAACATCTCACTCAAGAACAGGAGATACACTCAATTGATGCACTTACTGACTCTCACACTGGGAGAAGAGTAACAGTGCTAGATTCCCTGCAAAAAAGGAGAATGTAGGTACCAATACTGAAGCTTCCTTGTTATCTAATTATGCTATTACAAAACAACCATGTAAGTCAGTGTGACCATCTATATAGTTAGGGAAAACATCTGCTCTTTCTATGCTACTATCTGTGTTACCATCAATGTAAGCATTTAAAAACACAGTATAAGTTTATAAAGCCTTGCTGTAAATCTGTAAGGCACAGTCTGAACACAGTGGGAACTGCTTTAGTAATCTGTATTATTTTCAACAATTCTTTAACCACTAAACCCCAATAATCTTTATTAATGACTACTGAAACAGCCAGACCTTCCCAGCCCATTTCATATTCTCCTGAAGCCATTTCAGAGCAGATGCAAGCTCCAAGCTGTAAACTCCATCCATATTAACATTCATTGTCATATGCTTAAGCAGAAGTTTTGGATCAGATATACGAGCAGCCAGGATGAGTCTCTCCACTGCTGCTTGATAGTCGCTGTTATTCTGAACTGTTGGATCTTCACATCTGTTAAGTGAATTTTCACAAATACAAAATTAAGTACTGTACAGGCCCTCTGTTACAGCCTGACACTTTAGTAAGATTACACAACATGAAAAAAAAAGTGTATTTGTTCACTTCATTTATAATGACTTATGCTGATTTCTAGGTAAATTTTGGCTGATTATTCTGAAGAATTAAAAAAAGTAGAAAAGAAGTATATTTTAAACATAATCTAGGGTAATAAAAAGTAATAGGATTTAATGCCAGTGCAAACTAGGTCTGCAATACTCACAGCACATTTCACAAAGAAATGTTTGACCACGACAACAAGCTATTCTGTATTTGAAAATGCACACTCTCAGTGCAGTAGGCATATTCAGTTAGGGAACACAGGTCATTCTGGAACAATTACGTTTCTGCTACAGACAAGTAACAGTAATAAACTCTCCAACATTTACTGTTCTTTAACCAGTTCAGAAAGAAGCATCAAAACCAAGCTTAAACCCAAGCATTCTCTTTCCCAGCCAGTGGAAGGTAAGATCCCCCATTACACAGCCACACAGATAAACACTATCAGAATGGTACACAAGTGACAACAAACCTTTTCAGTATTATTTGAAGAGTCTGACTGGTAGCCATCGGACTTTGAATATCACTGGCATTTGATACAAGAAATACTTCAATGGCCAACAGCATCTCAATCTCAGACAGGTAAGATGGAATCATCAAACGCTTGTGATATAAGTTTCCCTGCAGTGGTGGGTAGCAACCCATTGATAAAGCACCTGAAAGAAAACGCAGAAACGGTAATCCTGAGTCCTTCTAATACTGTTTGCTTTGGCACATGGCTAAGAACGTGGAAAAAAACCCCATCAAACTCTTAATGGGTTTTACAGTTTCACCTGTGAAGTGGCCTGGTGTGAGAACACAGTGAGTATTACTCGCCTGTAATATTCGTTGTTGTAAAATCTTATTTATCAATTAATATTATCAGCGATGATTAAAAGGCCATGTCAAAAATTTGAGGATTCCAAGTGCATAATAATGCAAGTACAACTTAGGACAGGTCAGACAGAAGCTTTGCTTGGGATCACTTCTGCCAAGTGATCCCAATCCAGCCATTTCAGAAAAAACTAATGTGACAATGCAGAGTGCTGGCTCTTCATAAGACTCTATCAGAGTGGCACACCCAGCATCATCTTAGCTCAGAAATGGGGAGTTGAAAACAATCAAAGATGCATAGCTTTTAGTTGAAATGAATTTTCTTTTGCAGGATAAACTTCTTAGCCCTGTGACAGTCTGAGACAGTTGGGGGGTGTTCAGCCTAGAGAAAAGGATGCTCCAGGAAGACCTATGAGGAAGACCTCGTAGCAGCCTTCCAGTACTCAAAAAAGGGTTACAGGAAAGATGGGGAGGGATTCTTTGTCAAGGAGTGTAGCAATAGGATGAAATGTAGCAGTATAAGACAGATAGAGGGTAGATCAGGAAGGAATTCTTTATTCCAAGGATGGTGGAACACTGAAAAGGTCACCCAGAGAAGTTGTGGATGTGCCATGCCTGAAAATGTTTAAGGCCAGGTTGGATGTTCTCTGGTTCACCATCTCTGAGATGCCTTCCAATTCAAACCACTCTTACAGTCTATGATGATGAATGATTTTACCACCACAGCTCTAAACAGAAGTACAAAGAAATCTAGTTTGCCTAGAGGAAAAAGTGAAGATGATGCACTTTTTAACCATATCAGGGTTTCCAAATTATGAAATTAAATGTAAAACAACAATGGTATCAGAATTACCTTTATTTCATTACAGGTAGTATGCATTGATTCCTATTTTCAGCTGTCACTACGTCCCAGTAAGCATTTTGATTACAAATAAATTCCTGATAGTGACACAGAAATTACTGTTTCCTTACAAAATACACTCTTGCCCACTTCTCCCCTAAGATACTAAGCTGTTATGAGCATGTGTTATCCAAAGAATATAAGAGAAGGATATTGTTTAAGCGGCAACTTACTTTTGTAATAGGTCCTAGCTTTAGACCACAAAGAACTTCTTCCCAAAGCTGTGATTAATCCTCTAAGTAAAAAAAAATCAATAGCTATATTCTTTGAAAGCATGAAGTCTACAGCAGAAGATGAGACTCCAAGGTTCTTGCTCTCAAAACAGGCATTTATCAGCTTGTTAAAAAGGTGGCTGTACTGAGAAATGTCTATAGCATCTGAAATGAAATAAAGAATATTAACTACAGAATTAAGATAAATGCAAATCTAATTAAAGAATTGCTTCTCAATCAGTACCTAAATCAGGACTGTTGTTTCTGCCAGTAAAACAGAGCAAGGTTATGATAACTTATAATACTGCTTTGTTCAACAAAAGTCTTTTCATAGAGTTAGTTCATTCGTGTTAGAAAAGAGAAGTGTTAAGATCCAAGTAATAATTTGCTGACAAAACCATTAGGATGAGATTAAAACACATTTACTTGCCCAAGCCCATAAATACAATCTTCACTGACTTAGAAATTGCACCAATTAGAATAACTTTGGGGCTTGAAGTTTTGCTTCCACTCTTATACTGAAGTGTCCACTTTCTCTTCTGTGTCATCTCGGCAAGCCTGAGCAAGCCTTTCATCCACCTCATGCCTCAGATTCTTTCAGTATTCTCTAAGTAGGTGTTCTTCCAACCATCTAAGTAGGTGTTCTTCCAACCAAACTCTACCCAGATACCTAAAAACACGCTGGCAGTAACACTGAGACCTATGCACAGGAATCAGCTGAGGTTTCCTCAGTGGAGGCTAAGTAATTATGCATTTCACCTTGAAGTACACATCCAAAATCTGTCAGACAATTACAGCCCAAAAAGGCACTGAGTTTTTAATGTGGTATGTAGAAGCAGCTTTGGTGAGCCGCCTCAGTTCCAGAAACCCCCCTGATATATTCATATAAAGTTAAGATAAAATGAAACACTTCAAATGATATCCTTCTTTTACCTTACTGTACAGACTGTGTGTGATCCCTAAAGGTGTAGTGGGTCTTTCCAGTTGCCCAGTGTAACTGGGTCCATCAGAAAAAGAAAAGAGGTGTATGAACTCTGCATGTGTGGGCATGTGCAGCAAGAAGTGCAGAGTGCAATATGTTTTGTAACTGACATTACACTCTTTGGAAAACAAACAAACAAACAAAACTGAGCTTGTCTAAAACCATTTTACTTCTAAAAAAAAACCGAAAAAAGTTAGCCAGAGAACAAAAAGAACAGGAGATTCACCTGCTACATTTTTTTAGCTCTTCACACAGTACCTTTTTCTTTACTTACCAGAATGATTTTGAAAGCCTGGCAGGTTCTGCAGAACTTCGAATGCCTGTCTGTATAAACTCTTTGCCAAGTATTCGTGCACTAATGTGCACAACAGCTTATGCCGATCCAGGATATCTGTTTTATCACAGGGCCACAGTGGTGCATTTGTGGTCCATTCTGACTCTACAGCAAACAACAGTGCAGTGTTATTTCTACGAACTGAAACTGCTAGACACACAGACTTTTGGCCATTAAGAACATACTGTGAACTGTAACAAAGACAAATTTCAGAATTTCACAGAAAATCATAGAATCAACAAGGTTGGAAAAGACCTCAAAGATCATCAAGTCCAACCTGTCATCCAAGGCCTCATGACTACTAAGCCATGGCACCAAGTGCCACATCCAATCCCCTCTTGAACACCTCCAAGGATGGTGACTCCACCACCTCCCTGGGCAGCACATTCCAATGGCGAACGATTCTCTCAGTGAAGAACTTTCTCCTCACCTTGAGCCTAAACTTCCCCTGGCGCAGCTTGAGACTGTGTCCTCTTGTTCTGGTGCTGGTTGCCTGGGAGAAGAGACCAACCCCTTCCTGTCTACAACCACCTTTCAGGTAGTTGTAGAGGGCAATGAGGTCTCCCCTGCGCCTCCTCTTCTGCAGGCTAAACAATCCCAGCTCCCTCAGCCTCTCCTTGTAGGACTTTTGCTCAAGGCCTCTCCCCAGCTTTGTTGTCCTTCTCTGGATACCTTCCAGCATCTCAATGTTCTTCTTAAACTGAGGGGCCCATAACTGGACACAGGAGTCAAGGTGTGGCCTAAGCAGTGCTGAGCACAGGGCAGAATGATTTCCCTGCTCTTGCTGGCCCCACTGTTCCTGATGCAGGCCAGGAAGCCATTTATTCCTTATCACAGGCTGTAAGCTTTTATTTTGTAAAACCTTTTCTTAAATACCACAGTAGTAAAATGGACTGCCAGTGGCATCTATAAATATGTATGTATACCAATACATACATAATACCGAATGCTAAGATTTTAGATCCTCAATATTACTTTATAGAACACCTGTTCTTGTTTACACTTCTTAGTTTCTTCTCTTTTCAGGAGATCAGAATTTTTATAAGCCAGTAATTACTTGTCATTTAATTGCAAAAACATGATGCTATTCTAAAGCTGTTTTCCTAAATGTGGATACTGTGGAGGGTAAAGAAACACTGCACTGCCCCAGTCTGAACATTTTTTGACACTGAACATTTTTTTGACAACTGAGGGACCTCAACAGGCTGGACAGATGGGCAGAATCCAACAGCATGAGATTTAACACATCCAAGTGCCGGGTTCTGCACATTGGCCACAACAACCCCATGCAGTGCTACAGGCTGGGGTCAGAGTGGCTGGAGAGCAGCCAGGCAGAGAGGGACCTGGGGGTGCTGGTCGATGGCAGGCTGAACAGGAGCCTGCAGTGTGCCCAGGCAGCCAAGAGGGCCAATGGCATCCTGGCCTCCATCAGGAACAGTGTGGCCAGCAGGAGCAGGGAGGTCATTCTGCCCCTGTACACTGCACTGGTTAGGCCACACCTCGAGTACTGTGTCCAGTTCTGGGCCCCTCAGTTTAGGAAGGAGGTTGACTTGCTGGAACGAGTCCAGAGAAGAGCAACAAAGTTGGTGAGAGGTTTGGAACACAGCCCTGTGAGGAAAGACTGAGGGAGCTGGGGTTGCTCAACCTGGAGGAGACTCAGGGGTGACCTTATCACTCTCTACAACTACCTGAAGGGAGGCTGTAGACAGGTGGATGATGGTCTCTTCTCCCAGGCACCCAGTACCAGAACAAGAGGACACAGTCTCAGGCTGTGCCAGGGGAGGTTCAGGTTGGATGTTAGGAAGAAGTTCTATACAGAAAGAGTGATTGCGCTATGGAATGGGTTGCCCGGGGAGGTGGTGGAGTCGCCGTCATTGGAGGTGTTCAGGAGGAGACTTGATGGGGTGCTTGGTGCCATGGGTTAGCTGTTTGGGTGGTGTTGGATTGGTTGATGGGTTGGATGTGATGATCTTGAAGGTCTCTTCCACCCTGGTTTGGTTTATTCTAAATAAAGTTTATTCTAAATGAATGTCACTTGGCTCAGAAGAAATCTACATGAGGCAAAGTAACTTTCCAAGCTGCACCTCTCCCTTATTATTGTAGGCTCTTGAGTAGAATGGTGCTGATGGCAGAACACTGTGAAAGCTTTTCTAAAAACCATTGAGTGCTAGTAATAATATTTCTTACACGCATCAAGAATTCTAACCAGCAAGATAGATTACATTTTATCTTTGTCCCAATATTTGTAGCTTCATTCAGCTTTAACAGTATTATTATTATTACAGTATAATTTAGGTTGGAAAGGACCTCGAGGATCATCGAGTCCAACCTATCAACACAGACCCCATGACTAGACCATGGCACCAAGTGCCACGGCCAATCTCCCCTTGAACGCCTCCAGGGACGATGACTCAACCACCCTCCCTGGGCAACCCCCTCCAATGACTCTTATGCAAAATCTCTGAGAGAAGGGAACTGTTCAAATTTAAGCAAAAACCAGGTTTTTTTTATAAGAAAGCTTACCTCTCAATACCCACGTTGCTCCTTCCAAACTTCCAGTTTTGAGAAAAATTTCTGCAGCTTTATTAACAATTTGACATCTTGATGCCAACCTCTCTGCATCTGTAAGTCCTTTCAAGACTGTAAAATGTATCTGTAGCTCATGCAGTTTATCCAAAACCTTCCTTCCCTAGCACAGAATGGAAAGGTAAAGGTCAGGGAAAAAAAAATACAGTAAAATTTCTGATGTTCACCAACTCACTGCTTAACAGTTCCCAGCACACTATTTCTCATGACATGATTTCTACTATACAATGTTCCAATACAGTATTTTTAACATACTTTGTAAAGAATTTGTATTTGCTTACTTCAGTACATTAGTATTTTTACACTTTTGATTCTGTTCAGCCCTATATAACCTACAAAATTCTAAACAGATTGCATGGAGAGTTCTAATTTGGCACCAGAGACCCAACTGTTAAATAATTACTCTAGCATAAGCCAAAGACAACACTGATAGTTGTACCCAGCAGGACAATGAACCGGAAAAAGTTGAACCTATCTGCTAACAATGCAAGAGCCAACAACTTAATGATCATATTCCAGGTTGATGTTTACACTAGTTTCCTTCAAAAGCTTCCTCTGAACTTTTTTTGTTTGGCCTTTACAGTCAAAGAGGAAAGAAAGGCAGCAGTCTCAAAGATAATTAAGATCTGACCAATCTGAAAAAGATTGTGAAGTTCCTAGAGAAACAAAGAGAGGCAGGATTCAGCACCTGTCCTTGATGGTGAAATAATGCAAGTGAAACTTCTAACCAGACATGTTTTAGCTCTTGCTTAGTGGGTAATCAATGAGGAGGGAGAATTGTGGTGATGTGTGCACACACTGTGATGGTGGAACAAGGGTCATGGAGGTAGAGATTCAGCAGAACGGAGAAGCTGACAGAAAATTAAATTAGCTTATTAAGAAAGTCCTTTTATGAAAATGCTTTATCCTGTGAATTGACACATGCTCAAACCTGGAAGGTCTACAAGTATCTGCAATGGTTTACATCAGCATAACCCATGAAAGGATACTAGCTACATCACTGCAGTTAACATTTAAAGAACCCAGTCAACTGTAGATGTGGTTGAAAGGGGAAAATACATACCGGAAAAACTCAGGTTAAACATTGACAGCAAAATAGAAACTTGAAATCTAAGTGCAAACCAAGCCAAAATACAAACTTAAGTAGGACCTGTGTCTATTTCGTCCTTCTAGCAAAAGGAAGGGACACTAAGAGTTGGGTCTTCATACAAAGATGAAAAGCTTGCAGCTACAAATGATCTATAAATGAAGAGCACCCAATAAAAATGCAGTTATGGTGTAAGATCCTTAAATGGGAAAGAACATCTGATCAGTCTTCTGAAGTAGTAAGAAGGAAAAATAAACCACAGTCAAGTCCTTCAAGATAGGAAATAGGAACTGTAAATGTTGCAGAATGTAAGTAAATATTCACAATGTAGTCTAGTGCTCAGCTCTGGCAGGGGGGTTGGACTTGATGATCTTTTCAGGTCTGTTCCACCCCCTAACGTTCTGTGATTCTGTGAAAAGAAATGACTTATTCTTTTTCTTCTAGGCAGCCTCCCGTAGCCCAGTATACCTTTGTCCACTGCCGTACTTTGTGATAAGAATACATTACACTTATCCCAGTCCTTCCAATGAAAATTCTGTCTGCTTCATTATGTGGTAATTTTTTTATTACTGGAAAGAAAAAAAAAAATAAATATTTATTGAAATTTTACATGGAGATGCAGTGTCAAAGAAACTCCACACTTGGAAAACATGGTCATTGTGAAAATACTAAACACTCTTAAATACCTACCATCAAAAGTAGGAACTTCTGAATGTTACAGAGCTTAGTAATTACAAGGTTTTACAGGCAGATTCTGCAACCACTTTGGAAGCACTGCTGGCATTCTAGAGCAGTGGTCTCCCACACAGGAAGGCTGGGGAAGGACTTCTCAGGATCTCAGGTAGTGATAGGACTAGGGGGAATGGAATGAAGCTGGAGGTGGGGAGATTCAGGCTAGATGTGAGGAGGAGGTTCTTCACCATGAGAGTGGTGAAACCCTGGAATGTGTTGTCCAGGGAGGTGGTCGAGGCCCCATCCCTGGGGGTGTTTAAGAGCAGGCTGGATGAGGCTCTGTCCAGCCTGATCTAGTGTGGGGTGTCCCTGCCCATGGCAGGGGGGTTGGAACTAGATGATCCTTGTGGTCCCTTCCAACCCTGAATGAAACTATGAAACTATGAAACAATGAAACAATCAGGTGCAGGAGCAAAGTATTTCCTGTGCTATTAAAAAATCAAATGAAGTATTCTTTAAAGTGTGCTTTATTTGGTCTTTATGACATCTTTTTTATTTCTATTTTGGTGTGCAATTTAGAATGTCCTTACTGTATGCATATACTATGGCACTAATATATTTTCTAAGTAAGTAAATAAATTGGAAATAAATGCTAAACAATTTTTACTGATAGCGGTGCCTATCAGTCTAGAGACCACTGCTCTAGGAAAGACAAAGTTCCAAGCTCCACCAAAATCTTCTGTCTGTATCACAACTGGAAGCTGTGATAGCTGTTTTGTAATATGAAAGCCTGTGGTCAGAAAAGTCATGTTATGTTACGCATGCAGGATAAATATTCATCACGTTTTAGTAGTTAATACAGGTTGAAAACAAGATCTGAGTCATCCATTATAATATGCATTAACATACTATTGACACTTCATTTACATATATGTACTGTTCCTCTCAAAGGTCTTTTCCAACCTGGTTAATTCCATTCTATTCTGGTTGCAGAAAATGGAGGCTCAGTAAAGAGGCACAGGAGGACAGGGGTAAGAAAACCTACCAGGGCTATTAAAAAACTAGAAAGTGTTTTGTGGACCCAGCCCTTGCAGAAAGTCTTGGTTCTTTAGAATGAAAATGCAAATGACTTAAAATGAACACCCCCCAAAACACCCATCCCCCCTAGTATCCCCTCAAACATACACATGATGTATTTTTCAAAGTACATTGAACAGGGCTACAAATAGATATATGGAGCTGTATTTACAGCTCTAAAGTTTATGATGCTATTAACAACACTTTACATGACAATAGCATTATGATGCTATAATAACACTTTACATGACAATACTTAAATACATTTTCCTTTGTCCTGAGAATAAGACATTCTTATTAGAAGACCAATTTTGGTTTATCGTTTTCACAAAGCTCAAGCATCCTTCTTTCAGAACCTTCTTTGACTTCAAACGCAAGCACTGTGGATTTTACTTCTACTAGAAAATGGCTTCTACTGAGAATCTCAGCTGATTGTATTTGCACTTCACACATAAAATTCACTAATACTCAGACAACAGTACACGAATTTGCTTGTTACCTCTATTAAAAAACCCTACAAACAGGGATAAACACAAATCATTCCTGCATCTTAATTTTACCTGCATCAGCAAAATCACAGAAAGGAACCCCTGGTCTGTCTGTCTCAGAATCTTTGGTTAATATTTCAGCAATACATAAAGAGAACTTCTGAAGATCATCAAAATGTTCACATCCAGTTCTTCCGTTAACATACAAAGCTCCCAGCTTTGTCCAATCACTCTTTTCCTTGCAATGCTGCAAAGAAGGCAAGGCATAAATATAAGCAAACCTGCTGCCAGAACAACAAACAGAAAAAATCTAGAGGGTAGATTTAAAGCAGAAAAAAAAATACATGCAGATGAAACACTACTGCCAAGAGCCCTCATGTTCAATATGGCACACTTGCATGTTGCCTAACTTGCATGGATTGCTAATAATTTTTGTCCCTCAAGAAATTAAAATCCTTTTTCTATTTAGGTCATGACCATGACTGAGGAAGCTCATAATTTCTTAGTTGTATTTAAGAAGTGGCATTCATCCAGCATTTTACTGTTGTGTTTTTGGGTACTGTTTTGCACCATGCATGTCAAACTGATGTTTATTTTCTATATGAATTAGTCTTTCGCTTGCCTTATGACTTTGCTGGTAAAGGAGTGGAAAAAACCCAAACTACATCATTCCTGATACTAAATTTTGGGTTTAGAACCTGTGCAGTAAGTGTGGTAATAGGTGAACTACATTGTAATTGTGCACAAGAAGTAATCTGACCTTGAATATGAAAGAGGCAAGCATCCAACTGCAGAATTTTAAAATAGTATTTTATCATTCTTTAAAATGCCTTCTTAGTGTTGCCAATTACAGCCTTTTATAATTGTGCCTTTTTATATTAAATATGTGGTGCAGCAGACACGCTGGAGGGAAGGGAGGCCATCCAGAGGGACCTTGACAGGCTGGAGAGGTGGGCACAAGCCAACCTCATGAAGTTCAATAAGAGCAAGGGCAGGGTCCTGCATCTGGGTCGAGGCAATCCCAGGCACAAATCCAGGCTGGGCAGTGACTGGCTGGAAAGTAGCCCTGAGGAGAGAGACTTGGGGGTGCTGGTGGACAAAAAGCTCAACATGAGCTCTCAATGTGCACTTGCAGCCCGCAAAGCCAGTCAGATCCTGGGCTGCATCAGGAGAAGTGTGGCCAGCAGGTCGAGGGAGGTGATCCTCTACTCAGCCCTGGTGAGACCCCACCTGGAGTACTGTGTCCAGTTCTGGAGCCCCTATTACAAGAGGGATGTGGAGGTGCTGGAACGTGTCCAGAGAAGGGCCACAAGGATGATCAGAGGGCTGGAGCACCTCTCCTATGAGGACAGACTGAAGGAGTTGGGGCTGTTCAGTCTGCAGAAGAGAAGGCTCCGAGGTGACCTCATTGTGGCCTTCCAGTATCTGAAAGGGGACTACAGGAAGGCTGGGGAAGGACTTCTCAGGATCTCAGGTAGTGATAGGACTAGGGGGAATGGAATGAAGCTGGAGGTGGGGAGATTCAGGCTAGATGTGAGGAGGAGGTTCTTCACCATGAGAGGGGTGAAACCCTGGAATGTGTTGTCCAGGGAGGTGGTCGAGGCCCCGTCCCTGGGGGTGTTTAAGAGCAGGCTGGATGAGGCTCTGTCCAGCCTGATCTAGTGTGGGGTGTCCCTGCCCATGGCAGGGGGGTTGGAACTAGATGATCCTTGTGGTCCCTTCCAACCCTGAATGAAACTATGAAACTATGAATTCTATCTACTGAATAGGATATTAAATAATTCTTTGGTCTACTACCAGTTACAAGCACAACAAATGAAGCAATTACTTCCCCTGCCTTACAAGTTAGAGCATCTCTGAGTTAAATGCAAAACAAAGATAAAAACTCTAAGTACATAAAATAATATACTGACATCACAGGAAAACGGCAAAGACAGTTTCCTCCTGCATGTCATTCTTTCCCAAACATGTCTTTGCATAAAAGTATTTTATCATAATCCCAACATGTTTAATAATAAAGCCTAATTTTAAATGCCATGCAAATTGTGATTTCTTCTAGGGTTAAAAGAAGTGGTGGTTTAAATTATTCCAGCAGGCTTGGATAGATATACTGTACCTGAATTTCAGCCACTGCCAAATTAAAGTCAAAAAGCCAGTTCTTGTCAAAGTATCTCTCCTGAAATATTCTACAACAACCACCAAAAAAAAAGGTTAATTTTAACACATCCAACTAAACTAAACTATGAGCTAGCAGAAGGCAATCAAGAAATTGTCATATATGAAGTAAAAATTGATGTGATTTGAAATATTTTAAACAAAACCTGGACACTGAAACCAAACATTGTTACAATTAGGCCTAGGGAAGTCAGTACACATATGAAGCAAATAATTGAGCAGAGCTGTTTTCACACATAAATTCCTTTGACTCAGAAAAAATGTAAATCAAAGGTATGAATAAGATTTGTTATGCAAATGTGTAACTGTATCATATGTATTTCTGACAAAGGTTAAAAAAAAGGTAATTGCATAGGAGGAAGAGTTATTCAGCTTCAAACATCTATGAGCCCACCTGGAGTACTGTGTCCAGTTCTGGAGCCCCTATTACAAGAGGGATGTGGAGGTGCTGGAACATGTCCAGAGAAGGGCCACAAGGATGATCAGAGGGCTGGAGCACCTCTCCTATGAGGACAGACTGAAGGAGTTGGGGCTGTTCAGTCTGCAGAAGAGAAGGCTCCAAGGTGACCTAATTGTGGCGTTCCAGTACCTGAAGGGGGCCTACAGGAAGGCTGGGGAAGGACTTCTCAGGATCTCAGGGAGTGATAGGACTAGGGGGAATGGAATGAAGCTGGAGGTGGGGAGATTCAGGCTAGATGTGAGGAGGAGGTTCTTCCCCATGAGAGCGGTGAAACCCTGGAATGGGTTGTCCAGGGAGGTGGTCGAGGCCCTGTCCCTGGGGGAGTTTAAGAGCAGGCTGGATGAGGCTCTGGCCAGGCTGATCTAGTGTGGGGTGTCCCTGCCCATGGCAGGGGGGTTGGAACTAGATGATCCTTGTGGTCCTTTCCAACCCTGAATGAAACTATGAAACTATGAAAGAAAGGCTACATCTACCTAGTGTGATGCTATCATGTAGAGATACACAACCTATGCATGAACTAGCTAACACATGTAGTAGAAGTAGCACAGCAGCTAAGTCTTCATAGATACAGACTGCTTCTCAGTTTGGGCTGGAAACACATACACACTGAAGCAGCCTGGAAGGGGCCATTCCTTTGTGAATCAGATTCTTGATCTGAAGAGTGATAAAAATTATCTCCAACGTGTGGTAAGTTGCACTGGTAACAGAGATCCATAGCTGAAAGGTTCAGGAAAAGTATGAAAAGCTGCAAATACTTTCTATAGAGTTTCACCTGAAACAGTGATGGCTTGTTTTCACACAGTAGATGCTGCACATTCACTTTCCACTAGAAATCAAAAGTTGCTTTAGGAAATCTCAAATTTCTCAGCTTGGGTGAGCGTGGGTGATACTGATGTGCAAGTGATGGGCAGGCATCCGTTTTGGAACTGACTTGGGCTGTCACATTTTGCCCAGCAGCACGTCGAAAATGACTCTCTTCCCTACCCGTACTGGCACAAGCGTTTGTGCAGTCACACTAAATGCAATTGGTTAACTACTTCAGATTCTAACTAATCCTCTTATTGTTTAGAAGGGTTGTTTATTGCAGAAGAACTGTTTGCTTATGCAAGCTGAAATGATATGTTAGATGATGTTTCTAATTTGATTGTAGTCAGCATGGCTTTGCCAAGGGCAAATCCTGCCTGACCAACCTGGTTGCCTTCTATGAGCAGGTGACAAAATTAATAGATGAGGGGCGAGCAACTGATGTCATTTACCTGGACCTGAGCAAAGCCTTCGACACTGTCCCACACCACATCCTGGTCTCCAAGCTGGTGACATATGGGTTTGATGGGTGGACCACTAGATGGATAAGGAACTGGCTTGATGGCTGCACCCAAAGAGTGGCTGTCAATGGCTCCATGTCCCAGTGGAGGCCAGGGACAAACGAAATCTCTCAGGGATCAGTCCTGGGACCTGTCTTATTCAACATCTTTGTGGGTGCCATGGACAGTGGCATTGAGTGCACCCTCAGCAAGTTTGCTGATGACACCAAGCTGTGTGGTGCAGCAGACACACTGGAGGGAAGGGAGGCCATCCAGAGGGACCTGGACAGGCTGGAGAGGTGGGCACAAGCCAACCTCATGAAGTTCAATAAGAGCAAGGGCAGGGTCCTGCATCTGGGTCGAGGCAATCCCAGGCACAAATCCAGGCTGGGCAGGGACTGGCTGGAAAGTAGCCCTGAGGAGAGAGACTTGGGGGTGCTGGTGGACAAAAAGCTCAACATGAGCTCTCAATGTGCACTTGCAGCCCGCAAAGCCAATCAGATCCTGGGCTGCATCAGGAGAAGTGTGGCTAGCAGGTCGAGGGAGGTGATCCTCCCCCTCTACTCAGCCCTGGTGAGACCCCACCTGGAGTACTGTGTCCAGTTCTGGAGCCCCTATTACAAGAGGGATGTGGAGGTGCTGGAACGTGTCCAGAGAAGGGCCACAAGGATGAGCAGAGGGCTGGAGCACCTCTCCTATGAGGGCAGACTGAAGGAGTTGGGGCTGTTCAGTCTGCAGAAGAGAAGGCTCCGAGGTGACCTCATTGTGGCCTCCCAGTATCTGAAGGGGGCCTACAGGAAGGCTGGGGAAGGACTTCTCAGGATCTCAGGTAGTGATAGGACTAGGGGGAATGGAATGAAGCTGGAGGTGGGGAGATTCAGGCTAGATGTGAGGAGGAGGTTCTTCACCATGAGAGTGGTGAGACCCTGGAATGGGTTGTCCAGGGAGGTGGTCGAGGCCCCGTCCCTGGGGGTGTTTAAGCCCAGGCTGGATGAGGCTCTGGCCAGGCTGCTCTAGTGTGGGGTGTCCCTGCCCATGGCAGGGGGGTTGGAACTAGATGATCCTTGTGGTCCCTTCCAACCCTGAATGAAACTATGAAACTATGAAACTTGTAGTACAGCTGGGAACAGACTGTACAATGATGATCAATATGGAAAAATCTTACCAGAACCAAAGTTTTGCCTTAACAGTCCTTCGTCTCTGAAGCACACTAGACTGATAGTGCTTCAAAACACAATCATGCATGGCATGATAGTATTTTCATCCAAAACACTAAATTTGCACTAATAGCCTTTCAAACATAAATTTGTAAAAACGGAATCTGAAGGAGAATCTAGACAAACATAAATATAAAATAGCTCCTTAAAGACATACCTGGATTTTATGTTCCAGACAGTATTTATTTCCTGAGTGGAAACTTTCATCTGCTGAAGGAACTTAATAATATAATCAAAATGTTCTAACTCAAGCAACATACCAGCATCCATGAGCTGTAATATCAAACAGGGGGAAGAAAAGTTAGTGTACAAAAAAAATTGTGATCACTTACAGTATCACAGTATCACAGTATCATTTAGGTTGGAAAGGACCTCGAGGATCATCGAGTCCAACCTATCAACACAGACCCCATGACTAGACCATGGCACCAAGTGCCACATCCAATCTCCCCTTGAACGCCTCCAGGGTCGATGACTCAACCATCTCCCTGGGCAACCCGTTCCAATGACGAATGACTCGCTCAGTGAAGAACTTCCTCCTCACCTCGAGTCTAAACCTCCCCTCGTCCAGCTTGAGACTGTGTCCTCTTGTTCTGGTGCTGGTTGCCTGGGAGAAGAGGCCAACGCCTTCCTGGCTACAACCACCTTTCAGGTAGTTGTAGAGGGCCATGAGGTCACCCCTGAGCCTCCTCTTCTCCAGGCTAAACAATCCCAGCTCCCTCAGCCTCTCCTCATAGGGCTTGTGTTCAAGGCCTCTCACCAGCCTTAGAGGTTTCCAGAGGCAAGGAGCAAACAACATTGGGAAAAATATGACACAGTGAGCCTCAATCAATAAAGAAGGGATAAATGGAAACTTGTACCACAAATTCAGCTGCAAAGTAACTTAAAAAAATAGTGCTGAAATACCATTGAAGTGATATATTTGAGTTTCAAAACAGGCAAGGTATTTCAAGAATTCCAAAAAGCAGCCATAGTATAATCAAAGTCATACCTTACGAAAGGTACTGATTAACGTAGGCACAGCGTCTCTTATATTCAAGGAAGCCACATGCTCAAAAATTTTCAGAAGAACATCTACAGATGGCTAATTTAGACAAAAAAAAGCACAGTCAGTTTAGCAGTTCTCTTCAATTTGAAAGCTAGAGGGTTAGAGGGCTTTATAATAGGAACTTGGGAGTTTTGAGTACCAAAATAAACCCAAACTTCTTACTGCAAACGGCAGAGCGTTCCCAAAACTAAGAGACTACGGATTGAAGACTTCCAAAAATATTATGAGGTCACCTACCAGTGTGTGGATTTGTACAGTTACATTCAACATCTGAAATACTTCCTGCAACAAACAGCTCTTGAGCAAAGAAATGAGAAGCTCATTCAGCACTTGAGAAGCAAAATCCATTCCTGGAGTAACTTCTCTGTAATATTTCACAAATATTTGGACTGGAAAAAAACAATTAAGTCATTTCTCATTGTGGCAACTGATGCCAACTATTTAAACAAGTTATCTCCTAAATTTTAAATGCAATGTAGCAACCCTTAAGTATCTATGGTATTATGGGGCAGGGATATGGAGGGGAAAAAATGGGTGAAAGGATCTTATTTGAATACAGTGTTAACTGTACTAGACTCAGACTTACTCTTCTGAAATATGTCATTGAGCTGAACACCGTAAGACCTGTAGGTTTCAAGAAAGCTTAGCTGATTTGGTGAAGCACAAGAGAAATGTGCAACACCAGGTTCAGCATCAAGCTAGTAAGGCCTTTCTAGACATGAAGCTCTAGGAAGTGAACTGCACTATTACTGTGTGGATAGTCTCTTAACCTGCTCCCTTGATAGAGCCTTAGTAAGAGATGTACTGTATTCTGCTGGTAGCCAGTGTTACCTGCATTACAATGCTCAGTATTTCATCATGGGAACACTGCTACGTAGTGTGGAACTGGATCCCACATTCATATTGTGGAACTGGATCCCACACTCATATTGTGGAACTGGATCCCACATTCATATTGTGGAAATGGATCCTACACTCATATTGTGGAACTGGATCCCACATTCATATTGTGCTATGCTCAAATATGTTTTCAAAAACTTAAGACTGCTCAGGACAAGTAGAAAAGGAATTTTACAGAGTAGAATTTCAGATGTATCTGAATCAACTACAGTACCTATAATGTGTTAACCATAACTGTTTGTATGCATGGTAATATGAAATGACTGAAGTGAAGCTGCACTCCTTTTTCAACTGCTGAGTTCTAAAGTTTTTGGAGTTGTGGTTTTTGCCCAAGGTGTTCAAAATTGCCTTAAAAATGTGGTTGTGTTAAACTTCTGCCCTGCCCCAGTTACTCGTTTCTACTGTGAAGTATTGTTCTATTCAGCCTAAGTTAACTTTAACTCTACATAAGACTTAGTAACAATCCCCTGAGATAATTGTGTGTCTAAATACCTAGCCTGGAACATGAAAACATATTGGAGGTATTCCTATGGATCCAATTCATATGGATTCAATGTATTCCTTCAAAATCAGAACTTCCTACTCACTGTGGAAGTGATACCATTTCTCTCCTGGCAGCCTATTTAACTTGATTTAAATCAAAGACAGATCAAAAGCTACTAGTATGCCATACCTGCACGTTTTAGAAGGACTGATTCTTTGATATTAATGTATGCCCTAAGTATTGCCATGCAAATCTAGGAAAAGAGGAAAAAAAAATCTGAATTAAAATATTACCGCAGTTTATGTCAAACAAAACTACCCACAAGCATGAGTTCTATAAAGAAATTAGCTTTATGTTGTTCCTATTTAACCCATACACGCTGACAAAGGTTTAAGACAGTAACTTAGTCTATAGGCAGTGGCACTGTCAAAAGGACAGCAATTCAAATAGCAGTGAATGAAATGTTGGGGAAAGGAGCTAGCGGGACCACAACTGCAAGCCTGTCTGTGTATACACTCACAGCAAACAGAAAAATGATTTTGAAGACAGTTCCTTCAGAATTAGAATAAATGTGGCAGACTGTAAGCAGAAGAAAGAGAAGCAAAAAAGTGAAAGTGAAAATACAATAAACAAAAAATGACACCAATGTACCAACTAGAGAAGTCAAAAATCTAGAAATCAAGTTGGTTAACAGTGATCACAATATAGAATCACCCATAAGGACATAGATGAAACATTTAAGACCTGATGGGATTTAATGAACCATCTCACTCCAGATACACTTGATTCAAGAAAATAAAATCCATAACTAGATATTTTAATATGCTATTTGCTATTGGAATATTCATACCATCTTAAGCTGTCAGTCTGTGTAAGATACATTTTGTTCCATCTCTGCGGATGATGAAGTAAATATTACTGAGATTAAATCTTAGCATTCCAAGTTAGATAAAAACCCCACCCACCCTCAGAGACACCCTTTTATACTTGTGGAACATTTACAACTCTTTCTGCATAACACTGCAAACAGGTCGTATTTCACAGTATCACAGTATCGCTAAGGTTGGAAGAGACCTTGAGGATCATCGAGTCCAACCTGTCACCACAGACCTCATGACTAGACCATGGCACCAAGTGCCACGTTCAATCTCCACTTGAACACCTCCAGGGATGGTGACTCCACCACCTCGCTGGGCAGCACATTCCAATGACAAATGACTCTCTCGGTGAAGAACTTTCTCCTCACCTTGAGCCCAAACTTCCCCTGGTGCAGCTTGAGACTGTGTCCCCTTGTTCTGGTGCTGGTTGCCTGGGAGAAGAGACCAACCCCTTCCTGGCTACAACCACCTTTCAGGTAGTTGTAGAGAGCAATGAGGTCACCCCTGAGCCTCCTCTTCTCCAGGCTAAACAATCCCAGCTCCCTCAGCCTCTCCTCATAAGGCTATGCTCAAGGCCTCTCCCCAGCCTTGTTGCATTTCTCTGGACACGTTCAAGTGTCTCGATGTCCTCCTTAAACTGAGGGGCCCAGAACTGGACACAGGACTCAAGGTGCGGCCTAACCAAAGCAGAGTCCAGGGGCACAATGACTTCCCTGCTCCTGCTGGCCACACTATTCCTAATGCAGGCCAGGATGCTGTTGGCCCTCTTGGCCACCTGGGCACACTGCTGGCTCATGTTTAGGCAGCTATGAATCAGCACCCCCAGGTCCCTCTCTGTTTGGGAGCTCTCCACCCACTCCGACCCCAGCCTGTAGCTCTGCATGGGATTGCCGTAGCCAAAGTGCAGCACTCGGCACTTGGACTTGTTGAATGCCATCCTGTTGGACTCTGCCCAGTCGGTTGAAGTCCCTCTGCAGAGCCCTTCTATTTAATACTATTTCATGAAATATTGAACATCAAGAGATAGAAGATGCCCCCTAAATTATTCACATTATTATAGAACTAAATCATGTTTATTTTCATGCACAACTTGAAAATCAGATAGGATCTACTCGTGGAGGTTGTTACACAGCAAATGAATTACCAACAAAGCAGAAGATACTGGTTTGTGGCCAAGATGTCTTTCTGTTTTTAAAAACCATTAGCCTGTTAAGATGATCAAGTCAAAGTATACAAAATTTGTACCTGTAAGTATGTTGAATATAAACAAAGGTTATTGTTTTTATTTTGAAACAGTGTCATAATATTGTTGAACTAGAGTTTAAAATGTACCTTCCAGAAAATCATGTAGAACCTGTTACCTAATGTATATGCAAGGTCACTTGGCAATGCATTATGTACTCCAAAACTACAATCCTGGGTGGCTGAGTGCATTTCCAACAAAATACTTCAGCACATGCTCACATTATGTAAATTAGTTTGTTTTCTTTTGGAAGCTATTTGCCTCCTGTAAATTCAATTTATGCCCACTGTCTCTTGTCCTTTCACTGGGCATTGCTAAGAAGAGTCTGGCTTCATCATCTTTTTTCCCCCTCCCATACACAGAGAGACATTAAGATCCCCTACTCCCTCTACATACTTTGGAGAGTATTTAAAACAGTCTGAACAGCTTCATTTACTTTGCCTAATACAAGAGAGAGTTCAGTGTTTGAAATGAAACACATCTTAAAAAAAACCCCAACACACAAACAAACAAACAAAAAACTGGTAACTTCTAGAACTTCAAGCCAACCTCATGAAGTTCAATAAGAGCAAGTGCAGGGTCCTGCATCTGGGTCGAGGCAATCCCAGGCACAAATACAGGCTGGGCAGTGACTGGCTGGAAAGCAGCCCTGAGGAGAGAGACTTGGGGGTGCTGGTGGACAAAAAGCTCAACATGAGCTCTCAATGTGCACTTGCAGCCCGCAAAGCCAATCAGATCCTGGGCTGCATCAGGAGAAGTGTGGCTAGCAGGTCGAGGGAGGTGATCCTCCCCCTCTACTCAGCCCTGGTGAGACCCCACCTGGAGTACTGTGTCCAGTTCTGGAGCCCCTATTACAAGAGGGATGTGGAGGTGCTGGAGCGTGTCCAGAGAAGGGCCACAAGGATGATCAGAGGGCTGGAGCACCTCTCCTATGAGGACAGACTGAAGGAGTTGGGGCTGTTCAGTCTGCAGAAGAGAAGGCTCCAAGGTGACCTCATTGTGGCCTTCCAGTATCTGAAGGGGGCCTACAGGAAGGCTGGGGAAGGACTTCTCAGGATCTCAGGTAGTGACAGGACTAGGGGGAATGGAATGAAGCTGGAGGTGGGGAGATTCAGGCTACATGTGAGGAGGAGGTTCTTCACCACGAGAGTGGTGAAAGCCTGGAATGGGTTGTCCAGGGAGGTGGTCGAGGCCCCATCCCTGGGGGTGTTTAAGAGCAGGCTGGAGGAGGCTCTGTCCAGGCTGATCTAGTGTGGGGTGTCCCTGCCCATGGCAGGGGGGTTGGAACTAGATGATCCTTGTGGTCCCTTCCAACCCTGAATGAAACTATGAAACTTGCTGAGGTTTAGTATGCTGATTTTCAAAATATATAATGTTTTTTATGAATTAAATCACTGCTGTGTTGTGTAATCAACCACAAATGTGAAGAGTATTAAATCCTTGTAAATTATGCATTAAAGCATCACCCAGTTACTTAATGAAAAGGAAGTAATATCCATTATGGTGAAAGGTATTTCTCTTCAAAAATTCTGGTAATGATCATCACTGAAAGCACAGCACAAAGTAAGTGGACTACCAGTCTGTACAACAGCTCCTAAAGAGATTTATTTTCCCTGTATTTGACTAGATGACTTTGCTGCTGCTTTACCCGTCTTCCATTTATGTACTTTGGTGCCACCATGAGGTACTTGGTTTGTTGTTATTTTTAAATGGACAGCTCTAAAAAAAAAATGAACACAAAACCAAACAAAACCTTCCAGACTACCAAGAAAATTAGGATAGGTTTGATTAAGCAGAACAGGAAGTGTGCTGGAGGACTGCACTACAAGTAAAAGCAATGGAATGGATCTTTAATAGTTTTAGGCAAAATAATCTAATTATTTTAATGTGTCTGCATATATGGAATCACAAACCATGATAATCCACAGACACTACTTGGAAATTACTGATATTCACTACAGCCTGCCAAAGGTATTTCATAATTGAGAAAAAGGGAAAAGTCCCATACAAAATTACTCTCAAATGATCTCAGTGTTTTTAAGCTGTCATAAATTTTCAAAGGCAATAGAAAGCACTGGAAAAAAACCATCTCTTTCCTGAGAAATGAGAAAACAGCAGGAAGACTAAAACCAAATTACACTGACATATTTTTCAAATTCTGACACAGTGTATTTAAGATATCTAGGAGGGGGATAAGCTGCTTTAGATGCTACCCTTCTTTTAAAATGAGCATTTAACTCTAACAAGTCTGACAGAACAAGAGGACAGTCTCAAGCTGCACCAGGGGAAGGTTTAGGCTGGATGTTAGGAAGAAGTTCTTCATAGAAAGAGTGATTGGCCATTGGAATGTGCTGCCTGGGGAGGTGGTGGAGTCACCATCACTGGAGGTGTTTAGGAAGAGACTGGATGGGGTGCTTGGTGCCATGGTTTAGTTGATTAGATGGTGTTGGATGATAGGTTGGACTCGATGATCTCAAAGGTTTTTTCCAACCTGGTCTATTCTATTCTATTCTGCTCACCACAAGTTATTTTTCACATTTTAATTCTGCAATTTCTTGCTTATTGACACCAATGATAAAATTGTACTCATACCAATAAGACAGTAGATAAGAAATAAATCTTCTAAGAACTGATGAGGCAAAGTTTGAGCATTTGTCTTTATTTCGTTGTTTTAATGGTTATGTTTGCTTCCAAGTGACTTACAGACCTACACTAAGTCTGGATTTCATATAGCCAGTTCCAAAATCTCACTACATGACAGTCCAATTAGCTTGCTTTCTGCATGCAGTTCTTGGAAATTCCACAGACTCATCTTTGTTGAATGGTTTTAAAACTACTTTGCCCACTGCTGGAAAACTGGTTTTGCTTGCAAATATTATGAGAATTGCTGCTGCATTTAAGGACATTACAGGATGCTTAAACAAAGATGCCCCTGTTGCACAAAACTTGCTAGAAGTAATACACCATAAATGGCTTTTGCCTTAAATAACACATACAAGTCTATGTTTCCTTATGGGCCTCTGATCCTTAGGATAGAAATGTCTCAGAATCTCCCTACTCTACTACTTTATATTTGTACAGCCTAATTTTTGCTCTTTTGCTGATGTCTGTTAGAACAGGACAGAAGAGAACAGGACAGACCAGACCGGGTTGGAAAAGACCTTTGAGATCATTGAGTCCAACCTATCATCCAACACTATCTAATCAACTAAACCATGGCACCAAGCACCCCATCCAGTCTCCTCCTAAACACCTCCAGTGATAGAATAGAATAGAATAGAATAGAATAGAATAGAATAGACCAGACCAGACCAGACCAGACCAGGTTGGAAGAGACCTTCAAGATCATCGTGTCCAAACTATCATCCAACACCACCTAATCAACTAAAGCATGCAACCAAGCACCCTATCAAGTCTCCTCCTGAACACCTCCAGCGATGGTCACTCTACCACCTCCTCGGGCAGCCCATTCCAATGGGCAATCACTCTCTCTGTGTAAAACTTCCTTCTAACCTCCAGCCTAAACCTCCTGTGGCGCAGCTTGAGACTGTGTCCTCTTGTTCTGGTGCTGGTTGCCTGGGAGAAGAGACCAACCTCTGCCTGTCTACAACCTCCCTTCAGGTAGTTGTAGAGAGCAATAAGGTCACCCCTGAGTTTCCTCTTCTCCAGGCTAAGCAATCCCAGCTCCCTCAGCCTCTCCTCATAGGGCTTGTGTTCCAAGCCCCTCACCAACTTTGTTGCCCTTTGTGACTCCACCACCTCCCTGGGCAAGGAAGTCTACTAGCTCAAAATTCTACTATCAAAAAAAATATCTTCAGGGGAAGAATTTCTAAACTTTTTTTGTTTTTTTGATCCTCCAATCACTGAAGGTCCCTTTCTTTCTGTATATAAATTAAGAAAAGAGAGTTGTTGTTTTGCATTCTAAAAGTGTTCACATACCTACAACGCGTTACTGTCCTACCTTTTCATCCCCTTGCTCAGGAACATGCCGAAACCAGCATTTTGCTCTTGAACATCCACGCAAAGTCATGAAATAAAATCTGCAGTATTTACGGGGCAATTCAATCGCCCCAAGGATCTGCTGGACCGAATGATGAGAATCCTAAAATAGAATGAAATAAAACAAGCAGAAATCCCCAACTGATGGTATTGGTCCAGCAAAAAATGCTCACCTTTTTTGAGAATATCGAAACATGTACAAATTATAAACAAAAGCAAAAAGGAGGTGATCTACAATGAAATCTTTGAAAGAATCCTCATGCCTATCCTGTATTTGCAGCATTTCAAAGCAGACCAAGATCAATCCCTTGTCATGTGTCTAACACAAGAAAAATCTGCTTTGTAGACCACAGATAACAGAGATGAGTTAGAAAGGTATCACAGTATAACTAAGGTTGGAAGAGACCTTGAGGCTCATCGAGTCCAACCTGTCACCACAGACCTCATGACTAGACCATAGCACCAAGTGCCACGTCCAATCTCCTCTTGAATACCTCCAGGGATGGTGACTCCACCACCTCCCCGGGCAGCACATTCCAATGACGAATGACTCGCTCGGTGAAGAACTTTCTCCTCACCCCAAGCCTAAACTTCCCCTGGCACAGCTTGAGACTGTGTCCCCTTGTTCTGGTGCTGGTTGCCTGGGAGAAGAGACCAACCCCTTCCTGGCTACAACCACCTTTCAGGTAGTTGTAGAGGGCAATGAAGTCACACCTAAACCTCCTCTTCTGCAGGCTAAACAACCCCAGCTCCCTCAGCCTCTCCTAACAGGGCTGTGCTCAAGGCCTCTCCCCAGCCTTGTTGCCCTTCTCTGGACACGTTCAAGTGTCTCAATGTCCTTCCTAAACTGAGGGGCCCAGAACTGGACACAGGACTCAAGTTGCAGCCAAACCAATGCAGAGTACAGGGGCACAATGACTTCCCTGCTCCTGCTGGCCACACTATTCCTAATGCAGGCCAGGATGCCGTTGGCCCTCTTGGCCACCTGGGCACACTGCTGGCTCATGTTTAGGCAGCTGTCAATCAGCACCCCCAGGTCCCTCTCTGTTTGGGAGATCTCCAGCCACTCCGACCCCAGCCTGTAGCTCTGCATGGGGTTGCTGTGGCCAAAGTGCAGCACCTGGCACTTGGACTTGTTGAATGCCATCCTGTTGGCCTCTGCCCATCTGTCCAGTCGGTCCAGGTCCGGACAGATGGTCCAGATACATGCAGGATTTTGTCACAACACCCTGAGAACTCTGAGGCATCAATTTCCTTTACCCTTTTTTTTTCAGTACCCAGCATAATGGGTAATGCAGTCTGTCTTAAACTTGCGAAACCTTGTCTGTTCTTCAGTTCTACATAAACAATAAAGCAAAAAAACCATTGGCTGATTTTGCTTAAGATGGAAATGGAAACCAACAAAGTTCCACTGTGAACAGCTGTGCCCTCGTTATTAATTTTGTTCTCACAAATTCTGTTTACTCAGTGATAACATCTTCAGAGTAGTAGAAACACAAACATACACAGGATATATAGTTCCAGACAAGGCAAATGTCTGAATACCCGTTACAAAATCCCTGCCAAAGGATCAGAAAACATTAAGCATTTAACAACTTACAATTGCATTTTGTTCCATCTTCCATGGCTCATCTCCGTAATTTTGCAATGGCAGTAAAGAACTTTTCCCTGAAAATCTGTAATCTAAACATCACAATGAGGGCAACAAATATGTCATGCAATAAAATGAATCATAATGACTCAAACTGATCTCATTTATCTTATTTTCCTTTACAACTATAGTCACAGCAATGATTAATGAACGTTTGATGAATACAATCTAAACCCAGTAATTCCAGTTAGTTTTCTTAATCATCCTAATAGACTTTACACAAACATCAAGAGTAAGCACAACTGAGTAAAAAACTTCACTACTTCATCCAAGGTTCCAAATCTAACTTACAGAGATAAGAAAAGAAATGGAATAAAAAAACTCCAGAAGTTTTAACTTCAAAGGGAAGAAAAGCTAAATCACTTCTCAGTAATCTTTTATTCCCACATCACTAGCCATACATTTAAACTGCTTTTCCAGGACTGAAGAGTGCAGTATCAAACTTAAGCCAAATATAAGTTTCCTAACTGTGAAACTTGGGTTTAGAACTTTAATTATCATTGTTAACAGACTTCTTTCTCTGAAAAATGAATAATGCTAATGGAAGATAAAAGTGCAAAATTTCAGCTCCATATTTGAAGAGAAATAATAGGTTTTGAATGCCTTGCTTTCTAGTGCTCCCCCCTCAGGTTCCTTGAAAGACCTCAGTACTCAAAAGGCAGGGTGCTTAGCCCTTTCTGACAAACTATAGCTACTAAAGAACATCCAATAAGGATGCATGTTCTACTAGAGATTTGCACTAGATACATGGTTCTTAACCTGCATGCCATTCTGAACAGTGTCACAGGATAGGAACCAGAAATATAATGTAATAATTTGAACCTACCAAACAGGATTCTGCTAAAAAAAACCCAACCAATCCCAAAAATCTCATTAACCTACCATATAAAAGCTTCCATTTTTGCTTCTATGTATGCCAACTAAAACAAATTCAAGTCAGTGCCTTGAGGAATTGAAGAAATTCCTGAAGATTTTATAGGTAAATAAAACCCATGTAAAAAGAAGTCCTGAAGGATTCACCAGTACAAGCATACGATACCATTTGTCCGGGGTTTCATCACTGTAGCTTCACTGAGGTAATTTACTTTTGGTGCATACTGGGGCAATCCTGACAGCATCTGATAGCTCACGAGATCTTTGTATTTACAGTCACTGCTGAGTATTAAAAAACAGAAATGTGTTTAACCACATTAAATGGATGCTTCTCCCATATACTAAATGACTAAAAAGCGGAATTAGGTGGATAAAAGGTAAGAATTTCTTGGAACAATCTACACAATACTTTAAAACTTGCTGCAAATTTAAATAGCTACCTCTCCCAGCAACCTTACTTTTATTAGTCTCCTTGCTTGGTCCAATCTTATTATAATCTTAGCTGAGATTATTCTGTCCTAAAGTGTAACTAAACGAAATTCAGTAAATAAGTAGAAAAGGCATCCATGAATCACAGCTGACAGGATGACTGAGATGATTTCTGCCACCTCTGAACAAACATCTATTTTTCAGTGGTCTGTTATGTAATGTTTGCCAAAGAAGTAATCCACAAAGCTTGTGAAATTACATTTGAAGAGGCAACTGTTATCTTTCCTAGCGACTGACTCTACTCAGCACAAATTGTAGGCGATTTCAAAGGGAACTCCAATTAAAGACTATTCTAAACAGTCCCAAATATGTACACCCCAGATACATGATGTTTTCCAAAATAAGCTGCAAATATTGACAGCAAAATGGGAAAAAACCAAAAATCTCTTTTCATGAGATCTTACTCCCCTCTCCCCTTCAATTAAGAATCTAGGTTCAGTACGAAGGCGATTTCAGCCTGCTTGATGTTTGGAGACAGAAACAGATTTGCTTATCCCCTAATGAGGGGGGACATCCTAGATACTTAAGTCTTCTCATAGCCAGGTTAATTCAAATCTTTTCTAAGTTGCAGGCTGCTTTTAATAGAGTTTGAAATAGAAATGACATGGCAGAAAATAAATTCTGTCTAATAAACCCAAATTCCCCAGTATCAATCTTTATTATTATGTATTGTATTGGTCACTGGGGGGAGGAAGAACTGACAGATTTAGTTACTCAGAATTTTCAAGCTACCATGTCAAATTTTTGTAATGCTTCCTTGTGATGCCAGCCTCAAATCTGACACCAGAGGATTTCTGCAACTGTTTACTTTCAGGATAACAATTTCAGCTCGCTTTTTAATGTGGACATGAGACTACACAGAATTTTGGAAGGAACTGTAAACGACATAGCTCTACAATCAATTTATTTTATTAAGTAGCAGCCTCACTAGAAGCAGAGTTTGCTCTAGATGAAACTTTGCAACCTATAACATCTTTGGGTAAGCCTAGAGAAGATACACTGACTCCAAATGAAGGCATAAATGTCTTCTCTCTAATCACAGAGTGCTGCATTTCATCCAAGAAGAGAAATAACACAGTATCACTTCACAAATGTATTTTATCCGGCATAATCTACTTACTGTAGAGTATGAAGAACTACTTGTACTACAGAAGTAAATTTAAACACTTGTTTTACCAGAAGGACAAGCTTGGATCTCCCCACTGAATTACTGAAAAGATGCAGTATTCTCCATTTAACGGGTTTCTGGTACACTTCCAATCTGTCACAGAAACGTGACTGGTGCAGGTAAAAAGCAATGATCTTTTCTATGCCAGCTAAGTTTTCTTGATTAGTGTGAAAAGGACTCTGAAAGATCTGTTATTTCTCTTCTAATTACTTCAGTATTCCATCAGTGAAGTGTACTTTTTCTACAGTCTTATTCTGCTTCATTTCTAGGCAGATGTTGAATGGAAGTTTCTTAGTCTGACAATAAACCCTGTGAACAGAGCTAGATGGAAGCTAGCAGAAGAGTAAAACATGTTCTTAACTCCACCTGCCATGCTGATAAGCATCTTTTGTCAGCCTGAATTTGAATGAGATTTTGCAATTCTTTCATCAGTTTAGAAAGTCCCAAGGGAAACAAAGGAAGGCTGAAAGTTTCACTGGTTTCTTTTTTCCTAAGTTCTGGTAAGCACAGTTATGGCTGGAAATCTATCTTATGCTGTACTTGCGCTGCAATGCCAAGATGAGACACTAGCATAAAATGGTTACATTTCAACACCAGCCAGAAGACAAAATAACCTCTGTTGTCCTGTCAGTCTATGACCATACTTGTTTTGTACTTTGCACAGTGAAATTATATTACTTCCATATTTCTTTTCCTCATCACATAATCACACTAGCATAGAAAAACTGAATTAAGACACTGATGGTGTTTCAGTAAAAACACCACATTTAATTTGTTTGGTAACAAGGGAACATCACAGCTTACATGCAGTATGTATACCTTTTGTCAGCTTCATCCTTTTTTTCATGCTTAATATCAGGCACTCCATCTGCAAACAACTGTGAAGATATTTAAAATGTACTTTCATTTATAGAACAGCACTACTAAGCCTGTTACACTTTACTTTACAGACTTAAAATTGTTGGTGATTGTTGGAAGGTGTGATAACCTACTCTTAAAAAATATAACTTGGACTGTAGGGTTCCTCACACACCATCTCTTTCAGTGGATGCACTGCCTTTAATGCTCTGTAATCTTTAAAACAGTGATTTTTAATTGGAAAATGGGTGAGATGATTGTCTTCAGGCTGCTCCCAAAGATAAGGAATTTTAAGGCCTACTGTTCAACTTCAGCTGTGTGACAGATGTGTAGAAACCCACCAAAAAATCCCATTAATGAAACTTTAAAGCTGTATTGAGGAGAAATCTAAGGCTTTTGCTCAGTTCTGCACCATGGTATCTAAGTTGGAAAAAAACCCAAAGGTACAAGAGAAAATGACACTACCTCATGTGTTTAGGGGTGAGAATGTGAAAGGACTGGTACAGAACAAAGTCATGGAATCCTGGCTTTGTTTTGTCCATTATTCATGAAGTAATTGAACTTCATATTACACCACAAATTTGTGACAGCTGAAGAATTAGAGATGGGTATGCTCTCAACAGATTTCCAAAGTTCACTTTATCAGTTCCCAAAATATTTTTTACGCTTTCCTCCCTGTTTTGTTTTTGTCCTTCTCACAGTATTACTACCTGGCAAAGCCATCCAAAACCCAAACCCCCCAAAAGTAGAATACACATGTTCTGCCATTCCATTCCCTCCCCACAGCTGCACAGCTAGTTTTCCCATGCACAGGTTATGGGCTGCAGCATGTATTTTGTGGCTTCAGTTTGGTTAAGTTTGAAGTTGTATGTATTTACCATTGCCAAACAACAAAAAAGCAAACGTTAGGATGCTCTATGACATAGCCCCTATGTGACTGATCTGGCAATATTGCAACAAGCACTACACCTCCAGTAACCTATAGTATTTGACACTCTTTTACCCTCTGTAAGAGATCTGGCACCAAAATTGCACTGCTCACTTTGAGCATCAGCGATTAGCAGCCTAATTCCATTTACTGAAGAAAATGTTTCTATTCTCCCTTCAATTAATGATTTTGCCAGGGAAACTGATGCCCTACTGTTTGATTACCTTGTCAAGTACCAATTTTTAGCCATGTGAATTTTACAGTTTAACTTATCCAGTTAAAACCATTATTTACTCTTGCAAGAAGAGGAAAACAGTAAATACTGTCAGGAGCCGTGCCTGAGTGGCAGAAAGATGTAAATTCCAATCCATTGTCAAAGTACTAAATAGTATGAAAATTCAGCAAGTCTTAGAAGACTTAGACTTGTTATCTGGAGGAAGGAGGATGGAGAGAGTAGAAAGGTCAGATAAAAGTCAGTGAGCATGAAAATGCATTAATGATCCCTCTGAACTGCCAGCATGTCAGTATGGTAACTTAATGACCCTTCTGTACAAGTAATGAGCCACAGAACCATCCTCCTCAGATGTGTGATGTCTATACAACTCCCCAGCTTTCCAACACCCCCCCCCACCCTTCTAAGACTGTGTGGTGAGATGCACTAACACCAACTTTTAAAACTAGGTATGTACAGTAGTGCTCTTAGGTGTTCATTGGAACAGTAATTTTCATACAGCTGATAACACAGAATTGCTGTTAACAACTGATGTAAGAGTATCTAGTTTCATTTCAATTTTGAAGATGAATAGTAAGTGACAAGGTGAAAAAACCCCACCAAGTTCTGTCAAGCAAAACATTGTCCATAGCACAGTAATAATCTCTGAAACACCACCATCATTTTTATTACAGGAAATTAAAAGAGTTAATGATAAAACAGCATTAGTAGCTAAAATTATCCAATTGCATGGACTAATTTCTTAAACTCTTTAGTGACAGGAAGCATGATTTCTCAATACCTTTTCATCCACATCAAAACTCTTTAGAAATTCATCTAGCTCTCTCAATTTCCCATCTTCAAGAAAGTCCTCAGTAACACCTCCTAAAAGACTGCTTCCTCTGGAGGACTGGTGGGTTTCAGTATCTTTAGCTGGAAATGAATAAACACATTACTGGAGGCATTTCCCAATGCCACAAAACAACAAGTCTTTTATTTCATAAATATTACAAAGCCTTCATATGAATGACATTTAAGAACACCTAAGACTTGCTAAATATCATGTTTATATGTAAAATTATTTCACCTTTAAACATGAACCATTTCAACTATATACTGAACTGAATCTGCAGTTGAAGTTCTATCCAAGTGTTCTGTAATGGTCCCTGTAGAACAGTACAACAGGTTGATTTATACAATACTGAAATCAGTATTTTTGAAATAAATTCAGTTAAGCTTAGTTACCAACAAAGCCAAATATACATCAGGTAATTTGCTAAGCAAGTAAAGACTTAGTCAGAATCACAGAATCAATAAGGTTGGAAGAGACCTCAAAGCTCATCAAGTCCAACCTGTCACCCAACACCTCATGACTACCAAACTATGGCACCAAGTGCCACATCCAATCCCCTCCTGAACACCTCTAGGGATGGTGACTCCACCACCTCCCTGGGCAGCACATTCCAATGGCTAACAACTCTCTCTGTGAAGAACTGCTTCCTAACATCCAGCATAAACATCCCCTGGCACAGCTTGAGACTGTGTCCTCTTGTTCTGGTGCTGGTTGCCTGGGAGAAGAAATAACCCCCTCCTGGCTACAACCACCTCCTGGCTACAACCACCCTTCAGGCAGAGCAATAAGGTCTCCCCTGAGCCTCCTTTTCTGCAGGTTAAACAATCCCAGCTCCCTCAGCCTCTCCTCATAGGGCTTGTGCTCAAGGCTTCTTCCCAGCCTCGTTGCCCTTCTCTGGACATGTTTAGAATAAACCTTTATTTAGAATAAACCAAACCAGGTTGGAAGAGACCTTCAAGATCATTGTGTCCAACCCATCAACCAATCCAACCCACCCAAACAGCTAACCCATGGCCCCAAGTACCCTGAGTCTCCTCCTGAACACCTCCAATGACGGCGACTCCACCACCTCCCTGGGCAGCCCATTCCAATGGGCAATCACTCTTTCTGAATAGAGCTTCTTCCTAACATCCAGCCTAAACCTCCCCTGGCGCAGCCTGAGACTGTGTCCTCTTGTTCTGGTACTGGCTGCTGGGAGAAGAGACCATCATCTGCCTGTCTACAACCTCCCTTCAGGTAGTTGTTAGTTGTAGAGAGTGATAAGGTCACCCCTGAGTCTCCTCTTCTCCAGGCTGAGCAACCCCAGCTCCCTCAGTCTTTCCTAGAGTCTTTGCTAGAGAAGGGGACAAATTAATTGTAATGACCCAGTGCAACCCTGAATTAGCCATACATAGCTGTGAGAAACTCCAAAGTCCTGTAATACAGTCAAGTCAGTGAGAATTCAGCATCAGGACCTTTCATCCCCTTTTGCTACAGGAAATGAACAGAACACCTGACTGCAGCTTTCTGAAGGAGCTGTTTACCTACAATAGAAGAGGCCTACATAGGAAAGACATTCACTATTTGATTGATTCACATGAATGAATTTCAAATGTACTGTATTGTCCAGATACAGGAAGAAAGAATCAGATTATATTTTGGAAAGGCTTTTTTCTCTCACAGTCACTAGTGTTTGCATGGTCATCAGTACTGAACACATCTGCTTCAAGACAATATACGTAACGTTTCCACGTGGTACTGTACTATTTGTTGCCCTTCTTACACTGTGAAGCCACAGAGTAAGTGGCCATGACCTCACAACATGAGACAGCAAAGAAGTAATACGTATTTCTAGATAAATACATAAATTGCCAGTAATTGACAAAAACCTTTTGTTCTGCACGGATCTTTTTAGGAAGTCATGTATCGCAGTAAGATACCATGTGCATATTGATCTAAGAGTTTGATGTGATCCTGAGTTTTAGATCTATGAAGAAGGACTTAAACCTTTAAAAAAAAAAAATCTGAATTACAAAAAAAGTAATAACAAAATACTTCTAGCCTCAAATTTCATTATACACAAAGAATGCAACAAACAGAAGTTACAGGTACAGGACTTGCTTCCAAGTTTGCTTTCCATCACCTCAGTACTACAGATGCCACTAGACAGGCCACACTTGCTCTTTACATTACCTGTGTGCTCCCTCCCTACTCCTCCTCATAGAACTTTTGTCTGTCCTACCAATAAACTGCTGTCCCCTAGGACTCCAACGTCTTTCTTCATGGATGGGCTTTTCAGCAGGATAACCTCTAAACTGTACTGGTGCCTGGTATTGTTCCTTCCCAGATGCAGGATTCTGCACTTGTCCTTACTGAACATTGTGAAGTTCACATCTGCCCAGTTCTCCAGCCTGTCCAGATCTTGTTGGGCATCACAGCCTTGCAGTGTGTCAGCCATCCCCCCTCAGCTTTGTACCATCAGCAAACTTGCTGAGGGTACACTCATTAACTAACAGAATTCCTAGCCTGTTGTATCAGTGATAAGTTAAAACCCCCACAACCAAAACCTAACATACCACCACCCCCTAATACTACCATCAGACAAGTCCTAGAGAAGTAGAGGCTCCCTCTAAGGCTCAGGCTTGTACCATTTCAAAAGGCATCCATTTTATAAACATTAAGAAACAAATCACTGTTACAATAAAAAGACACTAGTGAGCTGACAAGTTCTCATCTGACATTTAAAGCCAAGAGCCTGGGTTTTGCTACTGAACATCTTTGTAGTTTTCTTCTCTTGATTATGCATTCAAAAAATCTCCAAAGATTCTTACCTTTTAGTGCCCAATCACAGGAATTTTCAGTATCATTTAACATTCCAGATTCTTGAATAGCAATGTGCCTGTTTTAAACAAAAAGTGCATTTAAGATTTCTATCTTGCATTAAACCAGACTTAAACTAACCAGTTACGGAAAATGGAAGTTCTCAGTAATAAAGTCCTCGGTAATCTATGGACAGAATCCTTATGCACAACACATCTAGAACACTGTTCTTAAATCTCTCTTTCGGCTTTCCCTGTGCAGAGGGACCTTGACAGGTTGGACAGATAGGCACAGTCCAACCCCATGAGATTTAACACATCCATGTGCCAGGTTCTACACACTGGCCACAACAACCCCATGCAGTGCTACAGGCTGGGGTCAGAGTGGTTGGAGAGCAGCCAGGCAGAAAAGGACCTGGGGGTACTGGTTTATAGTAGGCTGAGCATGAGCCAGCAGTATGCCCAGGGGGCCAAGAAGGCCAATGGCATCCTGGCCTGTATCAGGAATAGTGTGGCCAGCAGGAGCAGGGAAGTCATTGTGCACCTGTACTCAGCACTGGTTAGGCCACACCTTGAGTCCTGTGTCCAGTTCTGGGCTCCTCAGTTTAGGAAAGAGGTTGACTTGCTGGAATGTGTCCAGAGAAGGGCAACGAAGCTGGGGAGGGGTTTGGAGCACAAACCCTATGAAGAGAGGCTGAGGCAGCTGGAGTTGCTTAGCCTGGAGGAGGCTCAGAGGAGACCTTAGTGCTCTCTACAACTATCTGAAGGGAGGTTGTAGCCACGTGGGGGCTGGTCTCTTCTCCCAGGCAATCAGCACCAGAACAAGAGGACACAGTCTCAAGCTGTACCAGGGGAGGTTTAGGCTGGATGTTAGGAAGAAATTCTTCACAGAAGGAGTGACTGGCCATTGGAATGGGCTGGCTGGGGAGGTGGGGGAGGCACCATCACTGAAGTGTTTAAGACGAGACTGGATGAGGCACTTACTGCCATGGTTTAGTTGATTAGATAGTGTTGGATGATAGGTTGGACTTGATCTCAAAGGTATTTTCCAACCTGGTTAATTCTATTCTATTCTTATGTCTGTCCCTACAGATACCGCTAAACATTATGTAAGCCCAAGACATTCCTAATCCAAAAACATGTCAGTAAAAGCTCATTCACCTTTGCCTAAAATACTGAGAAGAGAAATCTCTACAGCAAATCACCATGCTAATGAGTCGATTTATCAGTTTCCACAAAATGGGATTTACAGTAATTTTGTATTTGAGACAATTTGTACAACAATGAATCTCAATGAGAACAGAAAGATTTGTTCACAGAAAGATACTTCACCTATTTTAAAGGTAAGTTGTGGGGCGGGGGGGGGGAGAGTATTTCCCCTTCAAAAATCTCAGAAGGTAGAAAGCCTTGTTAAAATATATATAGAATATATAAACAAAAAATATCATCATCACAGATTGTGGAAGCTTGTACCTGGTGAATGACACCTGGTATAGTGACAGCAAGCTTCATAATAAAATGGAGCAATGAAAATTTGAAACAGCCTAGTGGAAATGAGGAAGTTCTCCAGCTTGCCTAACTTGGAAGTATACAAATATTCAGGCACAGACACATGGAAAACTCTGCTTCTGAGTATAAGAACTTACAACGAGTTTGCAGAGATGTGAGGGATTTTTATTAGAGGCAGGCTCTCTGTAGGCTTATTTCTTCTCTCGCATTTAATTTGAGATGTAAAGTATGAGTGGTTTTGCCTGCAATAACAACACTGACTTTCTTTTTTGTGAAATTGCAGTGCAGAGAGCTCCAGAAAGCTATCATCTTCATAAGCATTGCTTCAGACTGAAAATCTTTTAACAGCAGGAAGAGACTGAAATCTTCAGGTTAAAAGCCACTTCCAAATCTTTACCATATTCTGCTAACTATGTAGTGTGAAATAGTTACAGAAGCACTTTATAATTTCTTGTAAAGAAAGGGCCTAAACACATAGCAAAAACTATTTGTTCCTAACAAGATCAAATAAAATGTTCAGTTAGCATTTTTATAAATAGCAAACTTTACAAACACAACTAAGATATCAGTGTAAAAGGGCTCAGAAGTTCTTGTTTTCTATTCTGTGCAACAGCTCTCTCAACAGCCACAGAATCACTAAGGTTGGAAGAGACCTCAAAGATCATCAAGTCCAGCCTGTCACCACACACCTCATGACTAAACCATGGCACCAAGTGCCACGTCCAATCCCCTCTTGAACACCTCCAGGGATGGTGACTCCACCACCTCCCCGGGCAGCATATTCCAATGCCGAATGATTCTCTCAGTGAAGAACTTTCTCCTCACCTCGAGCCTGAACTTCCCCTGGCACAGATTGAGACTGTGTCCTCTTGTTCTGGGGCTGATTGCTTGAGAGAAGAGACCAACTCCCTCCTGGCTACAACCTCCCTTCAGGTAGTTGTAGACAGCAATAAGGTCTCCCCTGCACCTCCTCTTCTCCAGGCTAAACAATCCCAGCTCCCTCAGCCTCTCCTCGTAGGGCTTGTGCTCAAGGTCTCTCCCCAGCCTCATTGCATTTCTCTGGACATGTTCAAGTGTCTCAATGTCCTTCTTAAACTGAGGGGCCCAGAACTGGACATAGTACTCAAGGTGTGGTCTAACCAGTGCAGAGTACAGGGGCACAATGACTTCCCTGCTCCTGCTGGCCACACTATTCCTGATGCAGGCCAAGATGCCATTTGCCTTCTTGGCCACCTGGGAAACCAGTCAGTTGGAAACCATATCTGTACTGTATGTCATGTACACTCACACAAAATGAATACTCATTCTAAGAAATTCACTATTATACAGCCTGGCTGCTTCTTAAGAAGTTGGAAGCTCCTACCAAAGGCTTGCCTTGATCGTCAGAGGCTTGTTTTGGAAGAAGTTGTATTCTATTAACAACTGAAAATTTTATAGTCTCATGTCTCAAAAAAAACTGTTTAACACCTCAAAGAAGATTCCTTTCCTCTTTTGCACATAGGTTTAGTGAAAGGGAAAGGATAAGGAGGGCAAAGAGTTAAAAAAAGCACTAGAAACTAATGCAGTTACAAGATGGTACAATGTTGAAAATAAGTAAAACATTCCCTAAAATAGGGATAACAAAGTCACCCAGAAAGAGCAGAGGAAGAAAATTAAAACACCCCTGCCAATAAAAACTAAACTAATTATCAGAGGAAAATTTTGTACCATTTCTATTTAAGCTTTACATTTTTCTTTGCAAGATGAAAAATGCAATCTTAAAACTCATTTATCAAACAGAAGTATGAAAGCTTAGTGAGAAAACAGACTAGACAGTTGGTAAATTCATCCCATGAAGGACTACCATCCCTTTTATGGAAGTTTCTTTCTATTTTAAACTTCTCTTCCTCCTTCAGTGACTTTAGCATCTCAGAATACAGACAAACATCAATGCCAAATAATTTACATCAGGAACCTGCTGCAGATGCAGGACCATAAATCTCCATGATGAATTAGTCAAATTACAGATACAAAAACTACTCATGTCTTGGGGTAAGAGAAAAGCAGGGAAGGAGAATGGCAGAATGGAACACTACTGTAGTGATACAGATCCAGCCAAAGGATAAGCTACATTTAAAAAGTAAAAATATTTGTAAATATTCCACCACTTTACAATTAAAAAACTATCCTCAAAGGGTATTTCAAGTCAGGCTACTTCAAGTCACATATTTTTAAGTACTATGTTGATTATTAAGGGCCCCTCAGTTTAGGAAGGAGGTTGACTTGCTGGAATGAGTCCAGAGAAGGGCAACAAAGTTGGTGAAGGGCTTGGAACACAGCCCTGTGAGGAGAGACTGAGGGAGCTGGGGTTGCTTAGCCTGGAAAGGAGGAGACTCAGGGGTGACCTTATTGCTCTCCACAACTACATGAAGGGAGGTTGTAGACAGGCAGAGGTTGGTCTCTTCTCCCAGGCAGCCAGTATCAGAACAAGAGGACACAATCTCAGGCTGCACCAGGGGAGGTTTAGGCTGGATGTTAGGAAGAAGTTCTATACACAAAGAGTGATTGCCCATTGGAATGGGCTGCCTGGGGAGGTGGTGGAGTCACCATCATTGAAGGTGTTCAGGAGGAGACTTGATGGGGTGCTTGGTGCCATGGGTTAGTTGTTTAGGTGGGTTGGATTGGTTGATGGGTTGGACACGATCTTGAAGGTCTCTTCCAACCTGGTTTATTATTCTATTCTATTACTCGTAATTAGCTTCATATTTCACTTCACTTGATCTAAACAAATTCCTTAGGATATATTTTCCTTCAGTTTAGAGGTTATTCTAGTTCAAATTAATTTACTTACTGCATTGAATACTGTCATGTTTAATCAAATTTTTACACTTAAAAGCAACTCCCAAATTAGTGAAATTCTGTAGGGAAGCCTGACCACTACAACCAAAGTATACTGACAGAAGAATATTTAGGGTTATTATAATAAAAAGATGACATACATACCTCAATTGATCACCTACTGATTGTCTATTTTCTGAGATAACAGGATACTCTGGCGCACGATCCTGCTTTTCATCTTTAATGCAGATGCTAGTATAGGCTGCCTCCAGAGGACAACTTTCAAGTGCAAGCTCCTTTTCATTCTTGGTTCCAAAAAGGTCAGGGTCATCCTGAATCACATCAATAACAAGAACATCTTTTTTGTAAGCTTCAAGGATATCTGGAAAATTTTGGCTTTTGTGTTGTGGAACACTGCCTCTTGATTTGCCATCACTATTTATTTCTAACGCAATACAGTCGTCGACTGTATTCCAAGAAGCATCAGGAAAATTAGGTTTTAGTACATGTTCAGTAACACAGAAATCAAGCACAGAAGGCTCTAGTGGTCTGTCAAGAAAAGAATGTGGATATGAAGAAAAATGCTCATGCAGTGCAGGCATCTCATTTGAAAGGTTTTCAGAACAATCATGCTTAAAGCCCTCACTGTCAATGTCATCTACGTTTTGCTTCATGGAAGCTGGAGATGTAGCATAACTCACAACAGGAAGAGGTTCCTGCTTGGCATTTACTAAAAAAGTTTCTTCATCTGTTTCCTGCCTTCTTGAAATACTAGAGCTGTCAAGAACCTCTAGTGGGCTACACGTTTCTCTTTCAAATGAATGGGCAGATTCCAGTTTTCTGGATTTAGGCTTGTTTCTGCATGAAGGAGTTTTGAATTTTTTCAGTTTCCTAGTGCTCAATACTTTCATTGGCTTCAAACCAGACACTAATGATACTTTACGGCTGCAGTTCATTCCGGTTGTGTCAGCTCTAGACATATCAACCTGGACTGTCACAGACAGGCTTCTTTTTGCTACAGTTCTTTTTTCTTGTTTGTTTAGTTTTGTTGCAAATTTCAAGGTTGCCTTAACATCTTGTTCATCATCCTGGTTAAAAGCCACAGCACTTTTATCACGATCGACCAGTGATTCCGTATTTTCACGGCTCATTTTCGATGTCTCATAAGTACCCGTGGCAGAGTATTCCGATGGTTCAAGTGAAGTCAGACTATTTCTACCTGTTATTTGACATGTAGATTCTTTGTTAATTTCTGATGATGATGAATACAAATCCAAGTGTCCTAATTGCCCAGTCACAGGACTCTTCTCTACAGCTTTAACACTGCTTTCATCAGGGGATTCTTCAAAGTCAGCCCTTAAAAGTCTTTTTCTTTCTGAGATGGGCCTGGGTTTTTTGTGAACCCATGCAGAAGTCCTGGCACAAGATTCATAAGGCCAAATATTTTTGCCAGTCATAGGTACCACTCTTTGACAGGTCAACAGCTGCAATTTCCTATTACCTTTCTTCTTTTTTTCATATGGCCTGCTTTTGTGAGAATGAGAAACTTCATGAACCTGAGCTAGCACTCCCAGGCTATCCAAGTCAGCAGAATGATGTGCTACATTGTTTGAATTTTCTCCTTTTGCCATTACAGAGAGCTCAGACATCTTCTTAAAATCACCCTCAAATGCAAGTATTTCAGTGTCACTCTTTTTCCAGATTGATGTCTTTTGCACGTCAGGAGTTTTCTTTCCTGCAGGAAGATCTGATGTATGACCACATGAAGCTGACAGTGTGAATTCTTTAGGACTTAATCCTGAAACTGTAAAGGAGCTTGACATGGCAACTGTTCCTTCTGTTTGTAGTTCACACTGGCTGCATTCATTAACCACACCTGTGAAAATATTCTGCATTGTTGATTTCTCAGTGATTTTCATATTTTTTCTAGGCTTTCTACCAATTTTCTGCTTTTTTTGCCTTAAACTATTACTGCTTTCACTCTGACAGCATGAAAAACACCCTTCTCTGTTCTGATGCTTTTCTCTATTAAAGAATAAACCACCTTTTATAGGTGATCTCTCATTTTGCATTTCACTAGTGCTGCACTTCACATCACTCTGCTCTACAGTACTATCAGGGAAAACATGTTTTCTTTTATCCTGGGTTACATGGAAGAGTTCACCTAAATTATAACTGCTGGTAGTCCCATTAGCTGAAGATTTCACAAACTTATTGATGTAACTACAAGCCTCTAATCTCACAAATGGATTCTTCTGTGTTGCACAGAGCAACCTATCACAATGGTTTAGGGCATTTCCACAACATTCAGCATAACATTCTGCAGCTACATTTCTCACTTTTTCAGCTATAGGTCCACTAAAACTTTGCAAGCACTTGATTTGATCAATTCTGGGGTTTGCTTTTTCACACCATACACCACACTTTCTTCTCACAGGATGACATGAAAAGCTTTTGCTTTGAGTCTCACCTAATGTAGCAAGTGGAGGAGATTTAGTGTAGTGATACTCCTTTTCTTTGGAATCTTCTGATGCATTTTGATTTGTCTGAAGCTTCTCCACAGCCTGTGTACTGACGTCTTGCTCCACTGCTTTCAACTCTTCCTTTGCTGATTAAAAACCAAAGAAGTGTCATTAAAATGTGTTCAGGGAAGAAGACTACCCTACAGCAGTATGTTATAAAGTGAACAAATGAAAAATATTCAAGGCTACTAAATAGCAAGGCACTGTATAAGGTTAAAACATTTCTGGAAAGATTTATCAGTTTCATTTTTAAATAAGCACTATCAGCAGACTCAGTAACAAATCTCAGGTAGTGATAGGACTAGGGGGAATGGAATGAAGCTGGAGGTGGGGAGGTTCAGGCTGGAGGTGAGGAGGAGGTTCTTCACCATGAGAGTGGTGAAACCCTGGAATGGGTTGTCCAGGGAGGTGGTCGAGGCCCCATCCCTGGAGGTGTTTAAGCCCAGGCTGGATGAGGCTCTGTCCAGCCTGATGTAGTGTGGGGTGTCCCTGCCCATGGCAGGGGGGTTGGAACTAGATGATCCTTGTGGTCCCTTCCAACCCTGAATGATACTATGATACTAAATGAGGTTTTGTCTTTAGAAACAAATGCAAAGATGAACAGAGTCTTAAGGTATAGCAAGGACATTGGAAGCTGTATATGTAACACATAGGTGGAAACCAAACTACATCAAGTCTGGCAAGAAAATGCAGACTCTGTTCATACACTCAGGCTTAAAATCTTTTGTTTACACGGTTAATTCTCAGTAATAGGAAAGCTTGTTCATAAGACATAGCAGTTTATCTCAGATATATAATCCAACCAGATGCATTAGACCATTCAAGATCCAGGAAAACCACAGCACTTCCATTTTTATAAAGTACTACTTTTTACTTAAAACCAAACAGATTATGTAAAAATTGTGCATCTGAAAATTTGTCTGAAGAATGGGCTCAAGAATGAAGTAGCAGCATGTTTGGATTTTTAGACTTCAGTTTTCACAGTAAGATACAATTCTAATACCTCAGGTTTTTCAGAATATGGTTTCTAGATATTAATAATAATCTACAACAAGTATTTCCTGTTTGAATGTACCCCCTTCAAAAGTAAAAAAAGAATAGTCTTCTAGACAATTATTGTGAAGAAACTTTTTAAAACCCCTTTCAAAAATAGTTCCAGTTTGATACAACACTCTCTAAAACATCAAAACCCAATCTTTGTTTCTGTATTTTTTAGGAGCTTGCAGAGAATAGCAACTAAACCCCAGAAAAGTTCTCAAAACAAAATCCAACACCCTATAAAGGTGAGCACTAAAACAAGGCACTGTGATACATATTAAAAACAATAACCAAATAATAGATATAGTTTAAGAAATTAGTATCTCTTGTACAGGACCTTCTACGCATAAATGAACTGACTGCTTTTGATTTAAAAAAGAATTGTTTTCCTCTCCCCATGCCCCCCCCCCAAAGGGTATCTAGTCTTCCCTCCTTTGTGCAAAAGAACTGTTTTTTCTCCTTCAAGAAAAGTATTTTCTCTCCCTACAACTCTGACTAGTATTCACAGAACTGTAAAACAGACCCCTAGGTCTTATCTGTACATTTAGTTAGCAGCCACACATCAAGAGTCACTTTAAGGTAGCATACAGGCCACTCTTTCCTGCCCTCATTATTTTGTTTCACAGAGACACACCTGCAGAAGAAAAATTATCTCTTGTTTTTAACACTTTTTAACCGGGGTCTTACTTCATCACCAGTTTCTTGTCCTGCAAGCCCAAATTGTAGATCAGTACTTCCACAACGGGGGACAAGCACTTACCACTTTCTCCCAGGCTGTCTGATGATTCCTGAGGGTTTGAGCTTTGCTGCTCTTCTTTCATGCAAAACTTGTGCATCTTTCCTCTAGTTGTTTGTTCTTGGCCACTTAGACCCTGCAGCAAGGCAAATCTGCCCCTGTCCCGGGGCCCTTGTAGTTTTCTTTTCATCAAAGATGTTTTGCCTTTCTTGAACAAGCATCTCTTTCTTTTCTTCTGTGTCCCTGGTTTCCTCAACTCAATTAAAGGACATCCATCTAACTTCTCTGGCACATCTACCAATTCTGGATGTTTTGGTTTGGACAAAGACTCCTGAGTCCCCGAATTCAGTATTGAGTCAGTGCTTTTCATTCCAGTAGTGAAGGTATCCCTCCTAGGTTGCAGCACCTCTGGTTCTGGCAAACAGACAATGCCATGGCTCTCTGTGCTCTCAAGCTCCTCCTCTGAGGATGACATTTGTAATTTTATTTCTGTATTTCCAGGGCTCTCTGAACTGTCCTGGAAACTTGAGAGGTTCAGCTCTTCTGAGATATGTTCTTTCCTTTCAGGCTCTGCTGAGATCTTACTTTGCAAAGTAGTTCCTGAGAAAAAGAGCTGTTCTCCTTGTCCCGTTCCTCTCGTTAGGTGCTCTCCCCAGCATGCTGCTGCAGCCGCGGTCACTGCCGGCCAATCTTCGCATACCGGAGCCTGTGAAATTGGCAGCGCTACACCCTCCTTGCTTCTGGCAGTTCTCTTGCACCGTTTCCCCTTTGTTTTTTCATCTGCGGGTCTCTGGCTACTGTCACCTTGCTCCTTCTGCATGGGTGCAAGTGAAGCACACTGCTCACAGGAAATGCTGGAGAGTATGGCAGGTTGCAGACAGGGTGAAAAAGGCTGCTCAGATTTCCTCTTTGGTGCCAGGTGAAGACTCTTCTCGACTACATGGTTTTTCACTAAGTCGTGCTCTACCCCGGCAGTCACAGAACCTGGACTGGTGACCGTCCAGGCAGATGACTTCACCTTGCTACCAGTTACCACCTTCCCTGACCTTAACTGCGGCATCACAGGAGCCTGCCTACAGACAGCAACAACCCCCTCGACACTAATTCATCACCGTGCGCTGTTCCGGGCACCCCACCCAGCCAGCCCGGCAGCCAGGGCGGCAGAGGCCTAACCAGGCAGCCAGTACAACCTCCCTCGGGCTACTGCGGCAGGGATCACCCCTGAGGAGCTCACCCTAATAGAAACAAAGCCCAGACTGTCTACGGAAAGTCCAGGGCCATCAACGACCCCCCCCCCACCGTCCTCCCCGCCGGCAGCTGCCCCTCACGGCGGAGGAAGGAGAAGGCAGCAGCCCCGCACCTCCCCCGCCTCAAAGAGCGCTCCTGGGCCGCCCATGCCACATAGCCCGCGGCCTCTGGCGCTATCCCCGCAACCACAACCCACCCCCAAAACAGCCTCCCTCTCCCTTCGCCTCGTCTGTTATTCACCGGCTCGTCCCTCTACGCTTCGCCTAACCCTCGCCAGCGCCGCCTGCACGCGCCGCCAGCAGGCAGGAGCAGGCGTCACCCGAGCTGGCTAATGGCGGCCGGCGCAGGGCGAGAGGCGCCTGAGGGTGGCTGCGGCGTGAGGGAGGCTGCGGCGTGCGCCGACGGGACAGGCAACCTTACGCCGCTGCCGTGCTGGCAGTCAGGGGCAGGCGGAGCGGTCTAGTTTTTTCGCTGTTCTCGCACTCTTTCGGGGCCAGCGGTGCCGCCTTCATGGTATAAAGTGAGCACGAGAGCGGCAAACGCTGCTGCTGGGGGCGGCAGAGCTCGGCGAGGCGGAGGTGTCTCAGTTTCAGCGGGCGAGCCTTCGTGCTGCTCACGTGTTGCCCGAAGCCCTGTGCCGCAGCGGTTAGGGGGGCAAGCTGCTGACAGGCACAGTTATACCCGTGGGTTCAGGGGTCGCCCGAGGTACCGCGGACATGTGTGGAACTACCAAACCCTGAGAAATGCCAAATGGTGGCAAGCGTTGAACTCAGCCAGAGCTGAGAGACTGGTGGGGCAAAAAAAAAACCCCATCCTTCCAGGCTCGCTCGTTCCTTCAGGTGTTTAAGTGAAGCAGCATTACCTCCTCTGCCCACAGCACTTTGGAAGCTCCCAAAATCTGAGAGGCGATGCTTCTGTTTCCATAATTATAGTTTACGTAACCTTTCTATTTCAAATAACATCGTTTCTCACAATTGGAGTTAAGGAAAAAAGCAAAGAAAAAAAACCCCAGCAGCTCAAATATCTAGGCTGTATAGTCTGAAATCAGCCAGAGTTGATGTTAGGGCTTCAGATGTGTTTATAATTTCAACACGAGTGTAGGACACCAAAGGCTCAGGACCGTTGACTGCGAGATGATGTTGGCTTAGAAAACCAATGTTGTACAAAGACTGAATCTAAGTGACAAGTGCTATGAAAAATCATACAATTTTAAACTTAATTAGGATACTTCAATGCCAACAGTGAGATCAGCAAAATTATCTGGTTGATAAATCACTGTGTTGTATGAGCAGCCCTTTGCTGTTCACAAGTGATTTTGAAGAGATCACAGAATCAGAATCACAGAATCACCAAGGTTGGAAGAGACCTCAAAGATCATCAAGTCCAACCTGTCACCACAGACCTCATGACTAAACCATGGCACCAAGTGCCTTACTCACAAATTCATTCCACCACGGCTTAATACTTGGCAACGTTCGCACTAGATGTGTCTTGGTTTGAGATGTGCACAGAAGTAAAACCCTTCTGGAAGCGCAGAACTGTGGATGCAAAAGAGTAGTTTGAAGTGTAAAAGCATTTTTTTACCAACTGACATTGGTTCACCATGTGATTTCAGTTCATGTTACTCTTACTTCTGTTTCTTTGTCTTCTGTTAAAGATAATACATCACTGTCCAAATAAAGACAGAGAACGGTGAAATTTTGGCAAAAGCTTTCCATAAATGAGAAAAGAACAGGCAAGCTGGGAAGCTGTTAACTGTCTTTTTTGCCTATCATCTTAGGTTGCATGTAGATGCTTAAGTACAACAAAAAAGCTGGCCAGGGGCTAACTAAAGCTAAGCAAAGAAGAAAAAGAGATTTGTTAGGCAATTTCTTCCCCAGTTCAGTATTGTGCTTCAGGTCCTTGGGATAGAAAAGACCCAATAAAAGGGAATTCACTGTGCAGCATTTATCATCATCAGTGTTCTGCATTCAGCTCTGGCAAAATCTAACCTTCTCTAGTTCAAATATAACCCTCTGCAATGTGTACATAGTCTTTGGAGTTTGATAGCAAGTCAAGAGAGATAAAGATATGCCAAAAAGTAATGGTAAAGAAAAACTGGAAGAATGACTTATGAATTATCTCCTGTACAATTTTTAAGATTTAGGCAGTTATTTACAATGGTGAGAACTCTAGTCAGTCCAGATTTTCATGAAATGAATAAAAAGTGTAACTTGAAATGGATATTCATTAAAGACATTCTTCATGTCCTTTGAAAAAAAGGGCTGGAGCCTCAAAAAGGATATTTTGAAACAGCTGTGGATTATGTTAAAAACCAGATTGCATTCAGTTTGCAATACTGGTAACAAGAGGTAATACAAACATTGTCTTGCAAAGTGGATCAATTTAACCATCTTAAAAATGCTTGAAAGAAAAAGAGAATTTTAATATTATTTCAAGAAGTGGTGTTGTCTATTAAAATGGTAGCTTATTAAAGTGGAAATAACTTTACAAAAAACATATTAAGAAGTCCTGGATCTCAATGCTATACCCAGATTTTAGAACTAATTCAACGTTTGCTCATCTGTTGCTTTGTTTCAATGATTTCTTGTTGATTGTAGATACTTAGTGATAGAAGTGTCTGGAAGTAAGAAAATAACCCTGGTGCCTTAAAAATATGTGTTTCCTGAATAACCAGTGTACCAGATACGTCTGGAAATCTCCAAAAAGGCAAAAAGAACTTGTGTGACTCTGTTTATGTGAAGTCCATGAAATTATTGTTTTCTTGGGAGGAGTGTGTGCACTTAGCCCCCCAGCTAATGCAGTTCACATTAGTATTGTGGAAAAATTGTGGCTGGAGTTTTAGCTATGATACATTTGAGTAACCTTCCAAAAGTTTTTGAAGGATTGAAATTCATAAATGCATAAACCAGCTACCTAGCTGAGGAAATAATACACATTTTTTACTGGATTGTATTTTAGACTTTGCTAATACACTCACCTAGAAAGAGGAATTAAGTTGTCTTTTTTAGCTGGGGAACTGAAAAGCATTAACCTGAAAATTAATTGGGGTTCTTTTATGAGTCAGCATGGAAAATATCCCCCTGGATCACTTTTTCTTTAAACTGCTTATACCTTTGCTTGGCTGAGGGATAGATTTGTTAACTCTAGCAAACCTTAGTGGAAGGAGCTTGGCCATGCTGAGACTGAGATCTGAAGAACAAGTGTAGTCTGTTACGTTCTTGAAACGTGCCAGATTAATCCCTTAAGTAATACAACTAAGATGAAACAGGAAATAATTTTAGTCTGATATGTTTAAGAAAGTATCCTTTTATAACCCCAAGTATTTATCTATTAGCATTTCTGAGCTATTGATTTTGTGGAGGTAGAACCCAAAGGTAGTAAACATAGATAAGCTTTTTAAGTAACTTCTTTACTCCTTGCCTTTCATTCTAATAGATGGCTGCTTTGCAAGTAGGTGTATTGCTAATCTGTTGAACTAGAAGCTTTGTCTCAAGCTGTTCATGTATAGCCTTCTAAAATTGCCTTTGCTTTCCCTTCCTGGACACTTAAGGCAGGAGTCACTTATACATGACAACTTGTGAAAATCATGCTAACTGTGCTTGTTAAAGTGCAGGTACAGTGTGCACATTAAACTCATGTCCTGGGTAGCTCGACTGTATAGACATTGATCCATTTTATACTAACAGCTGTTTGTCTGCCTGTCTACCCTGATACTATGAGGTCTGTTAGATAAGGGCCAAAACAGTGTTGAGAGCAGCAGAAGTACCTCAGTGGGAATGTATGATCTGTTTTGTGAAGTAGCTGATGGATTACACCACATGGCATCATGATATGGACTAGTCGAATCCAGTGAGTAGCTGGATATTTCAATCTTTGTTTTCTCATCTGTTTTTATTGTAAAGATGTACAGGGTAGATTAAACTAACTTCATTTTCCATCAGTTTAAAGTGAGATGGAGGAAAAAGGACAGCTGGTGTATTTCATAATGAACCATCTGGCATTTCTTGGTAGATCCTCTGATTCCTAATTTACTACTGCATTGTGACAGCATGAAAATCAAAATTATTGATTGTGTGGAATCAATGTACATTTTGTGCTCCTTCAGTTTCTGCCAAAGGACAGTCATAGGAGGGATAAGGGCTTCTCACATCGAGCTTTGCAAAGATTGAAAGTAATCTATACCATTTACCTGTCTTGAGGTAATCAAGCTGCTTGACATTTGTTCTGGAAGATCGACTTTCCAGATGATCACATCTGATCGGAATGCTACAGAAAGTGGCACCAATAGGTTTTAAGGTTCCACAAGGGAACTTCCGTGTTTGCATGTGTGTATTGGTTTATTTCCCTTCATTTATGGCTTTTTTTGGTCTTCCCCCCCAATGCTAGGAGTTTAAGGATCAAACTAACTAGCTACCTGTAATTTGAGATTCAAAAAATACAGATGCAGCACAGGATTAACTAGTCAAACAGCAGACTACACATTCAGTCTCAGTTTATATTAAAATGCTCTAGATAAAGCATATTTCTGCTTTAACTAGATAGTACATAACCATGTACCTGCCACTGAATATGCCTTTGGACTCAACATCTTTCAGTGACTGGATGAAAGAGATGCATTTATGAGGAAAACATCTGCACACCAGCAAGTACATGACACCTCCATCTCACTGCCAAAAAGGATTATGAAATGAGGTTTCTAAATGGCAAAATTAAAAAGGAAAGGAACAGAGGAAATGGAAGTTGAGTAAATCAAACCTAGAAAAAGCCTAGGATTAGAAATGGTACTGGTGGAATGAGATATAGATAGAGTGTGATAAACCAATAGATAAACAGAAAACACAGTGCTAGACAGAAACAGACACTCCCCCACCTCTCGCTCCCCCAAAAAAAGAAGACAAATGGTTTCAGAAAATGGCTCTAAAAAATAGAGGCAAGGTGAAGACAAAGCACAGCAATAGAAAACTTCTCTGTGGTTCAGACTGACTGAAGAAACAGTGGAGGATCATCTTCAGCAGTGCTCCTAGGAAAAGTCAAGAAATCCTTGAACTTTGAGTGGTGATAGTGATCAATCACAAACTAGAATCCAGATTTGAATCCTAATTAATCTTGCTGTTGGGCATTGAACAGGTTCAGTGCTCAAGGCTTTTAGGTTCAATTTCTTGTACTATGCTTATCCACCAAGTCCTTACATCTCTGTCTGCTTAATAGCATCAGTATGGATCACATACTCAGTGTGGAGCTTCCTCAGAATAACTTGCTGTTCCTTTTCTTCCTTGGGCAATTCATCTATACACATCAGATCACTCCAGATCCCTCAATGTATTATATATGTATAATACATCTTTGTATGTGTAGCTTTGAATCTGAGGAGTGTATTTACAGTTCCTGTATTTTTTTCAGAATTTGAATGTGAGTCTTTTAGTGCTGCAGATTTCTTTTTTGAGGCAGTATTACTCTCTAGCAATGCAAGTAGCTTTTACAGTGGATAAAGCAAAATTGTTTCATCTGTGATGACTGTATTGAGCAAATGGACCTACTATAAAGCTTCCCCTATGTAAAGCAGCATACAGCTGTTTAAAAACATTTACTGACTGTACTGCTGAACATTTTCTCACTGGCATGGGAATAGTTGTGTGAAAATTGACATTATTGGTTCATATGTGCAGCAAATAGCTGTGCAGAAAAGGGGAGAGGAGATCAAAGACCGATCTACTTTTGCATTCACTGGCTTGCTTACTTCCTCATATGTGATTAATTATGCTGTTTGAAAACAACAGGCACATACCAGATGCTGTAGCGAGAGTCTGAGGTGAAATTCATTGAGGCTAAGTCAAAGCAAGGCATCCATTCAGCAGGGAGTTTCATCCAGCATAAATTCTTCAGGTAATACCAACATCACTTACATATATTCATACTTTGATGAGCTGAGTGGCTGGGTCATAGCCTTTAAGCAGTATCTCATCTATTTGTATTCTGTGTATGGGAAGATAGGTCCATTTGAAATACAAATATTCCTTGCATGTATGCTCTGCTACTTAACTAGTGTTTGGGGATGGATAATTTCTTTTTCATCTCTTTACCTAGATCAATATTTTTCTACCCAGCACGTGAATTGGTGATGTGTGCATGGCAGCCCAGGTTCCATACTGGGTTAACTGCAAGCATCCACTGTTCTACTTGACTGTCATCTATTGAGTTAGACTGAACAGGTAAGTAATTATGGATAGTGTTATCTCTGGATTCAATATCCCACTAATTGCAACTCTTTGACTGCAGAGAGCTAATCAGAATGTCTTAGTACCTGTCAGGTGTAGACAAATGTGTAATTACTGAAGAAATTAGATGTTTCACTGTTAAAGGAGGAAAGACTTGCTGGACTGCTTCTTGGCCTTGCTGCTTTCTAGAGCAATTCCTTTGATTCTAAATAAAGAAAAACTCCTTTAATGACAGAACACTCACAGCAGCTCTGAAACAATGAGTCATGGCTACACTGTAGGCTTTCTGCATAATATTACTATTACTATTTATTGCTATTACTATTACATAAATAGACAAGATGATTAATTATACTCCTGCTGCCCAGGCCAGTCAGCTGAGGATGGTTGAACGAGACATCTCAAGTGCTCTTCTTTCACAAAGATGTTCTGAACAGAGACTGTACATTGGTAGTTTAAAGACTTTATTCATTATGATAATTAAAACTGTTATTTGGCATGTTGCTGAACATGAGAATTGGGGTGCTTTGTATTAATCTAGAATGAGAAGTGAGGTTACACATTTGCCTGGAGTAGGGTACAGAAATCAAGAAAAATAGGTCTTCTCTGTTACTGCTTTATCTATGCATAAGCACCTTCCTTGCACCTTGGGAACCTCTCTTTAAAATGCTTACTCAGCTATAATAAGGCTGGCAATAAGTAATAATTCTCATTTAATACCATGCTTTTGTCACCATTCAACAGACAAGGCAGACAGCAGGGCAGTCTATTTCCTCCTAGGCTGCAGTGGTGATAGTACACTCACCGCTTGCATGCCTGCTCGTGTCAATCAATTCCTTCCTGGCCTGTGAATAAGTATCAAACATTGGGTGATTTTGTCTAAATTTGACTGTGATGGAATAGGCATCACAGAGCTATTAAGTTCCTGCATATTTCATGAAGATGGACATCCACACAGATGAGATATCATCCATGGAATAAAAGGCTCATCCTTTACAGATATCAGGTCATGTCCTGCTGCTTACAGAGGTACCAGTTAGAAGCTCATCAACAAGAGTTTCAGGTGGGAACTCACTGTCAGGGAACATCTTGCTTATGAGAAGAGCTACTGGAGGGGAGAGAGCCTCCATGGGAATTACATTTGCTATTAGGGGTTCATGACCAGAAATCCCCAAGTGGTGTTCTTGAGGGTTTCCTCAAAGTTGGGGCACACAGGTTAGTAGCTGCAAAGCAGTACAAATGTTTATGTGGATTAGTATGTTTCTATATGCAATGCACCTGACTGATTTTTCAGGACTGTTCTAATAACTGAGAAAACATTTTTTTACATATAGCTTATGTAGTGTAATAAAATTCTAAATGTAAGTAAATGGTATCTTTGTTTACAATATAAAATATGAATTGCTCTTGTAAATATGTAAATAATTTTTTATCTTTGAAGCTTGTGTTTGAATTTCCTGTTCTGTTTTGATTCTTGGAAGGAGCCAGGTAATAATTTGTATTCATTTTGCATGCTCAGCAGTCTGAAAAGAGACAAGTGAAAGCAGTCAGTTGCCTTATGTAGGCTAAGAATGATGCCTTCAGGGATTCAGGTGATCTGGGTTAGGCAGGTGCTGAACTGAAACCTCTAACTGTGGTGCAGAATACAACTGATACCTTGCTTTGCCCCCCACTCCCCACCCACTAACCTTTATATTTCATCTTCAGGTAGTGGTTTGTCACAGAAATTTGCATTGTGGTCTTCCTGGAGGCTGTTATCTTGTTGTTCCATGCCATTGGGGAAACTAAAAAATGTTACCAAAACCAAATAATTGTTTTTAATCAAGAATCTGTTTGGATTTTTTCCTAAGGTTTTCTCTGTGCTGTAGCTACAGGCTTCTGTGAATACAGTGCATTCCCTTACTTCACAGGCTGTATTTATTAAAACACAAAGATGAATGAACAAATTGCTGCCTCCTAAAAAACGTCAGCACTTACTTTTGATGCAGTCTTTTTCAGAGACCTGTTTTCTGTTGCCTCCGCCTTCCTCTTTGCCTAAGTAAATGTCTTCCACGGAATGAGATGAGAAGGAGGTGAAGGAGGTTGTTGTGAATAGTTCAGAGGCTGCACTGAGTCCTTCTGTTTGCTTTGGAATGTGTTGGTGCAGCTGGACATAGCACACTGCAAGAGGCTACTATGGTGTCATGTAGAGCTCTGCAATGGAGATTTTTGGGATTGCTTAGCTCCAGAGAAATACCAATGGAGTGGTCCTGGGCAAGTTGCTGCCTGATTTCTTGGTAAACCACCTTTGCACTCGGATATGCTCCTTTGTCCCCAGAAGACCTGAGCAATGAATGCTAGGCAGAGATTGTAATTTCAATTAGATTCAGTTGGGTATTATTAGCAATACAAAACCTAACACAAGTCTTGATAAAGTGTAAAAATGAGGCAGAACCCTGTAGCATCTGTTTGAGGCAGGCACAGCCCTCTAGTACTAGCAGGGGGGCTGCTAGGAAGCTCTGCTCTTGCTTCTGCAGGCTTTGAAGCATTAGCTGATGCTTTAGTTGACCCTTTATTTTGAGTAACTGCTCAAGTTTCTGGTATTCTTTTAAGTGATGTAAGGGTTTAAAGATGGCCTGAAAGCTGTTTGAAATCAATGGCTGGTCAGCGGTTCCCCTGGTACTTATATCTTTCACTTCTACTGACGACTAGGTGCTAAGGGCATACTCCACTGTGAATGAAAACTAGTTTTCATTCAACAAATCCCTCCACACCAGGACTGATAACACTCACCTGGGTTTTTTACCTGCTGTTCTTTTTCAGACTGACAGCTAACCTCCTTGACCAGCATGTGCTGGTCCCATGATCTGTAGTTTGTGCTCTGCCACTGTGGCCAGACTTCACACATGTAGAAACCTCCGTGCTTTGGGAGAAGAAGGTAAAAAGGAGAAGGAGGAGACCTTAGACAGAAATACTAGCATGCTTTGTGAGGAGACTGCCATTTCTTTTTGCCTCTGTTCGCTGCTCCACCATGCATGAAGACTTCAAGCTCTGTAATGTGAGTTTGTGAAGTAAAAGCAAACTCAAGCAGCATGCCTTATTAGTTGGATGGAGATTCAGAGATACTGTTCTAAAAGCTATTCAACAATATTCACTAGAATACACAATGTGAATTTTTATGATCCCCTCTCTTAACACTTCCTTTATGTCAATTTTTTGGGGACACTTGTCATTTGAACTGCAGGCTTATTCTGGGTATCTTTGAGTCGCAGAGCGAGGCATTGGCTGGTGGAGCCTGCAAGTTGCTGCTGTGCCTTGTACATGTGAGGTTACAGCAATGTTTGCAGGGGCAACTGAAGAAAGAATATTATAATATATGGCCTTTAAATATTGACTAATTGATTTAGCGCTTGAAAAATATTTGAGGCTTGTGGATTTGCCTACTAAAACTGTTAATAGCTACTGCTAGCAGTCTCCAGCTGGATTTGGAGAACACTGTTGGTCACAGTGACCTTCCCTCCTGTTCATTTTTTGTTACTAAAAGTAGCTGGAGAAAAGAATTAATCAGGAATGTAATTCAGATTATTCAAACTGTAGTAATCTTTACGTTCAAATGTACCTTTTGTGAAATCACAGGATGTTAGGGGTTGGAAGGGACCTTTGAAGATCATCACATCCAACCCCCCTGCCAGAGCAGGACCATGGAATCTAACACAGGTTGCACAGGAACACATCCAGATAAGTTTTGAAAGTCTCCAGAGAAGGAGATTCCACAACTTCTTTGGGCAGGTTGCTACAGTGCTCTGTGACCCTCACAGTGAAGAAGTTCCTCCTCATGTTGAGGTCGATTCTCCTGTGCTGGAGTTTCTATCCATTGCCCCTTGTCCTATCCCAGGGTGCAAGTGAGCAGAGCCTGTCCCCTCCCTCTTGACCCCCAGCCCTCAGATATTTAGAAACATTTATTAAATCTCCTCTCATTCTTCTCCTCTCCAGGCTAAAAAGCCCCAGGGCTCTCAGCCCCTCCTCGCAGGGCACATGCTGTAGTACCTCAATCATCCTGCTGCTGTCTGCTGGTGTCCAGGGAAAAAAATGCCCTCTTGCAGAACTTTTATTTTTTTGTTAAAACTTGTTATTTTGACCTGAAAAGCACAGCTCTTCCCACCAAGCAAAGTGATCATGATGGGAAGGTTTCACTGCAACAGCCACCACTGTGGTTTGTTTGGTGAAGTACTGGTGGGTTTGTTCTTTTTGCATGGAGGCAAAGCAAACCATGAGCTGCAGTTGTGCATTATGGAACATTTATGGAAAATAAAGTTATTTTAAACCCCCCTTCTTTCACCACCACCTCCCCTTCCCCACCACATCTGTCCCTTTTCCACCCCACCCACCTAATTTCCCCCTTTTTCTCCTCAAACCCAGAGCACCTGGGCTCTGTTGGGAGTCTCCTCTCACCCCAGGTGTGGCCACTTGGTCCTCCCCACACACTTCCCTTTATAATCCCCCCCAGGAAAGGCAGAAGCCCTAAGCTGAGCCCTTCTGGGCTGAGGGATCCTCCTCTCATCACTGGTGAGTGCCCCTGGTGCACACTGGGTGTTGGTGGTGGTGACAACAAAGGCCGGGGGGCCTGGTGGCCCCCCGGTTAGGTAGGATGACAATTGATGACCTTTTCAATATCATCCACGGGTGCTGGCTGGGCTTCCTTACTGGGGCTGAACTCCTCTGTGTGGTATCTTGGCTGGCTCTGGGATATGTGCAAAAATGGTGGTGGTGGAGCAGAAGCTGTTTAGGCAGGGGGCAGGATGGTGTAGAGGGAGCAGGAGCTGCTTTGGGAAGATGAAGCGGGGCGGTGGTGGGGGAGCAGGTTTTGTTGTTGCCTCTTCTTGTTTCCCTGCCCTTTGGGATAGGGCAGCCCAAGGCAGTGGTAGAGTCCCCCTTCCCTGGAGAGGTTGAAAAGCCCTAGAGATGTGGTGCTGTGGGACAGGGGTTTAGAGGGGACCTGGCAGTGCTGGCTTGGACCTGATGCTCTTAAAGGTCTCTTCAACCCAAAACAATTCTGTGTTCCTGTGACCCTTGGGGTGGGACATGAAGCTACTTGGCAGGTGAACCTTCAGGTATCCAAGGAGGGTTGTGCTCAAGGATCATAGGATTTTAGGGGTTGGAAGGGACCTTGAAAGATCATTTAGTCTAACCCCCTGCCAGAGCAGGATCACCTACACCAGATTACACAGGAACGCATCCAGGTGAACTTTGAGTATCTCCAGAGAGGAAGACTCCACAACCTCCCTGGGCAGCCTGTTCCAGTGTTCTGTCACCCTCACAGGGAAAAGCTTTTTTCCTGACATTTATGTGAAACTTCCTATGCCTCAACTTCCACTCCTTGCCCCTTGTGCTGTCACTGGGCACCACTGAGAAGAGCCTGGCTCCATCCTCTTGGGACTCACCCTTTACATATTATAAACCTTGATGAGGTCACCTCTCAGTCTCCTCTGAGCTAAAGAGCCCCAGCTCCCTCAGTTCTTCCTCATAAGGAAGATGTTCCACTCCCTTAATCATCCTTGTGGCTCTGTGCTGGACTCTCAAGTAGCTCAGTGTCTCGAACTGCAGTGCCCAGAACTGGACACAATATTCCAGATGTAGCCTCACCAGGGCAGAGTAGAGAGGGAGGAGAAACTCTCTTGACCTACTGGTCACACCCCTTCTAATCCACCTTCTTGGCCACAGTTTAAGAAGGACATCGAAACACTTGAGCGTGTCCAGAGAAGGGCAACAAGGCTGGGGAGAGGCCTTGAGCACAGCCCTGTGAGGAGAGGCTGAGGGAGCTGGGATTGTTTAGCCTGGAGAAGGGGAGGCTCAGGGGTGACCTCATTGCCCTCTACAACTACCTGAAGGGTGGTTGTAGCCAGGAAGGGGTTGGCCTCTTCTCCCAGGCAACCAGCACCAGAACAAGAGGACACAGTCTCAAGCTGCGCCAGGGGAGGTTCAGACTCGAGGAGAGGAGGAAGTTCTTCACCGAGCAAGTCATTCATCATTGGCATGGGTTGCCCAGGGAGGTGGTTGAGTCATTGACCCTGGAGGTGTTCAAGGGGAGATTGGACGTGGCACTTGGTGCCATGGTCTAGGCATGGGGTCTGTGTTGATAGGTTGGACTTGATGATCCTCGAGGTCCTTTCCAACCTAAGTGATACTGTGTGTGAAGAGCACTTTGCTGGCTCATGGCCATCCTTCCATCCACTGGGCCCTCCAGGACCCTTTTGCCTTCACTGCTTTCCAGCAGGTCTGTCCCCAACCTATACTGGTGCATGGAGTTTTTCTTTCCCAGGTGCAAGACTCTACACTCGCCCTTGTTGAAATAAAACCACTTTTATGAGGAAACTAAACTATGTCGAAGTGTCAGAGATTAGGTATTTATAGAGATTTATACACTTCATTTTCCCTGTTTTATGAAATTCCCATGATAGCAATTGCATTCCAGAATCATAAACTGTTGTGGGTAGTAGATCAGGTTTTTCAAGAGCGAGTGGCTGCTCTGCTTGCAGGTACCATCGTGGGGCAAATGACAAAGCAGTGTAGTGAATTGGCAGAGATGTAGGCTTTGCAGGTGATGAAAACCTAGTAATATTTTGACACATTAATGAATGTAAACAGGAAGAATTAATTTTGAAAACATAATGGGGGATGTTTTCTTGATTTTTATTTGCTGAGAATGTCTTCAGAGGCTAACAATTTCTTGCTAAAAGTCTAAACACACAAGCAGATTTGCCTGTGTTAACTCAGTCCACTGGAGTTACTATTGAGAGTGAAAGACTTTCTTTAACAAAGTAGAACAGCAACCTCTCCTGACTGCATCTGGTCTCTAAATCTCTTGATATAGTTTGTTATCTTGAAGTACTTTAACAGCATGCATAACCAGTAGCTGATAACAAATATTGTCTACAACTGCATCAGCAATTCTTGTGCATCTTTACTGTATTTCTGGCACTGTAATATTTTGTGCTGTTTTGAGCTTTACCCAGAGTCCAAAAGCCGAAACAGATTTAGATTCCCTTCCCCTCTCCCTTTTCCCAGTAAGGTAAAGCAAATTAGGCAGGAGGAAGGAGAAGCAAAAATCACGAAAGAAAATGGTCTGGAATTGGTTTGGAAGTATAGAAAGTAATTTTTTAACAAAATACACATATAGCAGTATCAGGGGAGGTTACAGAGGTATAGGGTAAATAGAAAAATAGGCAAAACAAGGCCCAGCTGGCATTGGATACCCTTGATGCAAGTGGATTCAGTTGCAGTAACAGAGAGGTCTGTCAAGCAGGTGATGTGCAGGGGAAGGAGAAAGCTCACAGCTGTCTTGCTTTAAATAGACTTGCTGGACGGGAAGAGGGAGTGGAATAGACCACCTCTGACCCAGGAGGCCCCCTCCTCCTCCTGGGAGGGGGAAAACCAAGTCTCCCTGCTCACCTGGATCAGGTTTTCTTTTTTCCACCTGGGAGCTGGGTTCTTTTCAGCCCCCATCAAGGATGGGTGTAACCGGGCACACATTTATACCTTAAGATAAAATCATTTAATTCAACTCACTCTTGCCTACATCTTACTGAGGGATTCTTAGCTCTTGGAGGCTTTTAAAGGAGATCCAAGAATAAGGGTTTTGCCAAAAAGGCCCCACCCCAAACCCACAAATCCCTCAAGATCCCACTGAACAAGAGTATTTCCTTCTGCAAGCAGAAAACTGAGCATTTTTCAGTAGTCCTTCTGATCGTGCCTGTGACACATGACATGATGGGGTGAGGAGAGTGCCTGAGGAAGGACAAATTGAGAAATTTCCTGCAGCAGTGTGGTTGTCTCAGTTAGTTGCCCGTGCCCTTAACTAGAGGGTGCAGAAACTGTGTCCTGGAGTACCCTTTCAGGGTGGAAGACTTCTGATTTCCATCAAAGATTTAAACTCTTCTGATGGATGCTTTTCTGAGCAGAAAAAGAATCCCAAGAGGGGAAAAAAAAGAATAGCCTGCCAAAATTTTCCAGCTGGCTTTTGCTGTTAATGCAGGGAGAATGCATGGTGTTTTTCATAGCTAATAAAGATGTTGATGTCCTACTTTATAATGAAGCTCAGTTTTGGCTGTTGAAATGTCATTAACTCTTCTACAGATTTAAAGCTGACAAAATAACATACTCGGTGCTATGCTTACTAGCTTAGAGCTCCCACCTAGCATCACTTTCTGCTGAATTAACTATGATCTCTTCTATCCCACTTTTGAATGTCAGAAACCAGTTTTCTTGGAAAGGTTGAGCATCTGAAACCATTGTGCAGTCCAAGGGGCTCAGCCTCAGCTTCTTTTTGTCATCGCTAGCTTGCATCAGCCTCTTAAAAATGTCAGCCTGTGAAGTTAGCTCACAGAGCAGTGGCCACTCTATCAGAGTGACTTCGTGGATAGGACCTTGAAACACAAACTGTCTGCAGGCTGTACTGTGCTCTTTGCCAAGTCTTCCAAGTCCATATGCCAACTGGTCAAGTAACAATAATCTGATTAGCTTGCATTGATTAATGGCTTCATCTCTGCTGAAAAGAAGGGTGAAGAAGCAGAGAGAAGTCCTCAAGGAGTCTTGTTTTTAGGAAGACAGGTGGTGACAAACACGGGTGCTGGAAAGCTTTGTCCAAGGTGTCTGTGTTTCCAGCAGATGGTGCTGCTCTGGTGGCCATGAGCAAAGGATCCTAGTACTAGATCTTGTCCAGCACTTTGTGATCTGCAGCTTGAGATGCAACATTTATTGAGGCAAGTGCCACAGTGCAGTGTGGAAATGCTCTGTTTTACCCATATGCATAGGTGCTGTGCAATCTGAGTTTCCCTTTGTGGCATTTTATGTTTGTGTTAGTCTTTGGTTCATTTGCACTATTGGTTTGCATAATTTGTATAAATATATACATGTTTTTTTGCACTAGAAACTATATGTGCCCTTATTTCATTAGTTGTCTTAGATGTGCCAGGGCAGTGCTCCTCTTCCATTTTTGATTAAAGAATTACTGAGGGCTTTGACAACAAAAGGGAATCTCTCATCCCCCCCCCCCCATCCTCTACTGTATTTGAGTAATGTGTAAATGTGAAAATCACCTAGCAGTTAGGTAAGCAAAACTGCAATTAGTAGATTTGTTTTATGAAATCACATCTTTTTGCAAGCACTGTACTCAGGAATTGACACTAAAATTGGGAGTGGGCACTGGGCTTTGACTTGTCTTTCTCAAACAGGAAGACACTGGCAGCAGTCAGAAGTTACTTTGCTGACATCATCCTGTCTTATGAAGGACCGGTTGTCTGTGGCACAGAGTTCCTGAGCAGTGGGGAAGGAATTTCCTAAGTGACCTCATGGCTTGATAAGTCTAGCCCTAGCAATAGTAACTTTTTAATATTGAAGTTCTCCCACAGAATTTGTCAAGTCATCTGACCAGACAAACCTCTTGGGGCAGCCTTCATAGCTTTGATGTATTTTGTGCCTCACAGAAACACGCTTCAAAGTCCTTAAATGTTATAAACATGGGGGAGCAATGCAAAGTATATGCAGAATACTGTGGATAACCTTGTGCTTTGAAATACCACCTGATTTTTTTTTAAAGACCTTGTTACAGAGGTCATAGTATCAGTGCATTACAGCCATTGACATTCTATGGTAGGAAGTCTTTAACACTAGAGTTAAAAGACCTGGTTGTCTGTGTTGAGTGTAATCAAGCAGAATGGGCATATAAGAAATATTCACAAGTAACACAACAAAGCAGTGCAGTGTTTCCCTTGCAAGGCCAAGGCCTTTTCATCACATTGACTGTGGAGATATAGCAGGGCTTGCAGCGTTTTCATCTTTGCCTTTATGATTATCACTAAGCAACTGTCCCCTCACTGTTTCTCTGCTTAGAATTGATTTAAAGAGATTTGCATCATCTCAAACTTCTTCATTTTCAGAAACTGTGTAACAAATGGATGGGCTAAAAGAAAAGTGCCTTAGATGAGTGACATTTCTTTATTGAAGAATTATGGATTACATTATCTACTCCAGCCCATACAAGAGTTCTGTCCCATGCTCACTGAATCTGCATTAAAAGAGTGGTAGCTTATTCCAGGGATGGTGAGCTCTTGAAATTGCATCACACATTGTTTGGGATATCATCCAAGTAAAGCCTTTTGTTAGCCTCAGTTTAGGATCAACAAAGAGAGACAAAAGGATGTCCTGGAGACTTTTCCAGTGCAGATTTTGTCCCTGTTTCTTCCATTATGAAATGAAGAGACATGGCTGAAGGTACCATGTATTTCCAATACAGGTAGCACTGAGACATTTTACAGTAAAGTAGCAAGAGGGAAAAAAAAATGATGTGCAACCTAGTCATTAGGAAATAACACACATGTGGTGGTTATAAAATGGCTATTGCTGACATGAGTTACTTAGTTTGTTCCTGCACAAATCTGACCACACTCAGTGTCAAATATCTTCAATGGAAAATCTAGTGACTCTCAGATCCATGATTTGTTGTTCTTTTTGTGGTGTGGCTTGTCTTTTTTTCCTTTGGGTGGTTTGTATGTTTTTGGTTTTTTTTTGGTGTATGTGCTTTATTCTGCTTCTGAATGTCATGGAAATTTGGGTTGGTGTGTAGCAGAAGCTTTTGTTTTTAAACTGCATAACCAGCTGGGGAGTATGGCTCATTGTTATAGAGGACTCCCATTAATAAGTAGCAGGAAATTATCTGAGGAACTCCACTGCTTGACACAGATTATTGTGGTGAGTTTATCATTGGTTCAGAATCTCCCCCCTTATGAGTAAGGCTTCAGGCAGCCTGATGATCCAGTTATGGGACACTGCTTTTCTTAAAGATGAGTTGTCTTTCATTAATGATTAATTGGTTAGCGTCATTAATTTGCAACTTCTGGTTTTGGATGTTAGGTCTGAACAAACCTCATTTTGATGTGCATAAAAGCCATTCTGTGCTCTCCATTGAGATTGTGTGGAAGGGGGGGACATGTCAGCTTTATGAAGGTGGTATGAAAAATCCCATTTCGAGACTACAGGCTTAGTAGGAAATGCCATTCCCACACTCCACAGAAGCACCAGGGAAAACATGCTTCTGCCCCAGAGAGTCAAGCCTTTAATCGTGAGGCTGATGATGATTTACTGCAGTTTACAATGGGATTTTTGCACCCTGCTACTTGCTCAGAGCAGCCAGGTCTCTTCTCTCTCCCTCTTGCGGTTCCGTGCGCTGGGCATACGCAGTGAGCTAAGGTAGCTGTGCTCATGCCTGGAGTTGCAGAACTCCCCCTTACAGCAGCACAGCAAGTCACCATTTATTTTCAATTGCTCCCCACCGTGTAGGCCAATTAAAGATGAAGCCAGCAGGGCAAGGATCACTGGCAAAGGCTTTGAAGGGAGCAGACCCAGCATTTGCTTCGCCCGAAGGCTGCCATTCACACATTTGTGCAAGAATGCAAACAATCGGTCTCACTCAGTGGGATCGAGCGCTATCTAGTTCAGTCTGAACCACTTTCGAGTGCAGATGGCAGTGAGCGTGGCAGCCCCACTGAATATTAACCCCGGGGTTAGAAACTTTCCAAATGAGATTTACATTTCTGACCCTCCTCGTTTCAGCAGGAAACACCTGCTAAAGCAGCTTTAGGAAATGGCTGTCGCTAGCAGCTTCTGTTTTGAGCTCGGGTTTTCATATTCCGGCTTTACAGCTTGTTCTTTTGCTAATATGAGAGGGAAAATATTCGAAGATAGTGGGTACAGGCTCCGTTTCTGGCTCATGTTTCCTGCTGTCTTAATTATTCCTTTAAAATTCTCAATTGGCACATTTATTTTCCTAGCTTTTGAATCCTCCAGGAAAGGGTTGCTGAATATCCTAAATAGCTTGGTCATTTCCAGGAATTCCTAGATGAAGAGTTTACTGGGTAAACGGGAATTAGCAAGCAAATATTTTAGATGCTTTGAGAAAGCAATGAGTCTGCAGATTTGACAAGAAGTCAAGTAAGCAGTCTGTGCTTTCCCTCTCCTGTGGAAGAGGGCTGTCATTTATGTTCAGTTTCACTCAGAACTGGGAAATGCCAGTGTATGTAAAGCCAAAAAGTACTGAGGAAAAGTAGGAAACTGAATGGAGTAAAATCAGTTTTATCCTGGGAAAAATTTAGTACTGATTCATTCCTGGATTATGTGCTGTTCCTTGCAGTGGGCTTGCACAAACTGCTGTCTGTGGCTCACCCATCAGCATTGTGTCAGCTTGGCGTTAGGGATATACAGATGCTGGACTTGGGAGAGGTTTGGTGTCTCTTGATGTCTGAAGGAGCATCCTGTAGGTAAATTTCAGTCAAAACAAGACCAAGTTCTAGCTTTGTTCTCTTTCTGTGCATTGCACAAGGACCCTGCTGGTCTTTCCATCAGCTGGTTCCCCAGGGGAGCCTCCCAGTTGCATACTGGTCAGGATGGTGAAAGCAGCTGGTGCAGCCAGTCTGGTTAATGATACTATCTATCCCTGCTGGTTGCCCGTGCATCTCAATGATGCCAATACAGCAGGTTTCAACCTTTAATAAACAATTGATTTATAAATGCCTCCACTTGTTTTCCAGTGGAGAGGAAGACCCTGTATGAGGAATCTTAGATTATTAACAACTAGCTTTTTGTGAATCGTTTAAGAGTTCTGGCCACAGCTCATATCTGTACACAGGGATTTTTCTAGACAAAGATAGTATTTTCAAGACTCATTCCACCTATTACCTGGGCATTTGTTTTGACATTTGCCTGGGGAAGCCCTGTGAAAGTTAGAAGTAAGAAGTTCTTCACAGAAAGAGTGATTGGCCATTGGAATGGGCTGCCCAGGGAAGTGGTGGAGTCACCATCACTGGAGGTGTTTAGGAAGAGAGTGGATGGGGTGCTTGGTGCCATGGTTTAGTTGATTAGATGGTGTTGGATGATAGGTTGGACTCAATGATCTCAAAGGTCTCTTCCAACCTGGTTAATTCTATTCTAAAAGGGCTTAGGTCAGGGTTTAATTGCTTTTCTTTATACAGCAGCAATGGAAAGCAAGGCAGCTGAGTTGAGGCTGCAATTCCACCACGTGTAGGTAGGTTTAATTTCGTGTGTATGTGTCACAGTCTGATTTTTGCACATCACAGAAAATAAAGCTTGTCTGTAAATCCGATGTTCCCTGCAGAAACTCCTGCAGGTGCCTGTGAGGCGGAAGGCCAGTGTGCCTTGGGTTATTCCCAGGTGCTCCCCAGCTCCCTGGGCCCTTGCATCACATTTCCCTCTTCTGCTCCTTAAGCTGTGCTGCCAGCAGGAAAGAGGAGGAATTTCCTGACACATGCTGAGCCCCAGAAGTGCCTGCTTCCCGAGCTGCCGGGCTCCCACTGACGCGATCCTGTGAAGAAACCTCAGTGCTGCAGATGAGAGAACAGCTGGCACATCTCTAGGGCTCAAATAAAATAGAATTTCTGGAGTTACTTTTGTTCTGATTCTGGGTTATCTGTTGCTATGAGACTTTTAGAAACTTCCCTGCATGCAGACTCCTGGGGGTACTGTGGCTTTCTGCGGCACACGAAATCCCTGTGAGAATCTGTTATGGATAGCCATTCGAGCAAGCTGGCTACTAACGTTAGTAAGGGTTTGGGGGTGGTTAGTTGTTTGGGTTGTGGTGGTGTTTTTACATTAAATGCATTTCAGCAGTAATGGGAAACATTAATTACATGTCATCCTTCATGACACCAAGAAAAACACTGTTTATGCACAGAATGTTCACATCTCTGACAGATTCTTCCTAATTTCTAAGAAGCTAATCACTCTATCCAAATACACATGTAATAGGAATTCCTGCATTTGGTTTTTTCCCTTTTAGAAACCTGTAACATTACTATATTGTAAGTAGGGGAATTCTCCCAGGTTGCTTTTTCTGGAAAGAAATGCAGCTTCCTAAACATGTATAAGTAATGACTGAAAGGAGACATTTTGTGCTCTCTGAACAATGGGATAATATGGAAGCTATGTACATTTTAATCTGGCATTTAGTGATTGTACGGCAAGGTGGTGTAACAGCCTTCACGTGTCAGAGCCTGGCTACAGCAGGAGATGCAAAATTGTTTTCAATGTGGTAGAGAATAGCAGCAAGGGAAGCAACAAAGCTGTGAGACAAGGGGTTTATCGCTCCAATTGCCAGTTCTGTATGTTTTATAAGCTAGGATATGACTGTATTTATATCACTGTTACAGAAATGTGTGTGTTTGGAATAAAATTGTTCAAAAGCAAGCTAGATGTGTACTCCTGTATGTTGCTAATCATTTTACTATGATGCTTATATCATGAAAGCCCGACAATTGTGTTGCAAAACCCCCAATATTATGATAATTTGTCTTGTTTTCCTCATGATTGATAAATTCTCAATGCATAAATACATCAAAGGCAAGTTTATACACTAAAAGAGGTGCATGTCATATCAGAGGAAAGCAAAAACATTAGATAAAAGGAACCCACTAATATTCATGAGTACCTATCACCATTTAATAAGATGACATCCCATTCAGACCAAAAGCTATATCCTGTCTTGTATTAACTACATTATCTCAGGCTGGGGATTTGACTTGTTATATTTGTTTCCCATGTTTTTGCAGTCTTTGAAGGAAGACTTTTGTTCTGGTTTCTCACTGATATGAGAATAGCATTTCAGTTGCCAGAGAGCAGCTGTGTCTGCAGTCATTTCAGTAGTTTGGGTGTTTAACTAAAAGAAAATTGTCCTTGTGGCCTAGAAAGTGCTTTATTGCTTCTCTATAGCCTAAATATGTGTTAGAGCAGCTGAAATGAGGAAATGGACTCAGCTTGCCCTGACTACCCATGCTGTTAAAACAGTGTGCAGAAAACACCAGGTATTAGAGACATGAGGTATTGCATCATAGCAGCTGAGTCACTGCTTCCTAGGGAGGGAGGGTGGTCACTGGAGTACAGGCAGGGCTCAGCAGGGAGACAGGGTGACCAAGCTGCAGGAAAGCAAGTGGAGATGGAAAGAACAATGGAAATGAGTGGTGGGATGAAAAGATGGCTTTAGTTGAAGTTGTGAACTAAGACCCCAAGGACCTGGCTTCAGTGTGTACTTTTACTTGGGCTCCCTGTGTTCTGGTGGGTAAAGCAACTTCAGTGTTTCTGTCTTTCAGCCAGCCATGGGCACCTGAGAGGTAGCAGTGTATCTGTATGCAGTACTAAATGGGGGAGGAGCTATGTGGAATTGCAATTACAAGTCAAGGTACCCCTCATGAGCTTATCTGTTTAAGATGATCATGATGTTGAAGGACTTTGGTCAGCAAGCTCCAAATACCTTAGAGGAGTTATTTTTCCAGAGAGAGGTCCCTGGGAGTTTCCCTGACAGGATTCTGGCTGGTTCAAGCCTCTACTACCTTTCCCAGAAGCTGGCTGTGGCTTTCAGAAGAGAGGGTTGTCCCACGTAGGCACAAATATTTGCCTTTCAGTTTTCATCTGATTTCAGTATATGGGTAACACCCAGTATTCAAGAAATGTATATTTTCTGTTGATAGAGGAAAGAAAAGCAATGTCGCTATTGACATAAGTCACAGGAACAAACATCTTCCTGACCCTGTGCTTGAATGAAGCTGGAAGCCAACGCTGCAAAAGAGCTAGCACCAGCCTAAGCCTGTGTTGACTCAGCCAGAGTCTTCCATCTCTCTTTTGCATCTACACTGAGAGGAGAGAGCACAAAACTGGAATTACTGCATTCCAGCAAGTACTTGGAATAGCATAAACAGGGACCTGTTTCTGTTTGTTTGAGATAGATTGATCTCTTGTGGTCATGCTGAGTTGCACAGGGGATGGTCAATGGTATGCTTCAAGAACAGTCCAGTAAGACTTTGTCTATGTATTTTAAATCCCCACTTCTGTCATGCAAACACTGAAATTACAAATGCCCTCTCAAGAATCATTATGCCCAAAATGTTAGCAAAAATTACTTTTTAATCAAAATTATGGTGCTTTTTATTCTCCTTGTGCAGCCTATCATCTATCTTATTTGCCCAAATTTGCATTTAATGAAGCTGCATGCCACAGATTTTGTCACCAATTATCATTCTTTTCAAGGGAGGGTGTTTGTGATTTCAGCTTCAATGTGGTAAATACTGAAAACTATTGACATGTGGGGAACTCAGTGTTTCAGCCTACTCCCCATACCACCAAGAGCAGCAAATGGGGGATACCACCTGTCAAGTACTTGCAGTAGATACTCCACAGGATGCCACAGAACCTATACTGTAAGAGAGATGTGGGAAATAAAAGTGCTGGAGGTTGTGATGCCATTGCTTGCCTCTGTGATTTCCACACAGAGCAGCCCAGCAGTGTGGCATGGAAGGAATTCCACAGCTTGGTACAAAAGGCTGCATCGCAGTGAGCTGCTGAGCTTGGTACTGCTCCTTATACCATGGGGGGGTGGGTGGGGGGGAAGTGTGCACAGGGATTCTTTTTGTTTCTTTAAAAATCCATACTTGCAAGCCAGCAACTTACACACAAGAACAACACTGAGGATTATTTTGAAAGTGCTTTAAAAAGACTGCGAGAGAAGGGGACTGCTGATTGTTCAGAGCAATGCAAAGCTGCTGCTGCTGCTGCCTATTAATTTCATTCATCCTAAATACCCAGTCACAGTTTAATTCCTTGATGTACTGTATGCCCTTTTGTATATAATCAGACTAATTTGTCTTCAGCTGCAAGCAAGCGAACCAAGATTCATTTAGTTAAGCAAACTAAGCAAAAACATTCTTTGCTCACAGATGGGTAAACCAGTCAATATCTTAAGATAAATGAAAGGAATGTTGTTTTCTTTTCTTAGCTACTCTAAGGATTCCTATGGACAGAGGAATGACAAAACAAATTTTGTCCTTCCCTGTTTTTAATTAGTTAAACAGGGAAAGACTAATAGATCTCATCCTGGATTCTGGAATCTTAATTTGCAATATTGGGCATTGTTTTGACTTCAACTGGTGCTTTTAACAAACAGACTTTTCACTAGAGATTTTCAGAAAGACCACATTTAATATTAGATGAGAGGTACTTAATTAACGTAGGAAAGCGCCAACAAACTACCAGCCAGCACTGGCTTGTCTTGGGCTTGAAATAAAAGGTATTTGCTCTGTGCTGCCTGCCTAGCAATTACCATTAAATGTGTGTGGATTTAGGCCAATTCTTAATGAATAAGGGGCCAGCTCACAGCAAATGTCACCCATGTTGTCTTGGGTTACACTGATAGTGTGGTGAATGAATCAAACAAAATGCAAACATTAAATCTGGCTGACCCCAGGACAAGGCAGAGATCAGTTATGACTCCTCTTCTCCTTGTGCCTTGTCTGAGGACATAAGGCACTAGCCAAATCTGCCTGTTACACCTCTCTTCCAGATAGCTAAAAAAATTTGCAGAATAGCTGCAATAAGATGCTGTATTACCAAAAGACAGTGCAAACAGAGGGAGGTGCTGAAAGTGGAAACCCTTTTAATCCCAGCAATCATGATGAATAGTACCAGAGAGAACTGTGCAGCCCTTTTCCAGCTCTGTCTTCCTCCTGACTGCATGGAGGTGAAAGCAGATGGGGAAGGGAGAAATGTCCACTGTCCCAGGCTCTGACATTTTCTTTGCAGAGAAGCAAAGTTCAGGAAAAGCTGCAAATGTCTCAACTCTATGTCTCAGGGTTTGCATCTTCGCAGGCTCAGAGAAGAGCTGAGCATGAACAACTCTTGCTTCTTATCTCCATCTTCCCAGGAGAAATTCAAGAAGCTGCAAGAGCAAGGGAGGAATGTGTCTCGTTCTGCCCTCAGGCTCTTGAGTGGGCAGTGACCACCTCCAGCTCAGGATAAAGTGGAAAAAGGCATGGTTTGCTCTAGAACCAGTGGAGACTGCAGTGAAGAGGTTTGTGTAGGAAAGAGGAGACTAGGTCTCCCCCAAGGACTACATAGGGAAGCCAAATACTGAAAAACTGCAGAAATCCTGCTAGCCTTTGGTGAAAGCCTTTTGCTCATCAGAAGGCAGAGTGATTGCCATAGGACTAGTAAGAAACCAGGGAGTTAGTTTTCTGTCTCCCACTCATCATGAACTGGACCATGATTCCTCACTCATGTGGTTCAGCAGGGAGCAGGTTGGAAGCTTCCATGAGCCTCAACATACAGCAGAGGTAAAATGTCTTCTAATTCCCTGGGTTAAGATCTCATATCACCACCATCTCCTGCCTTCTCTTTTTGAACAGTTTCCGCGTGTCAGCTGAAGGTGAGGATTTTCTCCACCACTGTCCTACCATCTTTCCCTGTCCTCTTCTCTGTTTCCACCTCCTTTTGGCCAACCTTTACACTTTGTGCACATGCAAATCTTTTTGTCCCCCACTAATTGCAGCATTGTGCAAAATGGATTTTAGCCCTGAGTGGGTCTCCATTTCAAGCTTCTCTGGGATTTTGAACTCCTCTTAGGGCACCCAAAAGCTGGAGCATGCCCTTTATGTCGCATCCCCTCAAAAAACACTAACACTACCCAAGACTGCATGGCATGGAGTTCAGGGAGGTCATAGTGGGCTGGCAGTGCACACCCCAAGAGCGACTGCAAGGAAGCTTGGCTCCAGTTCCCTGAGCAGTGACTCATGATTGTTGCATCACTTTAGTCTTATCAAAAGCAAGTTAGTGGCCCCAAGAAGAACAATTGTTGCTTATCACTTTCCTGTCTCCTGTCTGTTTCTTTGGGGAATAGAATAGAATGGAATAGGATAGGATAGGATAGGATAGGATAGGATAGGATAGGATAGGATAGGATAGGATAGGATAGGATAGGATAGAATTAACCAGGTTGGAAGAGGCCTTTGAGATCATCGAGTCCAACCTATCATCCAACACCATCTGGTGGGTGTGGTCTTTGAGGAAATGTTGAGTCCATTTTTTGTGCAATCCTTAGGAATTGTCTGGGCTCATCCTGAAGCAGGTCAAGGTATCTTCTTGGAAAATAAATTCTGTTTAGGGAACTTCCTTCTTCACATTACCCAGGCACAGCAGCCAAATGGGGATTTTTCTCATAAACTTCAGGGGAGAAGCGTGGAATAAACAGCAGTTATCTGGGAAGGGACAACCACATTTTGCACTGGCTGCTCATCAGTGTAACCATACCTTCAGCCTCACAGCCCTCAGCTTTTCTGTAGCAAGCCTTTCTCTTCACAACCAACTTCAGATGCACTGAGGGAGCAACTTTCAAGTACCCACCTGCAGCAGCGCTGGTTACTTCCCATTAGTGTCTTCTTCTGGCCCTCCACCATTTGGATGGGCAAACTGATTTTTTTTTAGTTATTTGTTATTACATATAGATTAAAAAAAAAAAAAAAAGGCAAAAAACCTCCTAATATATTGAAGGAAATTTTCAGATGCCTAGATGTGTGTATAATTGAAGGAAGTGGTTAGTTTTGGAGCACAGTGGGTAGAGAGGCTTTGCAGAGAGACCTCGACAGGCTGGACAGATGGGCAGAGTCCAACGGCATGAGATTGAACACATCCAAGTGCCGGGTTCTGCACATTGGCCACAACAACCCCATGCAGTGCTACAGGCTGGGGTCAGAGTGGCTGGAGAGCAGCCAGGCAGAGAGGGACCTGGGGGTGCTGGTTGATGGTAGGATGAACATGAGCCTGCAGTGTACCCAGGTGGCCAGGAGGGCCAATGGCATCCTGGCCTGCATTAAGAACAGTGTGGCCAGCAGGAGCAGGGAGGTCATTCTGCCCCTGTACACTGCACTGGTTAGGCCACACCTCGAGTCCTGTGTCCAGTTCTGGGCCCCTCAGTTTAGGAAGGAGGTTGACTTGCTGGAACGAGTCCAGAGAAGGGCAACGAAGTTAGTGAGGGGCTTGGAACACAGCCCTGTGAGGAGAGGCTGAGGGAGCTGGGGTTGCTTAGCCTGGAAAAGAGGAGACTCAGGGGTGACCTTATTGCTCTCTACAACTACCTGAAGGGAGGTTGTAAACAGGCAGTGGTTGGTCTCTTCTCCCAGGCAGCCAGCACCAGAACAAGAGGACACAGTCTCAGGCTGCGCCAGAGGAAGTTCAGGCTGGAGGTCAGGAGGAAGTTTTACACAGAGAGAGTGATTGCCCATTGGAATGGGCTGCCTGGGGAGGTGGTGGAGTCGCCGTCACTGGAGGTGTTCAGGAGGAGACTTGAGAGGGTGCTTGGTGCCATGGGTTAGTTGATTAGGTGGTGTTGGGTGAGAGGTTGGACGCGATGATCTTGAAGGTCTCTTCCAACCTGGATTATTCTATTCTATTCTATTCTATTCTATTCTATTCTATTCTATTCTATTCTATTCTATTCTATTCTATTCTATTCTATTCTATTCTATTCTATTCTATTCTATTCTATTCTACTCTACTCTACTCTACTCTACTCTACTCTACTCTATTCTATTCTATGTACTGAAATTAGTTGTGCTTCTGTTAGACCAGAGATCCATTTGTTGCTAACAGTTAAAGCACAAACCAGTATTTTGTGTGAGAGATGAAAAATGAATTGATTGTCCAAAACCTTCTGTGCCACTGAACATTACACAATGATCTAACTAGTGGTGAAACAAATAACTTATCACACTATTGGAATTGCATCCACGTAGCAGGAAATTACCTTTTTTGTTTTTTGGTTCACAAAAGGACTTGATCACATGTCATTATTCAGAGAGAAGCTGAAATCTCTGCAGGCCTTCTCTCTGTAGTCTAAAAAACCCTTTGCTTTTTACCATTGTAGGCTCTGGCAGCTAGAGGAAAATGTAAAATGAAGACTGTGCTTGTATCGATAATTCTGCTTCCAGTGAAGTCCATCACAAACCTGCCACAACCTCCTGTGGGAGTGAGTGCAGGCTGTGTATAATTGCTGTTACTCTGATGCAGTTTGTTTGCTTGACACTTGAAACTCTGCATTCTTGCTGCAGTTTTGCTGTGAGCAGCATTAAATTAACTGGCTCCTCCCAGAAAAAGGCTGAGATGGCTTGTGCTCACCTACACTCTTCTGCTGGAGGAGTGACAGGCCCTGCCGACTGGCAACCGCTCATTTTGATGCCCTGCGTGACAACTCTGCTTCACATCTGGCTCCTTATCTTGTTACTTATGACCTCTCCTGATTCTGACTTTCAGTCACTCGAAATTCTCTTTGCTCCCTATTTCTCCTGCCTAGCTTGGTCTATTTTTTTTTGTGGGTCACAGGGAATGAAGAAACTCTGGTTGAATGACTCCTTCTTTAGGCACAGAAGAAGATGGTTTCTTCTAACATTTCTAAAGCTGCTCAGCATCTTACATCAGTTCTTTGCATTGTCTGAATGCAATATGCATGGCCATTTAGCTTTGCCACTAGGGCACCTTCAGTGACAAGCTTTGATTCAGTGTGTGCAAGAGGTCATGAGGCTATGGCTTTATCCAGAGCCTAGTGTCAGTTTGTGGAGGGTAGAGCAACAGAAATGGGCCACTTTCCATGAGCTCAGAGGTGCAGTGTAAACCTGGACAAACCTAATGCTGTGTTATGCAGAGGAGCCACTACCAGGGAAGATTCACCTTCTCCAGATTTCTGTAAGTGCATGCCTGGAGCAAAACCTCTTGGCAATAGCTCTTGAATGACCTGCTTCTGCTGTGGGCCTGGGCAAGGTTACGGCCCCAGTTTAAACTCATATTAGGTCCTGGATGCCCCCCATGCATCCACTTGTTGCACACAAGAATCAGCAACCTGTGCTACTTAACTACCTCCCTGGGCAGCCCATTCTAATCACTCTTTCTGTGAAATTTTCTTTCCTAATGTCCAGTCTAAACCTCCCCAGTCGTAGCTTGAGGCCATTCCCTCTTGTTCTATCACTAATTACCTGTGAGAAGAGACCAGCACCAGCCTCTCTACAACATCCTTTCAGGTAGTTGTAGACAGTGACGAGGTCTTCCCTCAGCCTCCTCTATTTCAAACTAAACAGCCCCAGCTCCTTCAGTCACTCTTCATAGGATTTTTTCTCCAGGCCCTTCCCCAGCTTTGTTGCCCTCCTCTGCACTCACTCCAGGATCTCCACATCTCTCCTGTATTGGAGTGCCCCAAACTGGACACAATACTCAAGGTGTGGCCTCACCAGAGCTGAGTACAAGGGGACAATCACCTCCCTACTCCTGCTGGACACAGCATTTCTGATACAAGCCAGGATGCCACTGGCTTCCTTGGCCACCTGGGCACACTGCTTGTTCATATTCAGTTGCTTGTCAGTTAGAATCCCCAGGTCCCTTTCTGCCAGACAGCTCTCCAGCCATGCTTCCCCAAGCCTGTAGCCTCACACTGCCATCCATTCTCACAGGGTTTTGAGGTACAAGACATCCCATCACTTATCACTCCCTGGGCACCCACATAGACATGGAAGACAGCTAAACATTCCACTAACTACTGCCTTGGGTTCCCACAGCAAATGAGTAACTGTACAAAGCGCTCAGTGAAATATAAGCCATGACTATTTTCCCTTTACTCATCATGACATAAAATTAAGGAAGTGACAAAGATACCAGCTGAAATACCGTGGGAAGGACCTAGATGTTGGCTGCCTGTACTAAGGAGGTGAGGAGCTTGGCCATGTGCTTATATGAGTGCAGGTCTCCTGCTCAGCTGAGATGTTTCCAGATTGCACTTGAGCACTGTAGAAACTACAGCTGCTTCTATGGTGGTTCATAGTTTCATAGTTTCATTCAGGGTTGGAAGGGACCACAAGGATCATCTAGTTCCAACCCCCCTGCCATGGGCAGGGACACCCCACACTAGATCAGGCTGGACAGAGCCTCATCCAGCCTGCTCTTAAACACCTCCAGGGACGGGACCTCGACCACCTCCCTGGACAACACATTCCAGGCTTTCACCACTCTCATGGTGAAGAACCTCCTCCTCACATCCAGCCTGAATCTCCCCACCTCCAGCTTCATTCCATTCCCCCTAGTCCTATCACTACCTGAGATCCTGAGAAGTCCTTCCCCAGCCTTCCTGTAGGCCCCCTTCAGATACTGGAAGGCCACAATTAGGTCACCTGGGAGCCTTCTCTTCTGCAGACTGAACAGCCCCAACTCCTTCAGTCTGTCCTCATAGGAGAGGTGCTCCAGCCCTCTGATCATCCCTGTGGCCCTTCTCTGGACACGTTCCAGCACCTCCACATCCCTCTTGTAATAGGGGCTCCAGAACTGGACACAGTACTCCAGGTGGGGTCTCACCAGGGCTGAGTAGAGGGGGAGGATCACCTCCCTCGACCTGCTGGCCACACTTCTCCTGATGCAGCCCAGGATCTGATTGGCTTTGCGGGCTGCAAGTGCACATTGAGAGCTCCTGTTGAGCTTTTTGTCCACCAGCACCCCCAAGTCTCTCTCCTCAGGGCTACTTTCCAGTCAGTTCAAGAGGCAGCATGTTTTATTCCTCTTTTAAAGTGAGTAGAGAGTTCATTTTACCTGGCAATTACACATAGGCAAGGAATTTAATCAGAGGGCAAACTGGTCACAAGTCTGTCTTCCCTCCCAAAGCAGCATGTTTGAGGACAAGTGCCAGTCCTTGCTTCTCCAAAGCTCATGCACCAACTCCTCTGCAGAGGCTGAGACTGGAAGAACAGCTGATCATCTGTTGAGTCTGGAGAAACTTTTTTGTGGATGAGACTTTTGGGTTTTTATTCAGCTGACAAACAGGAATTATTTGAAACTAATTTGCATTGCAAGTGTGCATTAAAATGCATGAAGCCTGTAAGGCTGGAGCTGATGGAAGAAAAATGTGTGCAATTTGTGGAAACTGTGGATTGTTATGACTCCTGAATTGACGTTTTTATATGCTTCATTGTTCTTAGATTTGCCATTTTCTGTTTGTCAGATCAAGCATGTGATATACATTCCATGAGAGACTTCTCATTTGTCTTTTGCTGAAGACCTTTCAGTGCAACCTATGTCACAGCCTACGTAGCCATGGCTGCTGGGTGCTAGGCTAGATGACCCAAGAGAGATCTCATCTAGCCTGAATTGTTCAAGCTAAGGTATTTCTGGAGAATTCAATGCATTACAAATCACAGTTAGGAAATGAATACAGAGATCCTGTCTGGTTTCTCCAACTGAGACTGTTTCTTAATCCTTTCTGAGTTGTCTACCTACAGTAAAATTGAAGGCAGGATTAAGAACTGTTATGCAGAAGGGTAAAAAAAATTGATTCTTGAGACATAACTTTAAGAGATATTTTTGATTTGGGGATGCAAAATGTTTTCCAGCACAGGTGCAGAGCCCTGTAGAAATGTAATGTATGCATAAATATACTGAACAACAGAAAACCTTGTTTATCTTAATCCTCTTTTGAAAGATACTTAGGGGAAATTCATAGATCCTGCAAGAGCTTCAGACTCTTGCAGGTGGACAAATTACTGGTGTTAAAATAATAGATTTAACAATCTTAACCACTTTTCATATGGTGCTCTATGGGACCAAGGAGTCATAGTATGTCAGAGCATGCAAAACATTATGTCACCAAGTATATAAACTATACTTCTGGTCTAACAAATACACAAATGAAAGTTATGACAATATGTCACAAATTGGATAATCCCACATCATAGATATCACTTCTCCATTAGATGTGTTCAGTGTTCCTCTGAGGATACAGATTTAGTAGGTAAGGTTCTTTTCATCCCCAGAATGATGATGAGCAGCCTCACCTTTAGCTCTGCAGACCACCACTGTTCAGACATGCCTGTTGCAAGTCACCTGGGTCACTGTCATAACTCAAACCACAGGGGCATGAGGTGGGTTACACCACATGTTTCTAATTCTATACAGAGAATGAAATTTTTGGCAGCATGAGCAAAGCAGCAGCAGAAAAGAAGGAAAAAAAATAACATCTTGTAGTTATTACCCTACAGGAAACAGGACAAGCTGTCAAAGGAAGGATTGATTGACTGCTGCTGGTGCTGTCTAATCCTGGACTTGGATTTTTGGGAGCTACTGATGGATGGGGAGAAGGGGGAGCTAGGGAAGTCCCTTTTGTTCAGAGCTGCTCTGAGTGAGAGGCCAAAAAACTGGCATCCTCTGGTATGACAGAGGTGGTGACAGAAAAGCCCTATTTCTCATGAGGCAGAATACAAAGAGAAGTTGTACAGCTTCAGGCAAGAACAAGCTATCCCTGAAAATACAACAAAACCCAGTGTATTTTTAATGTTTGTGTGGCACTTTGAAGCTAGAAATTTTTATGAGTGTTAAATATTATGTTCCCTAATGTGTAAAATGGTAATACTATTACATTCTGTCATGCAGAACCCCTTGGGATGCAAATTCAGAGACACAATAAATAACTGTAAAATAAAATAAATAAGAAGAGTAAAAGGAAGAGAACAAAATCCATTTTGGCGTGAATGTGCTCATTGACAGCAGACTTGCAGAGACATTTCTCCTCCCTGGTTGGGCTGCAGAGCCCAGACCCAGCAGAGGTTGAAGAGGGATGCTCGCTGATGGAGCAGCAAGCTAATGGGGTCTGGTTGGCCACCACCTTGCAGCCACCCATGGGCAGTGCCTGACAGCAGGTACATTCAGTTTGTGCAGAACTGATGGTCACAGATCCAATTCTTCTCCCCTTTGCTGTTTTGAACTGGTGAACATAGGTAACTGTGCTGCCCAAACCATACACATCTCAGCCATTAATGCAAAGCTCTCAGGGGTTTTTTGAGAGCCCACCAGCAGCTTTTCTTGCTGCTTGTAGAAAGTGGAATCTTGCTGCCACCCAATTTTCCTGATTCCCACTGTACACTGCCAATGCTCTGCAGTCAAGGATGTGGCCCTCCTTCTCCTACACTTTGCCTGCATGAATTTTTTTCCCCTGAGTTTTTGCATAATTTGTGTGTGCTGTTGTCAATTTAAATGTACAGATCAGATCTGTAATCAGTAACAGGGGTGGGGGGAGGAACAGGGTCATGCCTAACTAAGCTGCTTGCTGTGGTGAGGTGATATAACAGCCCAGCCTTGGTGGCCAGGGGAGGGGATGGCAATGGATGCCCTTTGTCCCTACTTTAGCAATTTTTTTTGGCCACAATATCCCATAGTATTCTTCTAGATGAGATGTAGTTTGGTTCTTAGGGGAGTTTGGGAGCTGATGCAGTTTAATGTTTCTACCAGTGAGCTGGGCAAGGGTCAGCGCACACTGGTGACAAGTTCCCGATGGCGCTCTGGCAGCTGCCAATCCTTACAGGCTCTGCTGCATGGCCAGTCCCAGATCAGCCACCATTAATGCCCAGTGCCACTGGTGATGCCTTGCTGAAACCCCAAACCAGTCACTGCCACAGATGTCCTTGTGGTCCCACCAGCAAGTGCTGGTGGCTTTGCAGACAGGCAGGGTGCTGAGAGCAATGTGCAGTGTGAAACCCCCATCCATTAAGAGAGAGAGAAAAAAAAAGCCAAGGGATTGCTTCCCTAAACCCTGATATAATAAATGGAGCTTGATGAAATGTGCTGTGTGAGTGCAGCTTGTGTGTGGCTGTTTCTAGGGAGCAATTTTTTTCTTTTTGCATTTAATTAGCCAAGCTTAAATTAGCAGCATCTACTGTTGATATTCCTCTGTGAGCAGCTAGAACACTTTCAATCAGGATCCTTATTAATATGCGGGGGAAAAAAAAAGTGATTTGTTTTGATTTTGATCTGGAAGGGTTTCCCCCCTCCCTGCATTTCCATTTCAGTATCTTCTGCTCTAAACAAAGGTGAAATTACTGTGTGTTGTGGCCATATAAGAGAGCTCAGGTTATCTGGGGAAAGAGGAAAGACTTGGTGGAGAGTTTCAGATTTTTGTTCCACCGCATTTTACTGTGCTGAAACAATACCCTGCTGTGGCGTAGTAAGAGACTCACCCACCCAGGTTGCTGTGCTCCCTCACAGAGTTGTTAAAATGAACATGATATAACTTCTTTTGCTTCCCAAAGGCTCAGCCATCTCCTTCCCACTCAACCTAGAGTTTTGAATAGGAGGAAGGTAGAAGAGTGTTTATTCCTTAATTCCTGATCCACTTCACTGGTATATTTACGCTGCAGATGACAGAGATACGTGGCCCCAGCAAGCCTCACACATGGCAGAGGGTTTCATTCGGTCTTGTTAAGAATGTCAGGTCGAAGGTCCGTTTCCTTCCTCCAAGGTTTGGGGGCTGGTCTTTGCAGCAACCTTAATTCATTCACTTCTCTAATCTGCAAGTCTTTGGAGAGGTGTGGACTCTGAGATTGAAACGGGGCCAAAATGGTGATGCAGTCAGCTGAGAGCTGGATAGGGGCTGTAGAGCATCGGAGGTCTCCCCCACACATTGCAGCTGGGTACTGGGATTTTGTGAGCATCTTTATGAGCTCTGACCCTGCCTGTAGACAATGAGTTCTTTAAATCTCTTTCTGTGAGATACCCAGATGGGGATGGTTGGGGCTTTTATTATTACTTTTTGTTATTAAGAGTGTTTAGAAAACAATGCTGTGTGTCATAGCCCCACTGGGTTATGTGCAATGTGTATATGGAGAAAGCTGGGGAAATGCTGAAAGAAAATCTGAAAGGAACCAAATTTCTTGCCCTTTTAAGCCCCTGCTGGCACAGCAGGAGTGTCTGGAGGAGAGCTGTGCCTGCCCACTCTATGTCTTTGCAGCAGTCACTCAGGACACCCAGACCCTTGCCACTGCCCCGTGGGAGAAGGCTAGTGTGGACAGAAGTTTTGCTCCCCCCCACTTAATCCTATTTTTTTTTAAGTGGTTTGGATATATTTTTTTTTTCCCTCTGGGAAAATCCTGGAGTTTGTCACTGTTAATTTGGGTTATGTTCAATAATAGAGTGTCTGACTTTTTCAATTAAACTGTTTCCATATATGGCTTCTTCCTTCTATGAATGGATGTGAAAAAGTGATTTTTTTTTCCCCTGACCAGATCTAACTATGAGACTTGATGGATTCCTGTCATGTGCTTAAATGAGAAGAGACCAAATTCTTCAGATGTATTCTAAACTGATTGATGCTGGGTTTGAACCAAGCAGATTGTGAAAAGCAGTGATTTACACTGCATAAATCATCTGGTCTGGCACTATTTGCCTGAGGCAGATTGTGTAATTACAAGTGTTGAGTAACAGGAGCATCATGCCTTATCTGATGTTCATACCACCTCCCTAGCCAGGTACATGTCCCAGACAGACATAGGGATACAAACTCAAGAGACCTGAAGTACTGTGTCCAGTTCTGGAGCCCCTATTACAAGAGGGATGTGGAGGTGCTGGAAGGTGTCCAGAGAAGGGCCACAAGGATGATCAGAGGGCTGGAGCACCTCTCCTATGAGGACAGACTGAAGGAGTTGGGGCTGTTCAGTCTGCAGAAGAGAAGGCTCCCAGGTGACCTAATTGTGGCCTTCCAGTATCTGAAGGGGGCCTACAGGAAGGCTGGGGAAGGACTTCTCAGGATCTCAGGTAGTGATAGGACTAGGGGGAATGGAATGAAGCTGGAGGTGGGGAGATTCAGGCTGGATGTGAGGAGGAGGTTCTTCCCCATGAGAGTGGTGAAACCCTGGAATGTGTTGTCCAGGGAGGTGGTCGAGGCCCCATCCCTGGGGGTGTTTAAGCCCAGGCTGGATGAGGCTCTGGCCAGGCTGATCTAGTGTGGGGTGTCCCTGCCCATGGCAGGGGGGTTGGAACTAGATGATCCTTGTGGTCTCTTCCAACCCTGAATGAAACTATGAAAAGGAGCTTATCCCATATTAAGGAAGAGGACCTTGGTGAGGTTTAATGTGCTCATACTCCTCAAGCAATAGGTGGTACCTTCAGCCAGGGACCTGACTGCAAGGCCATGAGCCAGGCTAAAAGGGTTTGAGTAAACTGGAGACAGAGCTAGTAGGGCAAACTGACTGACTACAGGACAGAAGCTGTGGGACTAGCATGTAGAGAGAATGCCATAGTGCTGCAGCCCTGCCTGTGGGCCCAGCTGTGTCTGTGCTCAGGGACCATTTCATTTTCACCAAAAAAAGCTGAAGAAAGGGACTTGGATTTCCCAAATATTGCCCTCAAAAGAAAGATGAGGGTGATTATAGCAATGTCTCTGAATGACATTCGCTTCTGAGGACTGGAAGGACAGACTTTTGACATGTGTTTTCAGTGTGCCTTTCTTTAACTGCAGTTCCTCCTGTGTCTGGGGAATTGGAGCCCTGTGTGTCCCTGGAAATTAAAACAAAAACTGCCTTCAGTGGTATTTCCTGAAATGCGTTTTCATCTCGTTGAATCTGTCCTAACAGCAGCCCTGAAGCATCCCAGATTTCATTTTCATCCAGCAGTGATCAAAAGCAACATCAGCAAGGAAAAAAAACACACAAAGCCATGCTGTGGGGATATTAATTCACATGACAAGGCAGTGCAGTTTGCTTTATTAAAAAAGAAAGCTTCCACGAGGGTTTTTGTGGTCACTGAGCCTTTTAGTCACTAAGAAACATCTGTATTTTGCAACTGGGTATTTTTCTGGGGCTTAGCTTTAAGGGCATAATCCTTCAGCTCCTGTGAACAAAGCTGCAGCCCTGCTGAAGGTGTCTGAATGTGTGATGCACATGGGACACGGGTAGCGAAGGGCAGGCAGGTGCTGAGTGGGAAGCTGGGCTGCGCTGTGTTGGGAGGCATTGGTGTTAATGGTGTTTGGCTGCTGGAAATCTGCAGGCTCTTCCCATCTGCAGACTTTTTGGTGAATGTCCCCCTTTTCCTCAGCACAAAAATAACTATTTGCTTTGCAGAGGCAAAAAAATCCCAACTAGGTATGCTGTCTTTCACATGAGCTAAAACAAGGCAGTTCCGCCCACAGCTACCAGCGAACGAGCTGTCTGTTGCAGTTCAGAGCACAGAAAGCTCGTTTTGACTGCTCTGGCCCTGGGATTGTTCTTGTGCAGGGGCACCACCACCCACTGCAGGTACCTGCCTGCATGCTCCCTGTTGTGTTGCAGGGGTGAGTGGGTTTCCAGGTTACTTTTCCATGACGGCAAATACTTCTCCCCCATGACAGGATGAGTGATGCTGTTCCCTTGGCATGTTCTGTTGGGAGAAGTCATCAGCTCAGCTTCCTGTATCTTGTCATTGAACAACGAAGTCATTGCCATTTTGAATTCAAGGCTTGAAGAAAGTGTGCTTTTAATTCAAGTCATAAAACTAGAAGGGCTTTTTCAGCAATGATTCAATACATTGGAGTTTAGACTAGCTGAAAGTGGAAAGAGATGAAAAACCATCCCTGGAGGAAAAGAAATGCTGCTTCTCACCAGAGAGTTGCCACACAGTGTAACTGATGTGGAGGGTGGTACCGTTGTGTTTTGTGTCTCTCTGGAGGTCTCTAAGGTAGAACAACATGAAATATATCAAAATCCAGTGAAGGGGGAGGTTACAGAGAATAGGAATGCTTTCCCCTGCAAACACCCTGCTGATGTCCAGAAGTTCCTGGGGCATGTAGGGGGTTTTATTCAACAAGAGTCTCCTGCAACCTATGTCCAGAGTTGGGGTAAGTGCTGGCTCCTATGTCAGTTGCTCTAGAAACCTGTAGCTTTACATCATAAGAAATAGTCATGTGGAAGCCCTGTAGGTTCAGTGCTAAAGCCTTTTGCCATTTGACCAGGAATAGGGCTGCTTGGCTTCCAGGGAGAGCAGAGACAGAAGACTGTCCTGCTTTTTATTATTTGTAGGTGCTGGGCACCTCTCCTATTTCAGTCATCAGGGGAGGCTTTGAGGAGGGTAGCAGTTGGGTGGGTGCCTATCACTACCCACCTCCTGCAGACACATGCCTCAGCAGGGCAAGTTAAAACCAGCACAAAGTGCTGCCTCTTCAGAGCCCCACCAGATCTGACATCTCTGTGGCAATGAAATTCTGCCAGAGTTTTGGAAATTAAATGCATTTGAAGCTGCCGCTTCAGTCCATGACAATTCAGAGCATGAGATCCCCATGCAAAGGAAGGAATTAAAATACAGGTTTTAGTCACCTTAATAACCACTTCCCTAAAGGCACACGGTATTTGGGAGACAGTGTATTTGGCTGTTGAGTTTTTGCCAAAGAGTTCTCTCTAGACTTGGGTTCTTCTTCCCAAACTGTAAAATTTTTAACTGAATCATAGAGATCACAGTATCACAAAGGCTGGAAGAGACTTCCAGGATCATCGAGTCCAACCTGTCACTACAGACCTCATGACTAGACCATGGCACCAAGTGCCACGTCCAATCTCCTCTTGAACACCTCCAGGGATGGTGACTCCACCACCTCCCTGGGCAGCACATTCCAATGACCAATGACTCTCTCAGAGAAGAACTTTCTCCTCACCCCAAGCCTAAACTTCCCCTGGCGCAGCTTGAGCCTGTGTCCCCTTGTTCTGGTGCTGGTTGCCTGGGAGAAGAGACCAACCCCTTCCTTGCTACAACCACCCTTCAGGTAGTTGTAGAGAGCAATGAGGTCACCCCTGAGCCTCCTCCAGGCTAAACAATCCCAGCTCCCTCAGCCTCTCCTCACAGGGCTGTGTTCAAGGCCTCTCCCCAGCCTTGTTGCCCTTCTCTGGGCACGTTCAAGTGTCTCGATGTCCTTCCTAAACTGAGGGGCCCAGAACTGGACACAGACTCAAAATATTAATACAGACCTTCCCAGTTCTGCTTTTTTTTCCTTTTTTTGTGCTGTCACAGCCCAGGAATCATAGAATGGTTTGGGTTGGAAGGAACTTTAAAGATTCATAGATTCATAGAATACCAGGTTGGAAGGGACCTCAATGATAATCTAGCCCAACCTTTCAGGGTAACAACATAGTTTACATGAGATGGCCCAACACTCCTGTCAAGCTGGGCCATGAAACTGCCTAATGTAGTGGAATCTAACACACCTAACCCTCCTCTGAGTATTTATATGATCTTCAGAGACTGCTTCTTCTGGTCTGCTGTTTACACCAACCTTGGAGTGAAATGCTTATTTAGTCTTACTTTGTGATTTTTATGCTTTGTGGTGCCACTTCACAGCACAATGGGGATGTTTTGTCCTCTTATGTGTGCATGTGTGAGGCATGATTATATTGGGAGGACTCATTAAAAAAAACCCAAACAAACATCTCTAATATGTGTATTTGCATTTGTGAACTGTAAAAATCGCTGTCAGCCATTTGCTGCAGGGTAACCAAGCTGGAGGGTAACTCCAGGCATGTTGCAGTGCAGAGCAAGCACCTTACAGCAATGCATACAGGGCTATGAAAATCATGTGCTAAAGCAGCATGATGTCTCTGCTGCCAAAGACCGACATTTCACAGCTGCTTTACCCACAGCAAGATAATGTCCACTCAGTGCCATCAGCTGAGTGGTGCTTGCTCTTCCCCTTGCCCTTTTGCCATTGCTTTGCTTGCTGCTGGTGAGGCAGACCAGCCTCAGGATTTGCTACAGAAATGTCATCCTTTTCCCTCTCAATTCTTTTTTGCTTGTTCATTTTGCCTTTTTATTCTGTTTGCCTGCTTTCTTTGCCACCAGCCATCTCTCTCTCTCTTTTCCCCCACGTGCTGGATAAAGCGCAAGTCCCACAGAAGTTATTTCAAAGCAACCAGCACAGAACAAACAAATGGGAGTTTCATAGGTTATTTCATTTGATCAGCCTTCCTATCAAAATCCTCCTTTGGTGTTTAAAGCAGTCTCTGTGAACAAACCCCTTTTCTTCCTCCTTCGCATCACCTCTTGCTTACTGTGCTAAGATGCCTAAAGACTGTTTCTGTACTTTCTCCCTCCTGTTAAGCTGATGTTACAGCAGTGAACTAAAATCTGGCTCAGGTTGGTGGGTACCAAAATTCAGTCCCACCTACTGTTTGCTTTGCAGTGTTGCCTGAAATACAATTTTAATTTTGCATTAGCAGCTTGCCAAAGAGGAAGCCCAATTAAAGCAACAAAAAGGAAATACGTTCCTGGCACTTTTCATGAGGAACCCCACAATACTATGGCAGCGTGACTGCGAACACAGAGAGAGAGAGAGAGATGCTGAGCCCTACCGTGCCTGTCAGCTTGGCTTATGCATGCAGAGGGAAAAGAACAACATTTACAAGGATGCTACTCTCTGAAGTGCTTTGTGTGCTGCCGCTGAGCTCAGGAAGGAGACAAAAGATAACGGAAGACTAACTGTAGTACTAAGTAAATGTGCTGTGAAAATAAATGGTAAAGGGTTCAAGGGTGAAATGAGGTATCATTTGCTTAAATACAAAAAGCACTTCTGGAATAACAACCCCTTAAATAAACCCCAGCTCACGAGAGATTACAGCCCAGCATTTCAGCTTTCGTAGGCATTGCTCCTTAGTTTTTTCTTCTTCCTTTTTTTTAACCCCCCCAACACTGCATTTTTTAAAGATTATAAAATGTCAGCAATTCTAATGGGGTATTTTTTGAGGGGTAAATCACCAGTTTTGATAACCATATGCAAGTGGAGAAAAGAATCTGGAAAGCAGCAGAAAGCTCTCCAGGTGTACATACAGATAGCAAGGGGCTCCCATTTTGGAGGCTGCCCAGCGAGTCGCTGTTCTTCCAGCTCAGCAGCCAGGATGGAGTTGACAGGAACCCAAGCTGTAGGAGCTTATTTAGAAAGAACATCCACACAAAGGTAAAATCCACACTGAACTATTTATTTTGTGCATTCACCTTTCATGCTCACACCGAGTACTTCCAACTGCTGAAGGAAGCAAGCAGAAACGCCTTCCATTACCTGTAGATGATGGTCAGCTGGTCAGCCTTCAGTTGCCCTCATAAGATGACACAATCAGGATCCTCAATGGCAAGCAGGAGTGCCTGACTTTCAGTAGGAATGCTACATTATGCCATGCATTAATTTGCTGGGAAATAATTTCAGAAAAGCATAAAGTGTGATGAAGTTAGAAACAGGGAGCACAATAAACGCCCCGAAGGTGACTCTGAAGTGTGATGTTCCCAAGAAATCCTTTTACAAAGGGAACTGAAAGCGACCAGGCTCCACACAGACTTGAGAAGACAGTCTATCAGGCTGCCTGGCAGTGGATATTAAGCATTAATGTATTTCATAGTTTCATAGTTTCATTCAGGGTTGGAAGGGACCACAAGGATCATCTAGTTCCAACCCCCCTGCCATGGGCAGGGACACCCCACACTAGATCAGCCTGGCCAGAGCCTCATCCAGCCTGCTCTTAAACACCCCCAGGGACGGGGCCTCGACCACCTCCCTGGACAACCCATTCCAGGGTTTCACCACTCTCATGGTGAAGAACCTCCTCCTCACATCTAGCCTGAATCTCCCCACCTCCAGCTTCATTCCATTCCCCCTAGTCCTATCACTACCTGAGATCCTGAGAAGTCCTTCCCCAGCCTTCCTGTAGGCCCCCTTCAGATCCTGGAAGGCCACAATTAGGTCACCTTGGAGCCTTCTCTTCTGCAGACTGAACAGCCCCAACCCCTTCAGTCTGTCCTCATAGGAGAGGTGCTCCAGCCCTCTGATCATCCTTGTGGCCCTTCTCTGGACACGCTCCAGCACCTCCACATCCCTCTTGTAATAGGGGCCCCAGAACTGGATGCAGTACTCCAGGTGGGGTCTCACCAGGGCTGAGTAGAGGGGGAGGATCACCTCCCTCGACCTGCTGGCCACACTTCTCCTGATGCAGCCCAGGATCTGATTGGCTTTGCGGGCTGCAAGTGCACACTGAGAGCTCATGTTGAGCTTTTTGTCCACCAGCACCCCCAAGTCTCTCTCCTCAGGGCTACTTTCCAGCCAGTCACTGCCCAGCCTGTATTTGTGCCTGGGATTGCCTCGACCCAGATGCAGGACCCTGCACTTGCTCTTACTGAACTTCATGAGGTTGGCTTGTGCCCACCTCTCCAGCCTGTCAAGGTCCCTCTGGATGGCCTCCCTTCCCTCCAGCGTGTCTGCTGCACCACACAGCTTGGTGTCATCAAATGTTCAATGTTTCAAATGTTATGTGTATTTACCAACAGAAACTGAATAGGTCAGATAGGTTTCTGGCTCACAACAGAAGATGAAAGAGTGTTTAGTTCTATATATGAACAGCTCCTCATGTAAATCTGTGTGTATGCAGAGGTTATTGAGGCTATTTCATTGTTGCCTCCTGTTTCAAAACAACTGTGCGTTTTTACCCCATGAAACAAACCCTGGAGTGAAAGGTATTGAGCTTTGAAGGGTATAATGAAAAATGAGACTACCACACAGAGCACACTGTTTCTGTTAGCAGAGAACAAGTTTAATAAACCAGACTTTTTGTGTGCTGGTTTGACAAATTCGTAATCCTCATTGCCAGCCTGCCTGAACTACAAACACAGTCTGGATTTTCCTGTAATCAATGAGAAAATCTCAATGCTAGTCTTCAACAACAGGTTGGCCTCTCCTAATGTACAAGTGAGTGTCCCTCCATACACCTCTTAGATTGTTCATGATGTTGCTTGGGGACTTTTTGCTGTAAAAGGAATTCAGGGTTACTTCTGTAGGAAGCCCACCTGAAGTTGTGAGGGGTTTGGAACACAAGCCCTATGAGGAGAGACTGAGGGAACTGGGGTTGCTTAGCCTGGAGAAGAGGAGACTCAGAGGTGACCTTATTGCTCTCTACAACTACCTGAAGGGAGGTTGTAGACAGGCGGATGTTGATCTCTTCTCCCAGGCAGCCAGTACCAGAACAAGAGGACACAGTCTCAGGCTGCGCCAGGGGAGGTTTAGGCTGGATGTTAGGAAGAAATTCTATACAGAGAGAGTGATTGCCCATTGGGATGGGCTGCCTGGGGAGGTGGTGGTGTCACCATCATTGGAGGTGTTCAGGAGGAGACTTGATGGGGTGCTTGGTGCCATGGCTTAGTTGTTTAGGTGGGTTGGATTGGTTGATGGGTTAGATGCCATGATCTTGAAGGTCTCTTCCAACCTGGTCTATTCTATGTATTCGATGAATAGAAAGATTAGGATGGGTCCAATGCAATCACCATTGTCTCACTTGTGTTTCCAGGCTGTCCCATACTATTTCTGATCTTGTGTATACCCTGACTGTGCTCCACACCTATCTCCCTGCCAGCAATCAGACATCCAGGAAGCTATTTAAGCAATTTTTGCTGCTGGCTTCAATGAGATGAGTTTAGATAACAAAGAAAAAGAAATTTTTGTGACCTTGATTTTTTGCTTTCTGCATTTCTCCACTCATTGCTTTGGACATTTCTAGTGTTATGTCATACAGGAGAACCATCAACTGACCATTAAGAGCATATAGCCAGTCCATCTTGGAGGGTTGAAGGGAAAACCCACAAGAGAAAACCCAAAGCTGCAAGAAGCAGATGACTGCTTACAGAGATCAAAACTCAACAGCATTACAGTTTGACTTAAGGGTTGAATACAGCTATCAGCTTTCTGCTGACCTCCATGACCATGTTCTGGATTTGAGTGGAAAGAACTCTGCTGTAACCCACTCCTCTCAAACTGCTGGCATGGCAGTACAAGAGAAGCAGCAGCAAAGACTCTACACTTCAGACCTGAAATACGTGGCACATCTTACAGGGCCACTCTGCACCTGGTTGGTTTGAGTGCACTTGACTGTCAGTGTATGCCTAATAATTTATGAGCATTGATTAAGCAACATAAAAATCAAACATTTTGTTGATTTTTATAGGACAGCAGCTGTTGGTACCGCTTCTGGACAACCCCACTAAGTAGTTTTGGTGCTTTTTCACTCATTACAATGCCTAGGGCTGTTTTAGTGTCATTTCCAAGGAGGCTGGCTTCCTTCTTGGTATGTACAGCATCTTTACAGAGAACATGTGATCGGGTGTCTAGACAGGGAAGGAATCAGGACTAGTCACAGATGAGCACCACAGACACAACTGTCAGGAGTATGGAGCATACAGAAGCCTTTTTAACTCTTCACCAAGACTTAATCAAAGTTACCTGTTCCTTAACACGCACACAGAATGCCAGCAGGCAGTGACAGTGCTGCTGACAACACTGGCCTGTGCCTGCTGAAACACTGCTCTGCACTGTACAGCAGAGCAGGGTCTCAGGCCAGACCCACAGAGATATTTAGGAGCCTAACTTCTATTTCAGACTTCAGTTGGAGGCTGGTGCCTAAATAGGAGTTGAGTACCTGATTACCTTTGCAGGTCTGGGCTTGGGTGAAGGCAGTCCAAGGTGCTTCACATCCCATGCCTGCCCATGAGAACCTCTGCTTCTCTCCAGCTGGTGGTTGAACTGTGATGCGGTGCGACCCTGGTGTTGTGAAGTAGCCGTTCTCCAGCTGGTGACGGCCTGATTCACAACACCAGCTGCTGCACGGCACCCAAGGGGGCCCCACGACCGGGCACCCCACTGCCTGGCTCCTCCACGCTCTGCCCTCTGCCAAGGTCCATCTTCCACACCACTGTGAGCTGGAAAGCAAAGTGACAGGGTTAGGTCCGTTGATCCCATAGGTTATATGCATGTTCAAAATGTGAAAGTGTGAAGGGTGTATGACACAACCCCCCCCTCCCAGTGCAAAACAGAAATGAGAGCGGAAAACTAGCTCTGCACTCAAGATCTGTGCTCCCCAGGTCAAGAGAGACAGAGACCTGCTGAAGAGTATCCAACAGAGAGCCATGAGGATGACTGGGGGACTTGAGCATCTACCCTATGAAGAGAGATTGAGAGACCCGGGGCTGCTAAGTCTTGGGAAGACTGAGAGGGGATCTCATCAATATGTATCAATATCTGAGAGGTGGGCATCAAGTGGAGGGGGCCAAGCTCTTTTTGGTGGTGCACAGGAAAAAGACATGAAACAAGAGGTTCAAATTTGAACATAGAAGATTTCACCTCAACATGAGGAGAAACTTCTTTACAGTGAGGGTGACAGAGCACTGGAACAGGCTGCCCAGAGAGGTTGTGGAGTCTTCTTTTCTGGACACATTCAAAACCTGCCTGGATGAGTTCCTGTGTGGGCTACCCTAAGTGATCCTCCTTTGGCAGGGGGGTTGGACTCAATCTCTGGAGGTCCCTTCCAGCCTCTAGTGTACAGTGACACTGTGATCTACTGTTTTGTAGAGGCTGGCACTGCAGCATGATGCTGGTAATGCTACAGCTGCATTCTTGCTACGCATTTCCTCCATCTCAGGAGGGATGTGGGCTTGCAGGCAGGGGAAGCAACCTAGAAACTCTGACAAGCCCTCAGAGATACAGGAGAAACAGACTGCTCTTTCACAGATCCCAGAACATTGTCAGAATCAATGTGGTGCCCCAGGGACCATGTGGCTTTCTAAGCATGACACCACCATTTACCCTCATGCTTGTACCTTGCCCTCTCCTTTGACATGGGTGAGATACCAGCAAGTGTGGTCCTTTCCTAGAAGCTCTCCAGTGTGCTGGCCTTCAGGAAAATGTTCCCATCCAACAGAAGTCCTGCTGGGACTCACGAATGTCTCAATCTGCAAGCCCTTTATTCGCCTCCAACACACCCAACCCTCAGGAGCTCACAGAAACTGAAGAGCACATCCCATTGCTGACCAGAAAAGCTAATCTCTCAAATCCACACAAGTTGTTATGGGTTGTCCAGTTCTGGGCCCCTCAGTTTAAGAAGGACATCGAAACACTTGAACGTGTCCAGAGAAGGGCAACAAGGCTGGGGAGAGGCCTTGAGCACAGCCCTGTGAGGAGAGGCTGAGGGAGCTGGGGTTGCTTAGCCTGCAGAAGAGGAGGCTCAGGGGAGACCTCATTGCCCTCTACAACTACCTGAAAGGTGGTTGTAGCCAGGAAGGGGTTAGTCTCTTCTCCCAGGCAACCAGCACCAGAACAAGAGGACACAGTCTCAAGCTGTGCCAGGGGAGGTTTAGACTCGAGGTGAGGAGAAAGTTCTTCACTGAGCGAGTCATTCGTCATTGGAATGTGCTGCCCAGGGAGGTGGTGGAGTCACCATCCCTGGAGGTGTTCAAGAGGAGATTGGACGTGGCACTTGGTGCCATGGTCTAGTCATGGGGTCTGTGTTGATAGGTTGGACTTGATGATTGTCGAGGTCTCTTCCAACCTTAGTTATACTGTGATACTGTGATACTGGGTTCCAGGACATTCACAATGCTCAGGGGAAAAAGAAATCACAGAATCACAGAATGGTAGCAGTTGAAAGGGACCTCTGGAGATCATCTATTCCACTCCCCTGCTAAAGCAGGTTGCAGAGGATTGTGTCCAGGTTGGTTTTGAGTATTTGCAGAGAAGACTCCACAATCTCTCAGGGGAGCCTAATTCAGTGCTCTGTCACCCTCAACGAAATTTTTGCTCATGTTGAGGTGAAAAGTTTCAATGTTCCCAGTTTGTGCCTGTTTCTCCCTTGGCTGCACAGGGCTGACACTGATGAGCTCCTCATTGTAACCTGCATGCAGTGTGTCTCCTTGGCAGCACAAGAGTTCAGTGTTGCAACGCTGAACACTACAGCAACAGCCCAGAGGAGGGAACGGGCCCAGGTTGTCCTGCAGCGTTTCAAGGACACAGGTTTCAAAGTGATTCCCCTGAAAATGCTGCGTGGGAAGTCCAATGACTTGCTTGAAACAGGTCATTCCTTCAGGGTTATCAACTCTTTTACTGGGTTAATTCGACAAGGCACGTGCAAAACACTAAACAAATAATAAACTTAATTCTGTGTATGACAGACTTCCCTCAGCAGAGCTAAAGAAAGCAGAAAGAGAAGGTATTCCAGAGGGACATGTTATGTAGTTCAGTTCCTGGAGGAAATGGAGCTAAATTTTCTGAGGTCTGTGCACACACACAGAGCCTTGTAAAGTCTCAGTCAAGTTGTACTGGCAGATTTTTCTGTATTCAAAGAGCAGTTTCTGGAATTTTAATGTGCTGAAAAAGACCAATATATTTATATTTTATGTGTATCTATTATTCAGCCTTCAACCCTGATAGGAAGAGCCTGAAAACTGAACTTGTGTTGTGGCTGGTGCTGATCAATGGTGACACAGTAATGCCAAATGAAGGTGAATTGCCTCCCCTGAGCAGATCTGTCACTGCGTGTGATGGCGCTGAGCACACTTGACAAAGCACATTGTGTCACGCACAGAGTCATGCCAAATACTTTTTGTACATTCTCTGTTCCCTGGGAACACCAAAGTCTATCACTAGTAATGTGGGTGGGAAAAGCAAAGCAAGCTATATGAGCCTTTTGCAAGGTTGTTTAAATCCTTCTGCAACCCTTCACGCAACCGGCGCTGAAGTGTATCACACCAATTACAAGAAGCAGGCCACTGTATATGCATTGCTTGCTCCCCAAAGAAGCCAATTTAAAAGCCTTTTCAAGTAAAAACCAGTATTATATGTTGTACAAGTGAGACATGAACACTTCATCTAAGACTTTCTCTCCCCTTAACGTACTCAGTGGAGGTTGGGTTCCTGCTTCATTACTTCTTTGGTCAAACAGTCCAACACAAGAGTACATCAGAGCTGAAATTTTATCATTCCCCTAGTTTTACTTAGTATGGATTTATTAACTTATTTATTGGCAATAGGTTTCACATTCTACAGGCTGGGGTCAGAGTGGTTGGAGAGCAGCCAGGCAGAGAGGGACCTAGGGGTACTGGTTGATAGTACATGAGCCAGCAATGTGCCCAGGTGGCCAAGAAGGCCAGTGGCATCCTGGCCTGTATCAGGAATAGTGTAGCCAACAGGAGCAGGGAGGTCATTCATTCCTTGTGCTCAGCACTGCTTAGGCCACACCTTGAGTCCTGTGTCCAGTTCTGGGCCCCTCAGTTCAGGAAAGATGTTGAGTTGCTGGAACACATCCAGAGAAGGGCAACAAAGCTGGGGAGGAGTTTGGAGCACAAGCCCTGTGAGGAGAGGCTGAGGGAGCTGTGGTTGCTTAGCCTGGAGAAGAGGAGGCTCAGGGCAGATCTTATTGCTGTCTATAACTACCTGAAAGGAGGTTGTAGCCAGGTGGGGGTTGGTCTCTTCTCCCAGGCAATCAGCACCAGAACAAGAGGACACAGTTTCAGGCTGCACCAGGAGAGGTTTAGGCTGGATGTTAGGAAGAAATTCTTCACAGAAAGAATGTGTGGAATGTGCTGCCCAGGGAGGTGCTGGAGTCACCATCACTGGAGGTGTTTAGGAAGAGAGTGTATGGGGTGCTTGGTGCCATGTTTTAGTTGATTAGATGGTGTTGGATGATAGGTTGGACTCAATGATCTCAAAGGTCTCTTCCAACCTGGTTAATTCTAATTCTAATTCTACATGGTTTAAGAAGTTGTTTTACAATTTCAGCTAGGTTATGCATCTATCAGTATACAATCTCCTAAAGAGCTGAGTAACAGCTAGAGAACAGCATTCCCCCATGCTGTCCAGCCAGCTGGGTCTAGAAGCCCTAAAGACGCTAGTGCATTAGGAGGAGAATCTCATCTCCTATAAAGAGTGAAATAAAGTTCTGAAACAACCACCACCACCAAACCCCAAACCAGCAACATAGACAATCCTGCCCAGGAATTAGCATTTTAAAACATGTTTAGAAACAGAAAGTGTAATGAGAAACCATACAAACAAGCAAGGTTCTGTCTGCTGAGTTTCTGGGTGGTGGGCAGTGCATGGGTGCAGGGTCAGTGCAGGACTTGGGCCATCAGCTGCATCCCACCCCTCAAGGTTATTACCACCCTTAACATCCTATGCAAATAGATTTCCTTGCTTTGATCACAGCAGTCTATTAATTCAGGCCTCTTGTCTGGTACATCTTTATCCTCTACAGGTTAATCCTGCCAAATTCCTTTGCTGTAGTACATGTCACACAGCATATAATATCCAACAATGCAATTTTGCTAATCCTGTTTCATCAGCTTTGTTGCCCTGTCTGGTCAATCCAATAGCGAAAAACTGCACATAAGGTTTTTGCCAAGACCTCTCTCTCTCGCTCTCCCCTCCCCCTGTATGGTTTCAATTAAATGGTTTGAGAGCAGAACATAGCATTTGGATATCAGCCAATGTCCTTCAGAAGCAGAATGTCAAGGCACTCGATTATATAGGTCTCCTAGTTCTTTCAGACATCCCACCTCCTCAGTCAGCTGAATTTACTAAATGCAAGTGTAAAAAATCAGCTCAAACCTCTTTTTAAAACACTCTCCATGCATTAAGGGCTCGAAGATGGCTGAATAGCAATGTATTTATCGCTCATTATCTTACTAAAAGATTAAACAAATGGCTAAAGACTCTCTCATTAACAGTTCTTTGTTGTCTTGTTTACTGTTTAGTGGACTCATTAACATTAATTATTAGAAGAGGAACATCAATTATTACAATAACCTTTGTCAAGCCTAGCAAACTGCCTGTTAAACAGCAAAGGGATCTGTATTTATCAGGCAGGATTTACGTGGACAGAAAGAAGAAAAAGAACTCCTTAAATCCTCGAGGTTGCTCTAAGGCAGCAGAGATCCAGCATTGCTTGTTAAGTCTGGCATCAGCAGAGCGTTCTACTCAAGACCCCTAGACAGAGAATGAAAGGGTAAGTAAATCCTGAGCTTAACTCCACAAGACTTGTTTACCCAGCTCTAAGTGGTGAGATGTGAACAAAGGGATCCCTACTTCCTCTGGCGCTCCCAGGCTGTATTTATTACACTAATTATTTTAACACAGGGAACAGCCTTCTCTCTCCCTTGTCATCAGAGCAGTGCATATGCTTGTGTAAAGATAATGCAGACTGCAGCATTGATTTCAGGACTCTCCATCAACATGCTGCTAGAGCTGACTGCTTTACTGCCTCAGGTGAAGGGCTTTTTTACACTGTTACAAGATATTATGGCTTGTGCTGCTCCTCCTCCGATTTCTTTTTCCTTGTGAGAAAACCAATCCCAGGTGGAGATCATCTTCCCTGCCTGAGCAGAGATTCCACACTCTATCATTATTTTAAATGCACCATATATTTCAGCAGCTCTGGCAGGAGTTAAATATCAGCAGTAGCACATCCATTATTTAAAATACAGTGAGGAAGAAGGCTGAGTTACTAAGCTGGATCCCTCACCAATGACACTGTTCTCAGCCTAAATACAAGTGCTAGTCTGTGCCCAAGGGAAAAAAATGAACCTTTTTGAAGGACCCTGAGCCAAATCCAGGGCTCATAAGGTTATATTTATAGACAGATAGAAACAATGGCAGCTAAGTGCTGCATTTATTGCAGATGCTTCCACAACTACAAGCTGTGAGCTGCTGAGAGTGAGTGAATACACAGATTTCTCCTTACAGCAGCCAGATTTTAAAGAAGAAAACTCCAGAAATTTCTGAAGAGCTAGCTGCCCTATGCTCAGGATCAGCAGGAGCCTTCCTTCTTGCTGCACACGCCCACCAGTGCAGTGCAGCAAAACCTTCCTTCTTGCTGCCTCTTGCAGCACACTGGCTCTGCCTATATCTGCATGCCAATTAATAAGTGAAACAGTTAAGCTGTTTGTTAAATTAGTTATTCTGGCCCTATAGCCTCCTGGCCAGAGAGAGGTATGCAGAGATGGTGTAGCCTGTTACCTCTTCATGAATTTGTGCTGACAGGACACTCTATCCATCTTCACGTCTTTAGACAGCTGTGCTTACCTAGCAGAATGTAAATATCTCTGAACTTTGCTTACTGGATAAAAGGAAGCATTAGTTTCCTATTGCATTTCCTCCTACAAGATCAATCATACATGCAGGCTAGACACAGCATCCCTATGTTTGTAATTAATCTTGGAAAGGAAGAACATCTCTAATCGATTGCTGTATTTGTATGCAGCCTTCCTGCAAGAGAGGGAGTAGAAGGAAAAAATAAAAGCTGGTAACAGAATAATAATCAGCAGATCCCTCAATAAAGGCTGGTACACGCTCTATATGCACAGCAAGATGGGTTTTAGTGATCTGATTCTCTGTTGGAAAAATCACCTTGTATTCAGCGTCGATCACTGGGGACTTCAGGATTGCTTTTAGATATCCTGATGGAGGGAGACTTTGTTTCAGCATGGTGAAATTCAAAAGGATTTTCTGGCCTTTCTCTGGTGTTTCCACCAGAACAATACCTGTGTACTTCAAAATAATCTTTCATATGCTTTATTTTCTCTTGCTACGTGCTATTGATTGCAGGCAACAAAAGGGAACATCACAGGGTTTGTACGCTGCCCTGTTTGTGCAGAGGAGACTCCTTCCCAACAACACATCTGTTGACAAAGGACATCTTCATGTTTTCCTTACTGTGTATGGAAATGTTTAAAGTCCAGACAAAGGAAACATTCGTTAAAATACAACCCAAAACTCCCATGTGTCAAGCTGCTAGGTCATCTGCTTTCTGCAAAGTAACTTCTTGTGCTCTGAAAGAGAGAGGTGTGTGCAGTCACTGCCCTTATGAGGCTAACAGAGACAGAAGCCAGTGAGCACAGGGACTCACACGGTGTTTAAAACAAAACAAAAGGGAAAGCAAGCACTCTTCAGCATTCCTAGGACCCGGGCCTGATTCTTGCTACTGTTTTAGATCTGTTTGCTTCGTTGCACAAAATGCATTCCGCTCAGACATTTGCATTGGGCCAGCATAATCTTTAGAATGAGAAAATCAGTACTCTCTGAGACATGTTTAGATGAAATGCACACTTCTGATAGGCACCATACTAGGGTAGGGTGTCACTGCCCACTCTAATTCAAAGGCAGAATATGAAGATTTGCTTGCTGAATGCAATATTGAGACAAATCAGAGCCTTTCTGCCATTATGTGAGCAGCAGGAGGACCGCACTGCTGGAACTCCTGACAGAGCGCACTCTGTGGTACTTCACACAACCTGCTTTCCAGGCTTGGAGATTTGGGTCCAAGTCATAAAATCAAACATTTCCAAGTATTGAACTGTACATGTCTAAGAGGAAGAAAAATCCCAACCCATACCCATTTTAGGAAACTGATTTGCATGAATATAGAACAGCCCAAGTAAAACAGCACATCAAATAGCAAAACTGATTGCCAGCACCACAGCTACATCAGTAGGGCCTGTGAAGACCTGGAAGCAGCCTTCTGCCCACCAGTATCCCACCACTGGAGCAGCTAACTATGTGGCCCTTGCTAAATGCTGTGCTGTAGTATGGCCTCTTCAGGGACACAGAGTGATCATTTTTACTTTATACTGTTCCTTTGAATTTGAACATCTTTTAGCTTTAGAAAAATTGAAAGTTTTGCCTCACATGAAAAAGGATCTCAAATATGCACAGAATACTTAAGTGTACCATTTTCTTCCAGCATACTTAAATACTGCAGCCTTCACATATATATTTATACACACACACACACACACACACAATTTTCACCAAGGACTGGATAGCAATGCCTCCATTACAGAAACTCCATAACTGAAAAACCTCACATCTGTGTGACAATGGGCTGGCTTTCATTAGGAAATCTGTGACTCATTACCAGTTTTACCTGTTCCTTGTTCAGAGGAATTATCATCAAAACCAAGTGACAGGTCACCAGTGTGAATATTTTTCACCTCTCTTCATCCACTCCCCATGTGATAGACACACAGCCCCTGGACCAGTGGTTCTGGCACCTAATCTGAAATGATGGACACTTCAGGAAAAGCATTTGGATGCTCATCAGCCCCTTGCCTCTCCCTTCCGGTTGCAGCAAAAGGCATCCTCCCTCACCTCATAAGGATTTCCATATCCATGAGGTGAGTAAAGGCTCAGATGCCTGCACAGCCCGTCATATGCCTCCTTTCTGCCACTCCTTTATCACAGAGGTCCTGGATGAAAACCATCAAGGTGCAGCAATTCAGCAAGCAGCATCTCACCTCCCTCATCTTCTGCAAGGCAGTACTACTGAGCATCATCTTGAGCAACGGAGGTGGGAGCTGCTCCCTGCCTTTCCTACTTTGCTCAGTCCCTGGTGTTTGACATTCTCAGGTGGATATCAGTTGCTCCCTCTCTTAAAAGATGCTGTTTTGCAAACAATGATTGTTAAAATTTAGGTCCTGTTCAAGCATTCAGCGTTTCCTAAGATGCAGAGAAGATACAATCTGGCCACGAGCCACTAGCAATATCAAATACAAACGTGGGAAGTATTCGACTAAAGGGCAAACAGTAAGCTCAGGGCTGGGTACAGAGTGTTAACCTCCACTTTCTCTCAGTGCTTGTTTAACAGAAGACTTCAAGACACTTGTCTGACTTGGAAGTTTTGATGCCTTGCCAAGTGCCTTCAGGCTGCAAATCATAGAAGATGAGATCTTCCTGTGGCGTTTGACTTTCCTGGCTGAAATCCAGAGAGCTTGGAGGAGCAGACAGAATGGAGAGAAATTATTTTAATGATTAAAAACAATAACACACTCACTGCATGTTCTGAGTAAAACTTGCATGGAGTGCAAAAGGAAGGGAATTTTCCTATTTCCTCAATGTCCTTGTGACTACCACTGTGCTTTGCTTCTATGTGTATTGCTCTCAAAACTGTAAGATCAATAAATGCTAACATTCTTCAACCTGCAATGACTTTCTCAATCTTGATCACTGAAGAGAGGGTCCTTCTCTTCACCTTTCCTCCTTAACAAAATTGAAAATGAATATTAGAATAAATTAGAATAAACCAAACCAGGTTGGAAGAGACCTTCAAGATCATCGTGTCCAACCCATCAACCAATCCAACCCACCCAAACAGCTAACCCATGGCACCAAGCACCCCATCAAGTCTCCTTCTGAACACCTTCAATGACGGCGACTCCACCACCTCCCCGGGCAGCCCATTCCAATGGGCAATCACTCTTTCTGTATAGAACTTCTCCCTAACATCCAACCTGAACCTCCCCTGGCGCAGCCTGAGACTGTGTCCTCTTGTTCTGGTACTGGGTGCCTGGAAGAAGAGACCATCATCAGCCTGTCTACAACCTCCCTTCAGGTAGTTGTAGAGAGTGATAAGGCCACCCCTGAGTCTCCTCTTCTCCAGGCTGAGCAACCCCAGCTCCCTCAGTCTCTCCTCATAGGGCTTGTGTTCCAAACCCCTCACCAACTTTGTTGCTCTTCTCTGGACTCATTCCAGCAAGTCAACCTCCTTCCTAAACTGAGGGGCCCAGAACTGGACACAGGACTCGAGGTGTGGCCTAACCAGTGCAGTGTACAGGGGCAGAATGACCTCCCTGCTCCTGCTGGCCACTCTGTTCTTGATGCAGGCCAGGATGCCATTGGCCCTCTTGGCTGCCTGGGCACACTGCAGGCTCATGTTCAGCCTACCATCAATATAAAGCCTAGTCTCTCCCTCCTCCCTTCAGCCAAATGCTACAGGTACCTTCAGCTCTTGTCCACCATACTTTTAAACAGCCAAGTCACAGTTCAGGTACGGGGAGAACTAACATAATGTGATGGCCAGGTTTACAGAAGATCTAATTAAGCTGTAGGAAATAGAGGCCTCCAGAGCTACTAGTGTCTTTAGTGGATGGGAAGCATAATTCAGCATTTGGGACAGAACCTCAGGGATCAGCAAGGCTGTTGTAGGTCAGAATGAAGACAAACCTTCTTAAAGATGCTGACTTTATTGGACAAGGTTTGCAACAACCTACCGTTTCTCTCTTCAGTCAGAGACACTGGATGTCCATTATTGTATGAGCAAGAGAAGAATATATATGAAGAATCTATCTATCTATCTATCTATCTATCTATCTATCTATCTATCTATCTATCTATCTATCTATCTATAAAGAATATATGCATTAAAAGACATCAGTGAGAAATTCAGGGCTATGAGCTTATACAAATACAATCTTCTGGGCAAAGGGGGTTAGACAATGATTGAACTGTACATGCATAAAAGGTTGGAAATCACATCCTTTACACTCTTTCAAATATATTACACTGAGGTCAGAAATATCAGAAAAGTTAACCAGAGGTCTAATAGGGCTGCTTCTTAGGAACAACAGAAAAAAAAAAGACTCCAAACTCCTCCAGATTTTGTCTGCTGTTTGTTATGTTTCTTTCACAAATAGCCACCCTTCTCTCCCAGGCCTACAGAGGCTGGAAATAACACATTTCACAAAGCAGGCAGGAAGACTATTAACAATTAGCAGAATTATTCAGTTCTGTTGAAGCCAGATAAAAACCACAATCAGCATAAGAATCCAAATGGAAATGTGGTTTCTGGTCCTAGACTTCCCCCCCCCACCCCCCCAACATCCCCAAACACACCAAAACAAAAAAATCAACCCAAAGCAACTGGTAAGGATAAGTATGCAAGATCTTCCCTTTCCTTTGCAAAGGCCACACTGCAGCCGAGGTTAGTGCACGCCAGCTGCACAACGCCAGCTCCTCTTTTGTTACCAAACTAGTGAAAATAAATGAACCAAAGTGCAAATACTTCAGAGATTTCCCATTAAAGATGCAAACTTGACAGAGAATCACATATGGTCAGTTGTACCACAGAAGCAAACTCACGGTCCTAAATCCAGCTGGTCTCCCTTATGACAACAGGATGCGTCTGTCTAGCAGCAGTCACTGAAAGAATGAAGTAATCCAGGGCCTGGAAGATAAGTTGGAAGGAGGCATGTTTGAGGATTTCAGCTTAATTAATTACAATGGATTTTACTATCTTCTGCCTTCAGTTTTGCTCTGTGCTTTTTCAGACTCACTCTCCATCAATGAGCAGAAAATATAATCCAGGAAAATTCAAGAGTAAAAAGTTCAGTCATTAAAAAACCCCAAACAACAGAACACCAAAGCCACCACATAAGTGGAATTCTTACTGTACAATGCTCATGTATTTTTTTGTACATGTATTATTAAGGCACTAACTGTTTAAAACAAACAAACATAAGTATCTGAAGATGAGAAGAGGTACCTAAACACATAGCTGCAGAAACACACTCACAAGCAAATAGGATGCTCAGCAGTAAAGCTAAGCTCGGGTTATTTGCACGTTATTTTTTTTCTTCCCCAGCAAAGCTGACAATAGAGGTAACTCCTGTCATCATCACAGCCTCCTGCAAGGCTAGCATGGAATTCTTCTCTGTGTGTGCACACGTGTGCAGGCAGCTTTTGTTAGCGTTTGTCTACAAAATGACAAGAGGTGGCTTTTGTTGGGCGCTGGCATGTGTGATAGCAGTTTAAAAGACAAACCCAAGTCCTGTCTTTAATATACTGTTATCAGAGGCATCTCCCTTCGGGAGGTGTTATGGCCACCCAGCAGACACCTAGATGAGATATGTGCTTCTTTGGAGAGATATTGCCACAAAGCATTCAGGAGAAAGAAAGGTTGCTTAGCTAATAGAGGCGCATAATTACTAATCTGCAATGTTCCTTAATAGGAGATTTTGACAGACAGTATTGAGGGGCATCATAAAGACCTGCAATAGTGCTGCTGAGTTTGCAAGTCATTCTCCTGGAATCCTCCAAGCTTAATTTTTATTAGCTGTAATTTCCACACCACCACCCCCCTGCCCCTTCAACAAATATTTGTTGATGACAGCCCATCACTGCCCTCCCCTTCAGGAGCAGTATGTCAGAACAGAATGATGCATCCAGATTTCCCTTGTCTGCATGTGCCGAGCATGAGCACTGCATCACAACCAGGCAGAGATGCTTCTAATGGAGGAGAATTTTGTTCCTGTTGTGAGAGAGGTTAATGTAAATGTTAATTCCTAGTTAAGTTGGAAGACTCAGGGGGAGACAGGTTATTGCCACAGAAATACATCTTGGGAGGCAAATCACCCTAACTCAGAATGAAAGTAGGGAGGGGTCATGTTTTGCTGTCAATATCAGACCTGCAAAACCATACATACCAGTTGGGTGTAAAGTAAAACCCTGAAACTCAGAGGTGAGTGACTGGTCGTGTTTCCCTGTGCTTTTCCACTGTATCCCTGTGTGCCAGCACAGCTGAGGGCAGGATTTCTTGATTCTTGCTATTCCTGTCCTGGAGAGGCAGGGTGGCCTGACTCACTGCTCAGCTGGTTTTGCTTCTGTGATTTCAGGGGATGGCCTAGATGCACTGCAAGGAATGAACCCCTCACCTTCCTTCCCACACTCACTGTTCTGTTGTGAAGTGCATCACTGAAAGAAACCACAATGACAACACATCTTGCTGCAAGTGAGAAGGCTTGGCACAAAGCATGAGAAGTTGAAGCCCTGCTAGCAGACTATTTGGAGTATTTTCATGTAGCACACATTTGGATTTTGTTCCTGTCTTTGCATTTCCATTATACCTGGCCCCTCTTGCAGGAAGTGAGAGTTCTTGTTAAAATTCCTTACTTGCCTCACTGTCCATCCCAACATTAAAGCATCTCAAATGCTTTGAACAAGCCACCCAGAAGCTTCCACCTTAACACTGCAAAGTGTGACTTTGAAAAAGCAGAAGAGACTGCATGTGACAAGTTAATGTGGATTATTTTTGAAGGTGAAATAGGCACTGAGATCTGAGGGCAGTAGGCAGTAAGCTACACTCTTCCAACCATGGTTCATGATGAGAAAGGCCACTGAACGTCTGTGGCATACTGGGAGCCCTGTCATGCATTGCAAACATAATTGTGGAAGGTTTAATAAACAAATTAAAAGGAGGCTGTTAAATTCACCACTCTGTGAATAGATGACCTGAAAAAAAAATGTTGTGAATCAGGTAAGTAAATAGAATTCTATCTGCAAATAACAAAACTACGTAATTAATACAAGAATGATGACTAGATTGCTGTACTTAAGAGTGGATTTGAGGCAGATGTGAAACAGGGGGCAATTATTTGCTACAGAGTAACTGCAATTTACTTGAATCAACTGCATAATACATTTTAGCCACAAATCCTTGCATTAATGCAATGTTTTCTGAACTTCTCTGGGGGAAAAAAAACCCACAGTAGGGATTCAAGTTCCATTTTACCACAGGACTTGCATTTTTCTTTTCATCATCAATAAAATACATTTGTTCAGGCAGACCTCTGAGGTTGGGTGAGCTGTTGAGATGGCAAAGGCCAGGACCTCCAGGGAGAAAACAAGCACTGGCTACATGGCAAGCACTCCCTTCCAGCTGGTTTCACCCCAAATGCAAATGTGGATGACCACGCCATGTCTCCTGCTGCTGTGTGCACAAATGCCACCCGAGGTACCCCTGTGGGCCTTGTGGTGTGCTTGCAGGGTAACTCCTGTGCCTCTGTTTCCCAGTCACTGACATAGTTTCATAGTTTCATAGTTTCATAGTTTCATTCAGGGTTGGAAGGGACCACAAGGATCATCTAGTTCCAACCCCCCTGCCATGGGCAGGGACACCCCACACTAGATCAGGCTGCCCAGAGCCTCATCCAGCCTGGGCTTAAACACCTCCAGGGACGGGGCCTCGACCACCTCCCTGGACAACCCATTCCAGGGTTTCACCACTCTCATGGTGAAGAACCTCCTCCTCACATCTAGCCTGAATCTCCCCACCTCCAGCTTCATTCCATTCCCCCTAGTCCTATCACTACCTGAGATCCTGAGAAGTCCTTCCCCATCCTTCCTGTAGGCCCCCTTCAGATACCGGAAGGCCACAATTAGGTCACCTAATTAGGTCACCTAAGGACATACCTACTGCATCACTCCCAGTTTCAGGCACATAAACTAATGACAGCAATCTTCCAGGGGAAACTTCCCCTTCAATTTGGCATGCTATTCTTACAGCACACCATGATGAAAAAACATCTCAACTTGCTTCAGACAAGCCTGTTGATTCTCTTAATAAATTACAATGCCAAAAATTGTAACAACAGCATCTTAAAACTTCACCAGTGGAAAAAAAGCATCAAGCAAAAAATACTTAAACTACTGTGCGAGGCATGCACTTGCTATATGCAGCATTTTGCCCTGCAGGATGATAATCCTAAAGTAGAATGAAAAACTGCTGAATCACTACATCTAAAAAAAATATATAAATGTATCCTTCTTCAAGCAAAATGTATCAGCCACATGAATCTGAAGCTAAGTGCTTCTCAGCCTACATTAAAATACTTATTGAACTGAAAGAGATTGAAGAATGGAATGGAACGGAATGGAATCGAATTAACCAGGTTGGAAAAGACCTTTGAGATCATTGAGTCCAACCTATCACCCAGCACCATCTAATCAACTAAACCATGGCACCAAGCACCCCATCCAGTCTCGTCCTAGACACCTCCAGTGACGGTGACTCCACCTCCCTGGGCAGCACATTCCAATGGCCAATCACTCTTTCTATGAATAACTTCTTCCTAACATCCAGCCTAAACATCCCCTGGTGCAGCTTGAGAATCATAGAATTGTTAGGGTTGGAAGGGACCTCAAGGATCATCTAGTTCCAAATTCCCTGCCATGGGCAGAGACCTCTCACACTAGATCAGGTTGCTCAGAGCCACATCCAGCCTGGCCTTAAAGACCTCCAGGGATGAGGCTTCTACCACCTCCCTAGGCAACCTGTTCCAGTGCCTCACCACCCTCATGGTGAAGAACAGAATAGAGTAGAGTAGAGTAGAGTAGAGTAGAGTAGAGTAGAGTAGAGTAGAGTAGAGTAGAGTAGAGTAGAGTAGAGTAGAGTAGAATAGACCAGACCAGGTTGGAATGGACCTTTGAGGTCATTGAGTCCAACCTACCATCCAACACCATCTAATCAACTAAACCATGGCACCAAGTGCCCCATCCAGTGTTGTCCTAAACACCTCCAGTGGTGGTGACTCCACCACCTCCCTGGGCAGCCCATTCCAATGGCCAATCACTCTTTCTACGAAGAACTTCATCCAGCCTAAAAGAACTTCTTCCTCACATCCAATCTGGAAGCATAACTGAGACCTTCCCAAACCTATGGTTCAGAGGAGCAGGGAATGAAATTAGAATTTGTGTGCTCAGGAGTTGGTATTCAGGTTGTTTTGTAGGAGGAGTGCTCTATCTGTTTTGATAACCCAACACACTGTGGCTGCTCCAGAAAACACCTCTGATGTGAACATCAGATCCCATACTGCCTACATCACTTGGCAGTAAGGGCAAGATAGCCAACGCCAGCGATGCTACTCACACGGAGTAGGATTTAGTCCTACAAACCCTTCATCTGCTGGCGACGCTGACAAAACTCTGCGTGTGTGTGTGTGTGTGAAATAAATGCAGATCCTCACTGTAATTTGCAGTCTTGTGTACAAAGCTTGTCAAAAGCATGGGCAGTGTGCATAAATAGAGCAAGTCTCTAAAAGTGCAGACAAGTGTTCAATTTTTGAAGATGTATTTTAAGACGGGAGGCATATTTTGTCGGCTAAAGAATTATTTTTAGAGGCACCAAATGCATCAGGTTCCTACCTTACTAAGCAGCACTACTGTAGTGAGTTGAAATTACCCACCCCCCCCCCAACAGAAAATTGCCAGACTAGCTCAGATGGAAGCAAAGCAACAAAGTTGGTGAGGGGTTTGGAACACAAGCCCTATGAGGAAAGGCTGAGGGAGCTGGGGTTGCTCAGCCTGGAGAAGAGGAGGCTCAGGGGTGACCTTATCACTCTCTACAACTACCTGAAGGGAGGTTGTAGACAGGCAGATGATGGTCTCTTCTCCCAGGAAGCCAGTACCACAACAAGAGGACACAGTCTCAGGCTGCGCCAGGGGAGGTTCAGGTTGGATGTTAGGAAGAAGTTCTATACAGAAAGAGTGATTGCCCATTGGAATGGGCTGCCCGGGGAGGTGGTGGAGTCGCCGTCATTGAAGGTGTTCAGAAGGAGACTTGATGGGGTGCTTGGTGCCATGGGTTAGCTGTTTGGGTGGGTTGGATTGGTTGATGGGTTGGACACGATGATCTTGAAGGTCTCTTCCAACCCGGTTTGGTTTATTCTAATAAAGGTTTATTCAAAGGGAGCTATATTTACAAGCAAAACTACAATCTAGAGATATGTAATGCAATTCATATGTACAATGCAATGGGATTAAATTAATTTGTACAAAACATACAAGATTAATATGTATTTACAATTTCTAAACAACACAAGAATCCCCCCTGGATAAAACCAGGGGGTTACCAACAGCTTCCTCCTCTCCCCCGCTCTGTACATGGGACAAGGGAAAGAGAAGAGCAGAGCTTGTTAGTACTTTATAGTACTTCTTCATAGAAAGAGTGATTGGCCATTGGAATGGGCTGCCCAGGGAGGTGGTGGAGTCATCATCACTGGAGGTGTTTAGAAAGAGACTGGATGGGGTGCTTGGTGCCATGGTTCAGTTGATTAGATAGTGTTGGGTGATAGGTTGGACTTGATGATCTCAAAAGTCTTTTCCAACCTGGTCTATCCTGTCCTATCCTATCCTATCCTATCCTATCCTATCCTATCCTATCCTATCCTATCCTATCCTATCCTATCCTATCCTATCCTATCCTATCCTATCCTATCCTATCCTATCCTTAGCCACAACAAAGAAACACAGCCAAGGTCAGGAACAGCTAACAAAAGCCAGCTAGTATCTGCTAGTGTGAAAGAATCCTGGCCTGCATCAGGAACAGTGTGGCCAGCAGGAGCAGGGAGGTCATTCTGCCCCTGTACACTGCACTGGTTAGGCCACACCTCGAGTCCTGTGTCCAGTTCTGGGCCCCTCAGTTTAGGAAGGAGGTTGACTTGCTGGAACGAGTCCAGAGAAGAGCAACGAAGTTGGTGAGGGGTTTGGAACACAGCCCTGTGAGGAAAGACTGAGGGAGCTGGGGTTGCTTAGCCTGGAGAAGAGGAGACTCAGGGGTGACCTTATTGCTCTCTACAACTACCTGAAGGGAGGTTGTAGACAGGCGGATGATGGTCTCTTCTCCCAGGCACTCAGTACCAGAACAAGAGGACACAGTCTCAGGCTGCGCCAGGGGAGGTTCAGGTTGGATGTTAGGAAGAAGTTCTATACAGAGAGAGTGATTGCCCATTGGAATGGGCTGCCTGGGGAGGTGGTGGAGTCGCCGTCATTGGAGGTGTTCAGGAGGAGACTTGATGGGGTGCTTGGTGCCATGGGTTAGTTGTTTGGGTGGGTTGGATTGGTTGATGGGTTGGACACGATGATCTTGAAGGTCTCTTCCAACCTGGTTTGGTTTATTCTATTCTAATAAAGGTTTATTCTATTCTAACCTGAAAAGTGAAAGAGTTGATTTACACAACTGACCTCATGTTATCCATCAGACCAATGGGACTATTTAGACCTTATCACTATTTCCCTTCTTAAATCCAATGGTAACTTATTTACATTCTACTACTTTCTAGTCAAGGGTTGTGGAAAATTTCCTAGCCACAGCCTAGAACTGCCACAGCTATGCATATGGCAACTTCCACCAATGGTGGTGTTAATATATTTTTTACAATAATACCCTTTTTTCCCCCCCTCTCAACAAGGTTTACAGATGAGCATAGAAAAAAAAATACTGCACTTGAATTAAGCAGATGCTTATGACATTCCTCCTGGCAATATAAAGTGATTTATTGAGTTATACTGCAGTCTTCAGCTTTTCAACCAGATTAAGGCTGAAGAGAAACATTATTCCCATTTTTATCTATATTTTATTTAGGTATTTTTTTTAGTGCAATAAACTTGAGGAAGAGTACAGAAGCTACAAGACCTAATGGTCCAGATATGCAATTAATTCAGATTGGACAAGCAACGGCCATTTGTCTACATCAACCAAATAGAATCTGTTTTATTAAGCTAACTTATTCAAATCACAAACCTAACTGCTACTAGTGAGAATATTTTGCTTGGCAGAGGTCCTAAAGGTTCTAAAATTATGTGTGCTATTTTTATTTTCTCCTTGGATTGGATTAGTTACTAAGCAACTGAAGAGTTCAGTTCTGTTGGTTAACAGCCATACTGTATTTCATAAAGTCAGTTACTATATGGGATTTAAGAGCCCATGAAGAAAAGGTAGTACAGTGGTCTTGTGGAAGGTTATTTGCATGCTAACAGTTTTGTACAACCAGCTCTCCTGGCAATTACTGTCCATGCCAAGTTTATTTTTTCCCCCCAAGTTTTATCTCTAGGTTATATTATTTAAGGAAAGAAGTTTCTCCAAGTCAGCACCCTCCTTGACAAGGGAATTTTATCACTTTTCCTAAAGATGCTGCTAAGGGATTGGAGCTATATCAGCAGGATGTTTACTCTTTGGTGCATTAAACAGAAATAGGACAAAGCTTTATTTTATTTTATTTTATTTTATTTTTAAAGAAGGTAAAAAGCATCACAGAAGATAAGGAAGGTGCTTTGAAACAGCTCTCACTCCTGAAAATGGACAAGAATTCTGCTATGAAGGCAGAATACTGATAACATCCTTTAAGGCACATCCAAATGTCCTGTCTTTAGCTGATCCATTGCTGTCACCTGTAAGTACCTATGTCCTTCATAAGGCCATACTAGGGAGGAAAATTTACTTCAAGCCTCCCAGGACTGTGAAGCATGCTGCTGAAGCCTCATAAAACCTCTGCTGTGCACCAGGCTGTTCAAACTCACAACCTACCTGCCAAGCCCACCTTAAGTAGCTTAAAATGTGAAGCTGATGAGCGCTTGGGTTTGGATGTTTCTTGGTAACTTCAGACTGTGTCAGCTCAACCCACTCCCCTCCTTTTGCAGACTTACTCCTGTCTGAAGATTTATGTTATTTCCAACACCCCCTTACCTTTAATTTTATTTTTTTTTACCCCCATAGATGAAGCCTCTGACACCTAGGAGGAATGAAATATTCACTTTTACAGAGGGTTACTTTGGGAGAATGTGTACCACCAGCCATCCAGGCATGGCCTGCCACTTTTTGTGAAACAAAAAGCTCTGCCTAGCTAAGTTAGCCTCCTCTTTCTCTGAGTCAGCTGGCTGCCACTTTCCTACACTGATGATGTGGTGTGGCTGTGGTTCACAGAAGTGCTCTGACACTCCTCACCTAGGCAAGATCCTAGTCCAGGGATCTTTCAGAGCTGGACATTAATGGCACACATCTGTGTAACCAGCTGCCATGTCAAGCATCTTCCCTCCTCATATGCAGCTAGGTCAGGTGAACTGCCTTCCTTTCCAGCCTACAAGAAATAAACCCTATTAAAGCTTTCAAGGCATTTCTAAGCTGAGGATGCACTGAGTACCTAACTTCGCTTGCTTAGTTGTGAGGAAAAACCAAGCTGAAGCAAAACGAGTGTGTGACAGGGCTTCTCTTCCCTGTGCAAATCACCAGGAAATACCCAGTGAGCAGAGAGACAAAGAGAGATGCTGGAGTGCATATCAGTCCCACAGCTGCTTGTGCTATCTGTTTCTTCTAGGCAATGTATTTAAGCTCATCTCCATAAATAGATGCTACTGGATGATGATAGATGTAATTGGAAATGCTTAAAGCAGCTACTCTGTAAAAATAATTTGCATTCATTGGGTTCCACCTGGGCCCTTGCTGTACTCTCCTTCCTCTGCTTGCTTTGACAGGCAGTGAAAAAAAAAATGGGTCACTTTCTGCTGCCTTGAATATTTTATCACTAAAAAGGAAAAGCAAAAACTTGGGTGTTCAAAGGGATTCCTTGTCCACATCTCTGCACAGCTTCAGCAATCTGCGTAATCTCAGGAGCTGACCTTTCAACATCCACACAAGGCTTCTGACAAAATCGCTGCCCTGATACCACAAAGCTTCCACCTGTGTGGCTCCTTGCTGTCTCAAGGCTTACATGCACACACACACACACACACTCAAAAATCTGCTTGTAGATACCAAAGCTGACCCACAGCATGTAGTGCACTATTCTGGTAACAAGTTCAGGCAGCTAAGCTCCTTCTTTCAACTGCAGCCTGTTCTTTAAGCATCATTCTTCTACAAGTTTTAAATAAAGCAACACTTAAAGAATGCCTACATAAGTACCAGCCCACACAGCTGCAAGACCAAAAAAGTCTGTCTTCTTCCAAACTAAGGAGCGGCACATCTGCACTCAAACCTGCCTGCTGAAGGACCAACCACCTCTGTACAAGTGAATACAATTACCTGCTATGAGCTATTTTGAAAGGGAAGGGAAAGAACCTATAGTTGTGACACCTCCTATGTCTGCTTTCCAGCCAAGTGCAGGGAGAGTGAAATTTTGATCACTTCTGTGGTCCTGAAGCAGGCAGGGCTTTATCAGGGAGAGTCAACACTACAAATGACATCAGGATCACTGATGCCTTTTTTCAACGAGATGCCACACTGCAGTACAGACTGCTGTGGCCCACAATAAACTCACTTAGCCTATGTTTGGGTACAAAGCACATTTAATTTCTAGGAGAATCTTTCCCTTTCCACCAGAAATTCCTAAAGGATCATCAGCTGGGAAGGGGACAGCAGACACAGAAGCTCCTACAGGGTTGATGCTGGGGAAGATGAGGTGAGCTGTGTCTCTGCACCTGCCAAGTGTAGCAATTTTAAACTGTTTAAATACTGACACGAATGAAATGCACTGGAAAACATGGGGCATTTAAAAATCAATGGGAAATGCATGAAGTGCTGATCTACAGTTCCAGTACAGAAAAATCAGTATGGCTGGTAGACATGCTATGCTGTAAAAGCTCAGAAACAATCCCCTACCTTAACACAAAGCAAAGCACAGAGCCAGTCCTTAGACAGTTGTGGGGTTTTTTAGGGTCATCTTCTTTTGCTTTACCAAATGCTTGCTTTAATGTGCAGCAACACAGCAGTTCCACTGAGAGCATAATGGCCACACAAAGTTAACATGATTGCAGGTATTTGCACTGTTAGATCCAAGGAATAATATCAAGAGTCAACATTTCCACAATGGAATTGCCACTCTGAAACTAGCTGTTGTACCATCTGTTATAAACCCATAAGCAAACCACAGAAGAGCCCCTTAAGAGATCCCTCTTATCAGATGCTATTCTGCAAAACCTCTGAGCAAGGCTGTTAAGGAGGTCTGCATTTTCAGCATGTACACAGTCCTCCTGACTTCAGTAGGACTGCTCAGGCCCAGGTCTACTTGATCCACAGCTGAGCTTTCAAAGACTTCTTATTTTGAAGGGAAAAAAAGATAAGCAAGGAGGTTGACCCTTACAAAAGAAGGAATTCTAATAGAAATGCTTCAGCAAACACAAACTCTTCTAGACCTGCAACCTATATTCCAATACAAGTTTGTACTTCTACAGCCTGCTCCTGCAGGGTGCTATGCTTCGGTGTCTCCCAGGACTTGCCTGCAGCAGGGTATCACCATCTGTTTCTGTGCAGTAGCTTCACCCTTGCAGCTCTGTCTCTAACTGCTCACATGCAGTATGAGTCTTACTGCACTACAGAAGGACTGGAATTTCATTTTCTTGATTTTCAAATGAACCCATTCCCCAGGCCACACCCATGCAAGTCAGGCTGCTGGTTTAAAATGACAGTACTTGCAGGTCTGCAAAATCAGGTCAGAGGGAAGATCAAAAAAACATGAAAAAAAATCCTGTTTTGTAATGCCTGAAGAAGGTATGTGTGGGAGAGAAGGGGTTTCTTTCTGAGGAAAAGAAAAACACAGTGAAACCTCAAGGAAGGGAAAATGAAGCCTTGCCTCCGAATCGAGACAAATTTGTGTCTTACTGGCACGAGTAAATTAGAGGTGAATGCTCTGTCAGGAGCTGTGCTCTATGGAAGACAGCTAAAGAAGAATTTCAGATTTCTGGGACGGGAAGTGTCACAAGAGATGAACACTGTATGATTTAATTATCCAACTGGAGGGATAAATTAGGCTTTTGACTTAGAATTGCATGTAAAGAGAGCAATTAGGCTTCTCTTTAAGAAAATTAGCATATTTTTTTAAGAAGGGAGCAATAGGTTAAAATGCTTACATGGAATAGTTACTTAAATGCAATGGTAATAGATCTGTATGCTATATGAATAGAATAGAATAGAATAGAATAGAATAGAATAGAATAGAATAGAATAGAATAGAATGGAAAAGACCTCTGAGATCATGTAGGATAGGATAGGATAGGATAGGATAGGATAGGATAGGATAGGATAGGATAGGATAGGATAGGATAGGATAGAATAGACCAGACCAGGTTGGAAGAGACCTTCAAGGTCATCGCGTCCAACCCATCAACCAATCCAACCCACCTAAACAACTAACCCATGGCACCAAGCACCCCATCCAGTCTCTTCCTGAACACCTCCAATGATGGTGACTCCACCACCTCCCCAGGCAGCCCATTGCAATGGGCAATCACTCTCTCTGTATAGAACTTCTTCCTAACATCCAGCCTAAACCTCCCCTGAGACTGTGTCCTCTTGTTCTGGTACTGGCTGCCTGGGAGAAGAGACCAACCTCCGCCTGTCTACAACCTCTCTTCAGGTTGTTGTAGAGAGCAATAAGGTCACCCCTGAGTCTCCTCCTCTCCAGGCAGAATAGAATAGAATAGAGTAGAGTAGAGTAGAGTAGAGTAGAGTAGAATAGAATAGAATAGAATAGAATAGAATAGAATAGAATAGAATAGAATAGAATAGAATAGAATAGAATTAACCAGATTGGAAAAGACCTTTGAGATCATCAAGTCCAACCTATCATCCAGCACTGAACTAGACGTTCCATTGTTTTGTATGAGTATTCCCTTTTCAGAGCCAAAAGACCTTGTGCTGGTTTGCAGCATTAAAAGATCTGCCCCAATGAGTCCATTTTTAGTTGCTCCACCTTGTTCTGGAGTTTTGTCCACTTCTAAACACACACTGCTGCTATGTATCTTGGATGTGTATTATTCATGGGTTATTAATACTCTTAAAATCGGTGCATGATGTGACTCTGGTTCTTGAAATGGGCTCTGCATATACCTGTACATGCTTAGCTTGGGTTCCAGTTTTCATTACAGATTTTTGCCTAACAGTACACTGTAGGAGTAACCCATTCCTCCTCTTCTCTTCTTGTAAGAGGTTATGTGTGTGTGTGTGTGTATATATATGTACCTTTACTCTCCAGGTTCAGTTGGCACCACGTTAAGCAATTACAGTGATAGAAAGGGCTTGATTTTCCAAAAAGAAACAATCAATCTCCATCGAGCTTCAGCTTTTCCAAGAGGCTAAATCTGTATGAGCCCTTTGACCAAAATAAATCCCTGCCAATCTATTCTACCTGTGGAACAAGCCCTCAACCATTAGCAAAATATTAACAGATTTAAGGTTTCAATTAAGTGATTTTCCAGATCAGGATCCTTTCTGCTGTACAGCCACTTTCAATAAACTATGTCCTCTGTTTGGAAAAAAAAAGTGGAGAGAAATCTTATCAGTACAGAGGAGAGTTCTTTTGACCCTGTCTCAGATTTTGTTACAGTATCCTTATTTGAATAAGCAACACCTCTGAAGAAGTCAATGTCTGCTCTGCTATCATATTTCTATCTAACAGCACTGTCCAGAGCAAAGAAATCGGTCAATACTGTGCGTGCAGAAGCATTTGGCTTGCACAAAAAGAGTCCCTGAGGGTTAAAAAAAAAACCCAAACAACAAAAAACCCAACACCCCACAACACTTTTTGAAACCCTATCAACATGCACACAGATTACACACCACAGAGCCAGCTAGTATAAATCTGAATGCCTTTAATAGTCAAGTGAGGAGCAAGACAGTAACTCTGAAGCAAGTCTTTCCTTCTTGTGTAACTCACTGCCCAACAAAGCTTTAAAAAGAGGAATAATTTTCCATTTCTTTTACCATGCACTTTCATGGTCAGATAATGAACTTCCCTAAATGAATATAAAGTCAAATCAGTGTAGGTTTTAGTGCATTAAGATAAAGACACGCTAGGTTAATTTTCAACTGCACAGATTTTCAACTGAGCAGTCAGAGTGGCTGGAGAGCAGCCAGGCAGAGAGGGACCTGGGGGTGCTGGTTGATGGTAGGATGAACATGAGCCTGCAGTGTGCCCAGGCAGCCAAGAGGGCCAATGGCATCCTGGCCTGCATCAGGAACAGTGTGGCCAGCAGGAGCAGGGAGGTCATTCTGCCCCTGTACACTGCACTGGTTAGGCCACACCTCGAGTCCTGTGTCCAGTTCTGGGCCCCTCAGTTTAGGAAAGATGTTGACTTGCTGGAACGAGTCCAGAGAAGAGCAACAAAGTTGGTGAGGGGTTTGGAACACAGCCCTGTGAGGAGAGACTGAGGGAGCTGGGGTTGCTCAGCCTGGAGAAGAGGAGACTCAGGGGTGACCTTATCACTCTCTACAACTACCTGAAGGGAGGTTGTAGACAGGCGGATGATGGTCTCTACTCCCAGGAAGCCAGTACCAGAACAAGAGGACACAGTCTCAGGCTGCACCAGGGGAGGTTCAGGTTGGATGTTAGGAAGAAGTTCTATACAGAAAGAGTGATTGCCCATTGGAATGGGCTGCCCGGGGAGGTGGTGGAGTCGCCGTCATTGAAGGTGTTCAGAAGGAGACTTGATGGGGTGCTTGGTGCCATGGGTTAGCTGTTTGGGTGGGTTGGATTGGTTGATGGGTTGGACACGATAATCTTGAAGGTCTCTTCCAACCTGGTTTGGTTTATTCTAATAAAGGTTTATTCTAATAAAGATTCACGCAGCTCTGTTTGAAACCCTAGGATTTCAACAGTAAAAATCTGATGTGATTTGACCTCTTTTATACACAAAATGGGTTGGTGGAAATAAGATGGAAAAACATCTGCAGCTTTACACATTTCTTCTATTCATGAAGTTTTGATATTCATTAGGTTTTTATTACAAGTGATACTGGAGGGGAAGGTGTTAAAAGTAAATTAACGTGCAAAAGGTATTACTGTTAGTTATCAGTTGGGAACTTGTGTATGTAAATTCTCACTGTAACACAGCAGCATGAAAGACCAGGATGTATGTTTGCAGTGCAAAACATCAGCTCTGCCTTCTGTAAATCACAGAGCTTGACTTATTCCAAGCTGAATTTTAGTTACAAACATTTTTGAAAGTATAACAGCAGTAAGCATCATGATGACTGAGGTCACTGCAGGAAAGCTTCCTCGGGGGATATCAAGTGCTGGGGTCTCACTGGTGTCAACCAAGCTGCTAGTGTGGTTTTCATCTGCTCCCAGGGGATAGCCCAGGCAGAAGCAAACATCTGCTAAGGCTGCAGCTATCAAGGATACACCCCTATAATCTTGGGCCATTGGGAACTGATCTGTTTAGAATCATCAGAATCAGAATCAGCTAGCAGGGCTGAGGGACACCATGGAAATGGAGAACATGCAACCTCTGTAGGTTAAAATTAGAGTAATAATAAAGGGGGGAAAAAAAAATCACATTTTAGTATCCAGATGAGTTGATGATGCCACTTCTCCTCCTGGGTGCTCTAAAGGGCCCAATCTATTTTCTGTGAGAGGCATTTTGTTACCCACACCTTGTACTGAATGAATGCTCCCACCCAGAACAGACCACTCACTAATGGGCAGGAGCAGGTCTTCAGGACTTGGTACATTCATGCTTTTCTGGGTTTGTGCTGACAACTGCTGCTTTGATGTCCTGTATTAAGGACTCAAGGTCTAGAGTATTTTTTCCCCCTCTATCTGCAACCCCCTGAAAATGCTGCTTTGTACCTATTCAGAGCTTCTTCTTGGGAGCAGGTTCTTGTGACAGCTTCCCAAGATGACAGGTGAATATTTCATTCTCTCTGTGGTTTAGTAGTGTACACTGTCCTTGTCTCCCACGCTGTAGGTAAAGTTCACATGGTCCAGGCAGAGCTTCTGAAGAAGCTATTAGAGAATCATAGGGAGTGGGCTGTGGTTGCCAGATGTTTATCTATCTGTTTCCCACTTGCTAGTGCTACCTCGTCACATAATATCAACTTTGAGCCTCAGTGGAAAATTAATGCTCTCCTCTGCTTCTATTCAGGAAAGTTTCCACATCACCACCCACACTGGAAGCTGGGGCGTGAATATGCACAGCCCACTATGAAGGGTCAGTAATGCCATGTAACAGCAAGGCATTCCTGGCAGAGGTGGAGTTGTACTAAGATCTGCTCTTTAGAATAGAATAGAATAGAATAGACCAGACCAGGTTGGAAAAGACCTTTGAGATCAAGTCCAACCTATCACCCAACACCATCTAATCAACTATCACACAGTATCACAGTATCACTAAGGTTGGAAGAGACCTCATAGATCAAGTCCAACCTGTCACCACAGACCTCATGACTAGACCATGGCACCAAGTGCCACGTCCAATCCCCTCTTGAACACCTCCAGGGATGGTGACTCCACCACCTCCCGGGGCAGCACATTCCCATGATGAATGACTCTCTCAGTGAAGAGCTTTCTCCTCACCTCCAGCCTAAACTACCCCTGGCGTAGCTTGAGACTGTGTCCTCTTGTTCTGGTGCTAGTTGCCTGGGAGAAGAGACTAACCCCTTCCTGGCTACAACCACCTTTCAGGTAGTTGTAGAGGGCAATGAGGTCACCCCTGAGCCTCCTCTTCTCCAGGCTAAACAACCCCAGCTCCCTCAGCCTCTCCTCACAGGGCTTGTGCTCCAAACCCCTCCCCAGCTTTGTTGCCCTTCTCTGGATGTGTTCCAGCAACTCAACATCTTTCCTGAACTGAGGGGCCCAGAACTGGACACAGGACTCAAGGTGTGGCCTAAGCAGTGCTGAGCACAAGGAATGAATGACCTCCCTGCTCCTGTTGGCTACACTATTCCTGATACAGGCCAGGATGCCCTTCTCTGGACACATTCCAGCAACTCAACATCTTTCCTAAACTGGGGGGCCCATAACTGACACGGTAGTCAGGGTGTGGCCTGACTACATTTGCCAGTTTAAAGCTTTGTGTGTATTTCTGCAAGTGCATGGTGAAGAATACACAGGAGCATTCAGTGCCTTGGATTTCTGCTAACACCACCACCACCAGCACATATAGAAGCCTACTTAGATATAACTACTTAGAAAAGAAAAAGAGATCACATTATTCTCAGGAGACAATAAAATTATCTCCTGTGTTCAGGACAGCAGGTTGAGTATAAAACATTATGGACATAACTTAGCAAGTAAAGGTTGTAAATTCTTACTTAACACAGCATTTTATAATGCACTGTCCCAAGGCTTTCTTTTGCTAACACCATTCGATACCAAGGTCTTACATGGGGACATGTCTCCCTGGCAACCCTCTCCCTTCTTGTATATACTGGTCTCAAGAGAGGAACAGCATGCCTGAATTACTGCTAGCATGGGCATGAAATACATTAATGCAGATCTTATAAAGGCTGGGTTTGGAGGCTTATAAAAACCTATATATTCTTTTGAACAGTTAGCTCTGGCAGCGAGCCCTTTAATCTAATAAAGCCTCATTATGTCAATAACAGACCTCATGCAACATGCAAATCATATAGCTGCTGTAAAGCAGCACGTGTGAGCATGAATTAGCTGTCAGGAGCACAGGTCTGGGCTGAAATTATCCCCAGTGCAAAGGCAAGTGATTCACAGAGAGTCACACTTCTCTCTTGCAACATCCAAGGGCTCAGAGTCCACTGCAGAATAAAGGACATCCCCTGTGGACTTGAACAGTTCTAGTGATAAGCCCCCTAAATTGAAGCTTCTTTCCAGTCTTGGGCCACACAGACAAGTTGTTCACCTTAACCTAATAATGGGATAAGAACCTCCTCTGCTATTGCAATAACAGAAATGGCTACACAGGACAAGAATGATGACCTCAGAGTGAGTTTCCAAACAACACATCCTCAGATGAGTATTCTCCTTCTGTTCAACAGGGGCTACACCCAGGACTAGTGAGACTGCAGAAACTGGCTTCTTCATCAGACCACTGGCCAGACATAAGACAAGAACAAAAGCTATGAGAAGACACAATTTGTGGGCTTCAAAGGCCTGTATTTCAGAAGGCTATAAAGGGATACGCTGTCCCTGTTAAAAACAGGCCCTTGCATACAGAAATGAACCTAAGCCAATATTGTCATATCTTAAAACAAGTCGACTGCCACAAACATGCAGAGAAACAGTGTGAACTGAATTTCATTTTATTGCAAAATAGAAAGGACACTGATACTGTGCTTAGAAATTTTATGATCTGTTGACTTCGGTATCAACTCCCTGCCCGGTCAACATTACTGAGAAGGGTTGAGGAGGCATTTCCAAGGGTTTAGAGACTGCTTTGCTTTAAATGCATTTTGCTTTGCCTTTTTTTGTTTGGTTGGTTTTGGTTTTTTGTTCAGCAGCAGTCCCTAAAAGCTAAAGGTTCCCACAGCATCCCCAGAGCCCATTGGGACCATTTGTGCGTGTGGTCTGGTCTGGAAATGTCAGGGCCGCTGCTTCTCTTCGCCTCATGGATTTCTAACACATCCAAAGCATGACAAACCCTCTCCCCTTTTGCTTTCCAGCCCTTTCCCTCTCACATCAGCTTGTGAGCCTCTCCTCTCATTGCACCAGATTCAGCTGTGCAGAGATAAAGACTCTGATTTGCTTTGCAGAAGCTAATGTGGAGGGGGGGGCGGGGAGGAAACAAAATAGGGAGAGGGCACAGGAAAACAGCGGTTATGGAGGAATTTGGTGTTTTTACCAGACCAGTTCTGGGCATCAGCTCCAGTCAATTCTGCCCAGGCAATGAAGTCATTCATCACTCGAGGACCCACATAGGTTTGCTACCTGATGCAAAGCAGATGATTCGATCGCCTTCATTGATTCAGATGGAGCAGCCGAGCAGAGCTGCGGCTGGCCGTGGCTAGAGCGCATGCACCGTGTGCGAGGGTTTAATAAATAAACCATTGATTACAAAATGGAGCCTGATAAATCCTGACAGGGCAGATCTGCAGCTGTACCTCTCCTCTGACTCCTATAATTAATGGCTTAGTATTGTGCTACTGTTAAGTGAGGACCAGCTCATCTAGAAGCAATAACACGTTAGAGACGTTTATGCAAATGTGCGTAATTACTGCACCCGGCATAACTGACAAGGTCACTCTCCTTGCTTCGGCTGAGATTTTCTTGCTGGAGACCTTCAGCGTTGGCTGGGGATGTCTTGACACAAGACAGACCATTTCCAACACCAGGGCTTCAGCTGGCTGAGAGTGTGATGCCATGGCAGGAAGGCAGGAGATAAATGCCCCAGCAAACAGGAAGAGCCCTTAAGCTCATGTATTATGCAACCAGCAGAAGATGCTAAATAACATGCAAGGATTGACTGGGCTCTGGATGGTCTGCTGGCTGGGGAAGGGACCGTCATACACTTTGTTACAGGTTTTAAGAACAACTTAATGCAAGACAGCCCTTGACAAAGAGCATCTTGCAAGCCTAGAGAGATATTTGGACAACTACAACCTCATAAAGTGCCTTTCTCCTAAGCAACAAGACTACTGCCTTGTTGTGAACAGTTCTTTAAATGACCTATTTTTCTCCTGAAGAAATGCTGGATTTAGAAGACTGCAACCAGCCCATGAGCTTTACTGGTATGTGAGAAAGGAAACTCAGGCTGAATCAAATGGTGTTCATCTGTCTGTGCAAGTACTCCTCCCATAAATGTCATGCACATCCCCAGAGTTTAGCCATGACTCTAAGCCATGAGGTCTTCAGCCACAGCCCCCAGTATTAGCAGCTTTTGCCCCTATGCACATGGGTGACAAGAGGAGAGAACTCCTGTCTTTCTATAACTGACATATATACTCTTCCAAGAATGCTCTGGTATCAAGCTGGGTTAATACATGTCCAATTTCCAGTGAAATTGCTTTACTATTTACCAACCTGCCAGGCATCAGAGAAATCTAATACAACAGCTAACCATTTACAAGAGACTCATTTAACTTCATAGTACTTTAACGAGGTTGCAGCTTCCTGATCACATTCATCTACAGTTCCAAGGCAAAACACCAGATCCTTAAAACATAAATATACTGCAGAGGAGACTAGCAGAGAGAGGAGGAGGAGGAAGAGAAGGAATTTAAGTTTTCCTTTGACTCCCTCCAGACTGACTGGAGACAGAAATAGACACAGGATTTAAAAAACCCAAACCCACTAGATTTTATTACAAGAATTTTCTTGCAATTTGAAGAGCTGACTTTACCCATTTCAATCTGAATAGGAAATGGTCTTTCTCTGCAAACATAAAGCATGGACCTACAGAGTAAAGTCCATCAGAAAACATTAATCTGAGTTAATTCTGTTTCCCAGATGAAATAAAGTGCAACAATAAATAATGGCTAAGTGTATGATACCACGTAAAGTCTTTCCCTTTATTAATCTTAGTATGGTTTATGTGCTGTGCATTTTTAATACCTTTAAATAGTCTAGGAGAAATAGTACAGGCTAAGATTGATAGGAAATAGTCTAACCCCCTAATTTCAGGTAACAGCCTATAAAATGAAATTTCAAGAGGATATAACTCCTTGATTAAAGGCAAATTGTTGCTGTTGCGCCCAGAAGAAAAGTGGAATATTAAATCTTATTGCCCTAATTTATTGAATTTATTACCATGATTTAGGAATACCACAAAGACAACAACCAAAGAATCACTGCCTAGGACCTCATGGTGCTACGTTCTTCCCAATCACTGCAAAATAAACAGCGATGACTTAAGTTATTAAAGCAAAACCCAGCTCCTCTTACATGCACGCATCAGCTCCTGATTTTTGACAGGCAGAAACAGCAAATGTATTTCCAACTCTTTCCATTTTCTTGCTGGCTGGTTCTTAAACGTATCTCTCCCTCCTCCCCACCTGTCACTCCTGACCCTTATTTCCTGCACGCTGTATTTCTGTCCTTCCCGTGAATCTGATGTGCCTGATAGACCAGGCATGCAGGATGCTGATTAGCACTGTCAGCTTTAAAGTTTCCCTAACCCATTTCTCAGGTAATCTTATACAAACACCTATCTACAGCCAGCACATGTGGCAGAGATGCAGTAGTTCACCTCTTACTCTAGAAACACCCACCATCTAGCAGAGAAAAGCTCTGAGCCCAGATGTTGAAAGGCAGGGGAATAACAGCCTGGCTGAAGCTGGAACTTGAACCCAAATCCCACTGTGTGCTGGTACTCTTCCCTACAAACTCATCACGCTGAGGGGTGGCAGTGGATTTATGGAAGGAAGATGAAAGGAAAAGCATAATGTATGAGCTTATGCTGGCAAATAGTGATGCAAATAACTACTCACACGAGCAGTCTCCATAAATCCCAAATCATGTTTGTGTTCAAATACTTCCACCCACGGCTGCAAAATGTGTGAGGAGGCTGAGAGAGTCATCCACAAGTATAAGGGATTCACACCACCTCAAGTCGTCCTTAATGAAAATAAAATGTACCTATTGACCACAGGAGACCCTTTCTGAACTATTTTTTGTAATGGTTTAGGGCAACAAAGCTGGTGAAGGGTCTGGAGCACAAGCCCTGTGAGGAGAGGCTGAGGGAGCTGGGGTTGTTTAGCCTGGAGAAGAGGAGGCTGAGGGGAGACCTTGTTGTCTACAGCTACCTGAAGGAAGGTTGAGCCAGCTGGGGGTTGATCTCTTTTCTCAGGCAACCAGCACCAGAACAAGAGGACACAGTCCCAAGCTGTGCAGGAGGAAGTTTAGGCTTGAGCTTAGAAAGAAGTTCTTCACAAAGAGTGATTGCCCCTTGGAACAGGCTGCCCAGGGAGATAATGGAGTTGGTGTTCCTGGAGGTGTTTAAGAAAAGCCTGGATGAGGCACTTAGTGCCATGGTCTAGTTGATTAGTTAAGGTTGGGTGCTAAGTTGGACTTGATGCTCTTGGAGGTCTCTTCTAGCCTGGTTGATTCTGTGATTCTGTATCAGCAACCTCAGCCATCTCCTTTTCTTCAGTCAGAGCACAGAGACAAATCTGCTCCAGAGAAGACCAAGAAGAATGTGGGATTTTTCCAGCCAAAGGGTCTGAAATAGCTCCCACTTGCACTTGGGGAATTCACTGCAGAAAATACCTAGTTTAAATCACATTTTATAGCCTGTGTCATGCTGACTTAATAATTTAATAGCCCCTTTTAGCTTTAAAATCTCTTAGTTAGGAAAATCTACCTGCTACATCACAGGTGGTAAATCCTTCTACCAAGGGAAGAGTAAACTTGGCCTTGAAAAATTAGGGCTTTTTAAAACCAATCAACAAAAGCCCCATGTAAGCCAGTGGGTGGTAAGTTTATGCCATTATGAAAGAGACCAGATGAGTTATGATAAAATCTTAGAGCCATGAACTTTTTGAATGGTTTTTAGTAAGCTTTAAAAGACTGCACAAAACATCTTGCCATAAAACACCAGTGTCTTTGAAAAGGAAATCATACACAGAAAGGAAGAGGTTACAGCATGAACCAAATTAAACTCTACTAAAAGCTATGAGTAGCTCTACCACAGTGTTTCAGAGACCCTAAAGAGGAAAAATCCAGGCATTACACAGCATCCTGGGCTGCAGAGAGCATATCAGGTTTACTGGGGGGAAAAACAAACAACAAACAATACTAAACCTAAACAACAACAACGAAAAAGCAAAGCTAGAGCATGTTACTCTCAGTTCAAAGAGGACTAGGATCTTTAGGTAAATGCACAAGGGTTGGAATTTGCTGCCTCTACTTGACATGCAAAATCAGTGCCCTAAATTATTCTCCCCCAATTGATGCTTGCACATGACCCTTGTCCTAAAAAAGTTGTCTCTGAAGGTAAACTGCTGAGCCACAGTCTCATATCTCACAGCCAAAACAGCAGCTCTGAAGCCCCTTGGACTTTTCTCTTGAGGACAAGCAGCACAAGGCAAATTTCCCACATGGAAATGAACACAAAACTGTGACATCATTGAGAAAATGTCCCCTGAACTTTAAGGAACTGCGCTGTGTTGGGATGCTCAGTGATTGGTCCTAGTTAGGTCCCACGTACAGCACTTCCAATGGGGCACTGGGTAGTTATCCTTGAGGCTCCACAGGAAGACGTAAATTTGTTGTTTGTTTTAATGTTAGGTAGCACCCCTGATATACACAATGATTTCATTGATCACTTCATCTGCAAAGTCTAAGGCAGCTTCAGGATGAGGTGGTATCACTGAGCACACAGGACGAGGGGTCTGTGTTACTGGGATGTCAGAACCCCTGCTGGTGGTTCGACACTGATGGCACATCTTGGTTAGGAGAGTCCTATGGACAGTGGCTGCTGCCCACTACACTGCTGTGCAAGCATATACAGCTTTTCAAAGCACTTGCATGTTGATATGAGTTTTCTTTGCCTCATTGTTCCTGTCCTTTCAAAAAAAAGACCACCAGGGAAACTCCTTCCAGCCTTAGAGGCAGAAGCCACAGTGTTTCCCTTTTAGAAGTGAACTGAGGACAGCAATTTCAGTAGAGCACAGAACTGAGCAAGACTCAAATAGGGAATACACTTCTGTTTTTCCTCTGTACAAACAACACCTCTCCACCAGATCCTGCCCTAACATTCTTAATTTCTCAGCAGTTCAAAATCCCTCAAAAATACCCTAAAAATCTGCTCAGCAGAAAGATGTTGTCTTTTTTTCCCTTTCCACCTTGTGCCTACGTTCAGAAGCAAAGTGTACAGCACCCAGGGAACCAGTGACAGCTTTAGAGGCTAGCCCCCAATGCCTGTGCTGCATTTCAGATGAGCACTTTGGGACTCATATAACTAACTGGGAGGTTCACAGTTTTCCAAATTAACACAGAATAGCAGCTTCTCTTTTTTCATCTGTACTCAGCAGCAGAAGGCATGCAACTTCTGGGGGAAAAGTAATTTAAGTGTTTCTAATCAGTAATAGCAGAGCTTTCTAAACAGCTTTTCTATAAAGCCATACACAGTGAAGAGCTAAATAGAACTCTTCCCCCCCCCCCCCCCCCCCCCCCAGTCCTCACATGAAGTGACCTGCATAACTGAAAATGCAGCTTTATTATCTAATAAAATCTTCCATTGCCCTGTGCATTCATGCACACAGATAAAATGTGTGTGTGTGTGTGTGTGTGCACATGGGTGCACACACACGCAGCCCTATTGCATAGCTTTGTGTTTCACCATCTGGCATTGTTCTAGGGATTAATAAAAACAAAGTTAGCTTTAAAATACCACATATGCACCCAGGGAAGGAGAATTCTCATAGAAGGTTTTAACAGCCTATGTGGAGGGGCTATGAGAAAACCAAGGCAAGCCAGCTAAGACTGTGAGCCTGCATTAGGAGCAGAAACCACACATTCATCCAACTGGGGGAAGCAAAAAGTTGCATTTTATGTAGCGTAAGTAAGTTGCAAACCAATACAACTGTTTCAAGCTTGGAGTCTAAAGGAATTAAAATACAACAAATGCTAATGCAGCAGAGAAATGTCAAAATAGATGAGGTATTACACATGCCAGCAACTGAACAAAAACTGGCTGAGATTAAGTCAGGGACAGAGATGAAATGCTAGATTGCCTAAAGCTAATTATCTGGACAATTAATGGAATGCCTGCAACTCATTTTGATTATTAGGAGCAAGTCTATTGGAGAAAGGACAAAGCTATTTGCAAGAGTCTGCACTGATTTCCTCGGAAGAGGATGCTGGCAATGAAGTGGAAGAAATTCTTACCCTGGAGATCACTAAGCCAGCTGCTAAACTATGGTACAGCCATGGCACCTGGTACCAAATTCATACCGATCCCTTTCTTAGGCTGTCACTGGTGTCAAAATTCCATGCACATCTTATTTCTCAAGCTGATAGCATGACAGGGATCCTAGATACAGAAAAGTATTTGTGTGTCTTCAGTGCTACAAAGCAAGACACATACAAGCCCATACCTTGACCTGCCAGAAATTAAAGTGAACTTCCTCCTGTTCTTAACTTTATCACGCATCAGTTTCCAGGAAATGCTTACACTCTTCTGTATTTATGCACTCAATAACCAAATACAGTTCCCAGATAAATTCTTTGTGTGAGGGACTTATTAAAACTGGCCACAGGCCAGCCACAGACCAGCTACTCACTCAGTTAATATGAACAAGTACAAAGATGCACAGGGACCATGTGCTTTTGAAGATGTGGTACTGTATTCTAGATTTTTTGTCTCCTCTGTGGGTTCACAGAATCACAGAATGGTTTATGTTGGAAGGGGCCTTGAAGATCATCTAGCTCCAAGCTCTCTGTCATGGGCAGGAACACCCTCCACCAGACTAGACTGCTCAAGGCCCTGGCCAACCTGGACTTGAACATCTCCAGGGAGGGGGCACTCACAGCCTCGCTGGGCAACCCATTGCAGTGTCCCACCACCCTCACTGCAAAGAGCTAAAAATTAATACATTTATTGCCATTAAATCAGAACTGTGTCAAACATACTCATCCACAACAAGCAGTCTGTGCATCATTTAACAGCTCCAGATGTAGAATAGAATAGAATAGAATAGAATAGAATAGAATAGAATAGAATAGAATAGAATAGAATAGAATAGAATAGAATAGAATAGAATAGACCAGGATGGAAGAGACCTTCAAGATCATCGCGTCCAACCTATCACCCTACACCACCTAATCAACTAACCCATGCAACCAAGCACCCTGTCAAGTCTCCTCCTGAACACCTCCAGTGACGGCGACTCCACCACCTCCCCGGGCAGCCCATTCCAATGGGCAATCACTCTCTCTGTGTAAAACTTCCTCCTGACCTCCAGCCTGAACTTCCCCTGGCGCAGCCTGAGACTGTGTCCTCTGGTTCTGGTGCTGGCTGCCTGGGAGAAGAGACCAACCTCTGCCTGTTTACAACCCCCCTTCAGGTAGTTGTAGAGAGCAATAAGGTCACCCCTGAGTCTCCTCCTCTCCAGGCTAAGCAGCCCCAGCTCCCTCAGCCTCTCCTCACAGGGCTGTGTTCCAAACCCCTCACCAACTTCGTTGCCCTTCTCTGGACTCATTCCAGCAAGTCAACCTCCTTCCTAAACTGAGGGGCCCAGAACTGGACACAGGACTCGAGGTGTGGCCTAACCAGTGCAGTGTACAGGGGCAGAATGACCTCCCTGCTCCTGCTGGCCACACTGTTCTTAATGCAGGCCAGGATGCCATTGGCCCTCCTGGCCACCTGGGCACACTGCAGGCTCATGTTCAGCCTACCATCAACCAGCACCCCCAGGTTCCTCTCTGCCTGGCTGCTCTCCAGCCACTCTGACCCCAGCCTGTAGCACTGCATGGGGTTGTTGTGGCCAATGTGCAGAACCCGGCACTTGGATGTGTTAAATCTCATGCAATTGGACTCTGCCCATCTGTCCAGCCTGTCGAGGTCTCTCTGCAAAGCCTCTCTACCCTCCAGCAGATCAACTCCTGTCCCCAGCTTGGTAGGAATTTCCAAAGATGCCTTTCAGTGTAGGGACCAAATAGCCAAGCTGTTACTGCTTCATGTTTAAATTCAGCATCGGTACCTTGAAAACCGAGAGCCTACAAGACAGCACTTGCTACAGAACAGATTGCAATCCACTGTGCTTCTTGGGACAAACCCTTTGCCAGGTTAACAACAGTTTAATATGCTGTGAGGAGGTTAAAACTGGATTTACAAACAAGTCCTGAACATGCACCAGATTTTAGCCAAGGAGAAGGCCGCCAGATTTGCAACAGGGAAACCGACTTCAAACAGGCACGCTAGGATGAAGCCCATGCCTTCAAAACATAGTCTATCAATCTTTGGATGAGAGAGACAAAAATGACATATTGGGGAAGATGCATTTCCTATTTTATTCTCTGTACAAGAAGGGCTGGAAAATGGATCAGCGTTTAGGGATTTAGAGCGGAGGTGCCACCTCAGCAAAAACCTGTTTGGTGAGCAAGCAAAGTTTTGCTGTTGGGTGAAACGACACTGGGCACCAATCTAAATCCCAGAATAAAGTGCTTTTGTAAAATCCTGATGAGTTTTACAAACAACAGATGCAGTGCACATTGTCTAACAGCAGCAGCCTTTGCCCAGCTCCCTGTGAAACCCCAATTCCCGCATTGTGGTCACAGGAGTTTGGGGAGTGATTGCAAGCCGAATGGATATTCCCCTCCTTTCCTCTCAAATCTTTGCTAGGGGGCAGGTCACACTTCACAATCAGCTCCAGCCAGGGTTACAAGGAGAAAAAAAAAATTAGAATCCACGGGCTTAAAAGGTATTTTTCTCACAAACAAGTACCTTGGATGCTTTTCAGAATGTTTTGTCTTTCTAAAACTTAAGGGTTTTCCAGGCCCATAAAGAAAAACAAAACCAACAAAACCCAACAAAAACCAATGAAACAAAACACCCCACCAATACAAAACCACACAAACCAACCAACCAACCACCACACCAAACCCAAAATATTAATATCTAATCTTTCAGAGAGGTCAAAACTCTTCCCCCCCCCCCCCCTCCCCCATTTTAACTGATTTTCAGCTGGGTGATTAACACTTTGATCAGAGACATAAGCATAAAAAACATAAACCCTCTTGGTATTCAAAAAATGTGCTTATTCTGTTTTCAGCTTTTCTTTTGGCTTGCCAAAACAAAGCAATCAGCTGTTTCCCAGGGCAGAGTTGACAGAAACTGCTTTTCAAAACACAAATACGATGGAGGCCGGTGTGCAAAACCAGACATGCACAATGAGGTCACAGAGCTGTGCCCTGCACGCTGAAGTCAAGGCAAAGAAGTAGGGGAACAAAGCGCACTGCACTGTTTGAAAGGAAGAACAAAACAAAACAAGCTCATATGCTTATCTTAGATGTTGCAGTAATGTTTTCTGATCTTTGCTCAAAACAGATGATTTAAGGGTCTGAAAGATTTCTCTCCCCTCCTCCCCAAGACAGTGTGTCAGAATAATGCAGGCTTCCGCTCAACCCCATGGGAGGGAGAGGAATTGTGCTGATCCATCATGCTGATGCCACTGTCCACTCAGCGTCTAAGCATGTCTGTGCTTTTAAAAGGTTAAACAAGCTCTTGGGTTTTTAAAAGGCTGTTCCTTCCTTTATCTCAGTCTTAGAAATAGTGGGAAATGTAGGGGGAAGCCTCATTGCCGGACTCCAAACGTCTGTATGGGCTTGACAAAACCCAAGTCATTGCAAAACAGGAGAATCGAGCACAAGCTGAGCATTGCCTTGTGCTTTGATTCCCCTTGTACCAAATAGAGGTTAAAAGACTAATGAAAGATGTATTGTAGCCTTCTGCATTACAATACATCCATCTCAAGCACGGACATGAAAGATCTTGCAAGACTGAGGCTTTGGTAAAGCAGCAATTCTGTATTTAAATGATGATTTGTTTGGACAAGGTTTTTAGGAGTAACCCTGCACTGCAGCCTTTCCCAGCTAGCTCAGCATGAGCCAGAGTGCTCATTTCATCCTACCTTTTCATAGCCTTAAAAAAATGGCAGCTCTCTCTAATTGACAACTCTTCTCACATCTCAGGAGAGTTTGGTGGTTATTTTTTCCCTTTCCACACAAGAACAACTTGTATTCTCCCCTGAATCTCACAGATCTTAACCAGGGGAAGAGACGATGCGAGGGGAGATTCCTCCCTTTTCAAAAATTCTGACAGGGTAGGCTTCAGAAAACATCAACATTTGGAGACATTTCTAAACCTCCAAATTAGAGGAAAATGGGAGAGGTCTTTTAAAACGCATACACATCCTTGCTTCAAATGATGAAATCCTGCTTAGCAAAGTAAGGAAGGTATAACGAGGTGGCCAAAATGATAGGCTTCTCGTCCCATTAATCATATTTATTCCAGAAGTCTAACAATGTTATCTTTGGTCCCAGATTCAGCAGCCTAGAATTTAACACAAGCACCTTTTCTTGGCATGCAAAGCAGGTACTAACGCTGTCTCTTTCCACCTACCTCTTTTGTGCTTCTAAATTAGAAAACCCAAATGTCATTTTTTTTGTCACTTTTATTTTTTTTTTTTTTTGAGATATGAAACAGAGTCAAGGTCACTGCAAAATATAAAAGAACAATTAATGTTGCAAGAAAACTTCTTGTAGAGGAGTGAAATAACAGCGCTGGGGGGGAAAAAAAATGGCTAAAAATGAAACCTGTTCCTACAAGTGGCATTCTGTGTTCAGGCTACAATGACAGAATGTGGTTCCAGAAATTCCTGTGACATGAAAATAATGATAATGATAATAATAATAGTAATAATAATAATAATAATAATAATAATAATAATAATAATAATAATAATAATAGTAGTCCTGGAATATATTCCCTCCACCCAACCAACTTGTAGCTCAGCGAACAAGGTAGGAAGGCTTGCTGTTTTGATAGCTCTGATGCTGGAAAGCTGTCTCTGTCTCCATGCTTATCATAGTATCAGTCAGGGTTGGAAGGGACCACAAAGATCATCTAGTTCCAACCCCCCTGCCATGGGCAGGGACACCCCACACTAGAGCAGGCTGGCCAGAGCCTCGTCCAGCCTGGGCTTAAACACCTCCAGGGACGGGGCCTCGACCACCTCCCTGGACAACCCATTCCAGTGCTTCACCACTCTCATGGGGAAGAACCTCCTCCTCACCTCTAGCCTGAATCTCCCCACCTCCAGCTTCATTCCATTCCCCCTAGTCCTATCACTACCTGAGATCCTGAGAAGTCCTTCCCCAGCCTTCTTGGAGCCCCCTTCAGATACTGGAAGGCCACAATGAGGTCACCTCGGAGCCTTCTCTTCTTGAGACTGAACAGCCCCAACTCCTTCAGTCTGTCCTCGTAGGAGAGTTGCTCCAGCCCTCTGATCATCCCTCTCTTCACATGAGCCCTGAATGGCTAATAAACATTAGCACAGAATTCCTCCTTTTGTTTTCTCTGTCACTCAAATGACAGATTTTTTGTGAATTCTCTGAATAAAATTCAAGATGGAGGCAAAGAGACAAAGCCAAACCCTTAACGGGGGTTTGAGTTGATAAGCATTTCAAAACACAAAGTTATCTTGGCCCTGACCTTTCTCTAAAATCAGCCAAGATTCTGTAACTCACTAAAATTAAATGTGTCGTTATCAACACACTGTGCTACTGAGCAAAGATAAATTATCTTATTAGTACCACAGAAATCAGATGAGGCAGGCATAGTAAATGACATTCTAAATGCAATTATAAAGCTCCACTGAAGTGATGCTAGTGACCTGACACATGACAAACACCCCAACAAGGCAATGCAAACTCCAGGCTGGAAGATGCACTTGATATTATTCCTATTCAGTATACATTAGATACAAAAATACCACTCAGCCATCAGTGCAAATCTTGTAACAGTCAGAAAAATTCAAGAAAGGATTAGCATGCAAAGAGGGGTTTTGTCTTCAAGAGAAGCAGAGCTGCCCACGAACGCAGCCATCTGCAGTTGCTAGGATGGGGTGAGCAGGTTAGGAGAGCTACCTTCACACGCTGCCCACCTCTGTCCTTGCATGCACACCACAGTGATCAGTTGCCAGCTAGGCTTGTTCCCACTTTTCACATCTGCACTGATAATTTTCCAATATTGATTATCATTAAAATAAAGAAGAAGGGAACTACACAGCTCAGAGAGACCGGGGGGAACCCCCTACCCATCTCCTGTTGGCATTACCAGTGACTCAGCTCCCCCAATCCTTGCCTGGTGCCAGAGACCCCACGACTGCTGCAAGCACACTCTGGTGCTTTTCTTCCTTCTTTGTTGCAAAGTTTTTTCTTAGAATCTAACCTACATTTTCCTTGCTGCAACTCACAGCATACTGGTTACTGCTGTCTCTCCAGCAGATTTTTACACCTTCCTGGGTCACACAGCCGAGCTGAGAGACCAAATGACAGCTTGCTGTCCTACATCTTATTTTCTAAATTCCCTGTCATTCTTGTTGGTAAACTTTGCCCTTGCTTATATTTTTCTTGAAGTGCTGTGCCCCAAAGTAGACACACAAATACTCCGAGTCCTAACCAGTAAAGATCACCTGGAAAGGATTCATTCATATGTCATATGTAGAACACTGTTCACATCCAGCAAGTCATCTTGCAGAAGCACATCACTGTCAACTTGAGTCTAGTCTGACACACTTTTTAGCTTCCAGATTACAGAAGGCACCCTACCTAAGAGTCATCCCCTGCTTGGACAGCCTGAATGTCACACTTTTCACTTGCCCATGGATCTACCTCTATGAGAGCAGGGTCCCAGTGTAAGTTAAGTGCTGATGATCACTAAAAGATTATGGTAGGGCCACCTCGCTTGCAGGGACTGCTCCAAAGGAGAGTTAAACTCCACCTTTCACCATCAGCCTCTTACTCTGTCCTTTGGTAGTCATGGCAAAAAGTTGGGAGGTAACGAGCAGCCCAATCCCCAAGCCTGACCTCCAGCCACTGACCTCAAACAACCCAACAAATGTTCGTAACAAAACAACCGCTCCCCACCCAGCAGCTCAGCATCTTTGCAGAAAATGGGAGACTATGCAGTTTGGTCTCTGCTTGAGGCAGAAGCTCTGCCAGAGAGGTTAGGGATGGCTCTTCCCAAAACAGAACTTTGATGGCTGGCAAGATGAAATTATTACATCTGACTTGTGTAACAAATTTGGAAAGCAAACCCCTCTTCAGGCTACAGTGCTGAGAGTCTCCTCTGGTTTAAGCCTGTAGTGAAAGAGCTCCCTGCTGTATCTGAAACGGCATCACTGAATGGGACATGAGTAACATCAGATAAGCCCCCAAAGCAGCTCTGTGCAGTTTGATAAAGCCAGGTCAAATCAGCACACATTGTGCCTGATACAGACAGAACATTTTTACACTTTGGGGGAATATTTTGTTACTGGTTGAGAACTTCAGTTTTGTAGGGAAGAAGACAAATGCCTGCCACACCATGCCTGCAGTAGGAGGCAGTCTGAATAAAAGAGGGCACTGTTATAGAGCTCCCTGCCCTCTCCCTCCACTCACCAACCTCCTTGTGTAAAAGAGGGGTGGGAAAGGATGTGCCAAAAACCTCTGTGCCCTTACTTCATGTGGGTAGCAAAGTCAACCCCACTCACATTTCACATAATACCGTCAAGAGGATCCAGGGATGGTGCTCACTTACTGAAATAAGCCAGACTGAAATGCTTTTCTTCCTCTTAATGCAGCTTTCAGCTGCCATCGGCACCCTTGAGTGGTGCTGGGAGGTGCCAGATGTGGAGCGAACCATAGCAGAAAGACAGTAACCATTTTCTGAGTGTTTTGTTTCATTCCACACACAAAAAAAAAAAAGGGGGGGGGAGGGGAAAAAGGAAAAAAGAAGGTACACTGTTCACAGATTTACTCTTTATCTATCACTTCACTCAGCAAGACAGGTTAATACACTACTTCTTTCTCTGTACAGTTCATTATTGTTCTTCATGGAAGTTAGGAAACAAGTTACAAATCAGCTGGTTTGAATCATCACCACCCAGAGGGGCAATACCATTTAACTGCAGAGACTTTGCTGGGATAAGGTTCTCCATTACAATACATTCACCCTAAACATATTACTTAGTGACATAATGAACTGAAATAACCAATGGAGATAAGTGCCTTTTCCTTTAAGTGTATGTTGACAGGCAAAAATAACATACAGTAAAAAAAACGTATCTGAGTATGTTTAGCTCTGTTTGTGGGTAGTGACCATATCCTTGGCTTTAAACTTTGGAAAGTAAACAATTATAACTTGATTAAACTGGTGGTCTACTTACATTATCCAGTAGGTATATTTTTGAGCCACTACAGAAGGTTGTCTTGTCTTACCGGAGACACAAGCCAATAAAATCAAGATGAGGATTTGTTATTGGCCGGAATCAATTCTTTCTGCTGGGAGAAAAGATCAGTTTGTGGTAAGAATTAGAATGAAATAACAGAGATAAGAAATGGATACATTTCTAAAGTTAATATTTCTCTTGAAAAAGTTTAAATAGAGCCTTTAGTTCACACTCTTCTACAGGAGAAACTAGTCTAAAAAGAAAACATCATTTTTCAATGTCAGAGTTGTTTGACCTTTCTTGCCAAACAGAAAACACCCATTAATTCTCCATATTCTATATGCCACACATTTAATTTTTCAAGTCTGAGCTGCTATATGCTAGCAAGAAGTACTCACAGCCCACCCATTGATGGAAACCTGCCAAAAACTGTTTGTGAGCAAGTCTTGAAACAGCATTGGTTGAACTCCATCTGCATGTGTGCTCATAAGAATATCAAATACCTTTTCTTCAGTTTACCCTGCATCCTGCATCTCATGTGCCCTGCTGGGAGCAAGCTCCTGCAGCTACCTTGTTGATATGTCTGCCCATCTACTTCCAGGCTCCTCTCTAATCTCTTGGGTGCCACCTTTAATTTGAAGTGATCAGCCTGAAGCCTGTGTTAAAGCTGCATCAATTCTTCTGCCCCAAAGAATGCCCTTTACCAGCTTCTACTTTTTCCTCTGCTTTTGTTCCACATAGCAAGAACATAAATTTTCTCAAAGAATAGCATCTAGGTGCAGGTTGACACTTAAAGCTGTTTTTAGCAGACTGACAACTTCTCAGGTTCACAACCCTCCTGCACTGTGTGATTCCTGCATACTAAAGCAGCAAATGATATTCTGTTTCACACATAGCACGGATCCAGCCCTCAAACACAAAGGCAATTTCAATTAATTCCTGCAAAGTTCTCCCCAGACTCAACACAAGTAGTGTTTCCTCAGCTCAATCACCCACAAGTTTCTAATGAGATTTTGACTTTTTTATCTCCTTTTGGTCTGTAAGAAGGTAGTCTGATCTTCATTCTCACATTCATTTTTCATAGTTTCACAGTTTCATTCAGGGTTGGAAGGGACCACAAGGATCATCTAGTTCCAACCCCCCTGCCATGGGCAGGGACACCCCACACTAGATCAGGCTGGACAGAGACTCATCCAGCCTGGGCTTAAACACCCCCAGGGACGGGGCCTCGACCACCTCCCTGGACAACCCATTCCAGGGCTTCACCACACTCATGGTGAAGAACCTCCTCCTCACATCTAGCCTGAATCTCCCCACCTCCAGCTTCATTCCATTCCCCCTAGTCCTATCACTACCTGAGATCCTGAGAAGTCCTTCCCCAGCCTTCCTGTAGGCCCCCTTCAGATACTGGAAGGCCACAATTAGGTCACCTGGGAGCCTTCTCTTCTGCAGACTGAACAGCCCCAACTCCTTCAGTCTGTCCTCATAGGAGAGGTGCTCCAGCCCTCTGATCATCCTTGTGGCCCTTCTCTGGACACCTTCCAGCACCTCCACATCCCTCTTGTAATAGGGGCTCCAGAACTGGAGGCAGTACTCCAGGTGGGGTCTCACAAGGGCTGAGAAGAGGGGGAGGATCACCTCCCTCGACCTGCTAGCCACACTTCTCTTGCTGCAGCCCAGGATCTGATTGGCTTTGCAGGCTGCAAGTGCACATTGAGAGCTCATGCTGAGCTTTTTGTCCACCAGCACCCCCAAGTCTCTCTCCTCAGGGCTACTTTCCAGCCAGTCACTGCCCAGCCTGTATTTGTGCCTGGGATTGCCTCGACCCAGATGCAGGACCCTGCACTTTGTGATTTTAGAATCATAGAACTTTGTGGCAATTCTGCTGTTCTGCAGGCTACCAACTTTCATGTTCTTCATACACACCACACTCTTTCCTTCCCTCTGTGCTCTTGTGCATGGCCCCACTGCAGAGGCTCCTCCACCAAGTACTGGGACAAACCATACACTGCCTCACCCTGTGCTAAACTGGGAGACAGATAAACTGGGTGGCCAGAGTTGGGTCAAGATGTCACTACTGCAACTATAAAAATTTTAATACTAATATGTGCCTTCTGACTGTGTGCTAAGATAACAGAAGATGAGAGAGAACAGAGTGCAAAGGGGCACTTCATCTCTAGCTGCATTTCAGCTTTGGGAAGTGATGGCAGAGTGGGATACCATTTGCAATATCCCTGTTGTATTTAAGATAGTGACTTTATTATAATTTAAAATATCTTTTAATTAACAAGTCCTTTCAGAAGCCACTGTCATCAGTGGTTTCCATGGCTGCTGCTATCGGATATCGCAGAGCACAAAGTGGGGCTGCAGCAGCAGGGGGAGGGGAAGGACACACCATGCTGATGGTGAGAGAGACCACTGGTGCCTGCTGGAACACTGGCTGAAGGAGCAGAGTTAAAGCTGGTTTCACATTACTGCCCCCTTGGCAGGGATCACCTCCCAAGAAGACATCAGGAGAGCTGCGCTGGATAGAAATGTACCTCCTCCATCCACACACAGCCAATCCTACTCCTGTAGTGCCACTGGCATGAGACCAGGTCTGCAGCTCCCATGGTGACAACAGCCACATTCAGTCCACTCTACAAGCAAGGAACATCCTCATAGCTCCTTCATACCAGAACTAGTACGAGCTTTAATTTGTTCATCTCCAATGTTCAGTCAGCCTACAGTAGGTCATCTTTCTGCTGGGAGCTAGAGACAATTCTTTAATTAGACAGAACTACAACACTTAAGTCATGGTTAGAAAGATGAAAATTGACAAATAGTAACTAATGGGATTTAAGGATGATTTCCTTTGAAAGTAAAACGTTGGTATTGCACACATGTAGACTAAGGACCTTTCCACATCTGTTAAAAATATTCCCTTTAACAGACAATGAGAATAACACCACTGATATGGAAAGATGAACCACAAAGCTTTTGCTAAGATATTTTACAATGAAAGGAAAGATGGAATGGAATGGAATGGAATGGAATGGAATGGAATGGAATGGAATGGAATGGAATGGAATGGAATGGAATGGAATGGCATGGAGTTCTAGACTGGAGCCTGCAGTTCCTTCCACTCCCCCTTCATTTCAGATTCCCTATTTCTTTTGCAACTGAAAATGATAGTGTGGGGATCACACACTTGGGCTCTGGCCTAAGAAACACTTCTGAAGCCAGCTGGAAAAGTGGGCACTGAATTCTAGCTCAGCAGTGTGTGAGTAAAGCGACAACACATTGCAAAGTAGTATTGCAACCCCAAATTAACCCCCCACCCCCCCCAGGATGTTAGCACATAAACCCCCAAAATAACAGGTAGCATACTATTAGTTAACCTTTGTTGCTGTGGATTTCTTCACCAGAACTAATAACTGATGCTCACTGCTTGCAGTTTAATGTCAGGGGTTCTCTCCTGTAAATTCAAGTGCTGCTCTCTTTTGCATCACATTCATCTCTTCCAGCACAGCCCCAAGGTCAACTGAAAAAATCCCTTCCAACTTCTGCAGGGTAGACAAGACACCAAAACTGCTTCATGAAAAAAAAACCCACCTCAGATTCCTTAGTCAGTGTATAAAAATTGAAGCTGTGGAGATATTCTGTCTGTAATGTAAACACTAGCCAGTGCACGAGGCTCTTTGTGCCCGTGTGTCTTTGCTTGCTCATGCAAGTTAAACACTGTAAGATTGCATTTGCTTCCCATCCCTGGTTTGTGTCCCCTACACAGTCTAAAGTATCAAGTGCCAGCATCTCTACCACAGAACTGCAAAATCATTAAGGTTGGAAAAGACCTTTAAGGTCATCAAGTCCCAGTGCCAGAGCTCAAACACACCCCTTCCTGAGTATGCTTTAAATTCAGGGGCTGTCCTCTTGCAAGCATCACATGGAAACTGCTGTGGATGCAATGAAATCAGGTAGGAGTCCTTCATGAAAAGTACATCATCACATGTCAACCTGAGTAACGTTTTGGGACCTCTGAACAAATTACCACGTCTCTTACAGGGGTCCCAAAAATGTTCTGAAGGAAAGTATTTAAAATTTGCCTTTAAACATTCATTGATACCAACATCTACCATGGATTCTGTGGCCTGACTTGCTCAATAAAAGCATTAGCACCAAATCCAAAAGGAGACAGAATTCTGTTCTGAATGCATAGAGGAATCCAAATGAAAATTAGGAGCAGGCTGGTAACAAATACAGCGAGGTATTATATAATGAATATCCTGGGACAAGGCAGAAAGAAGACAAATAGCTATTGCTTTTCACACAGATTTCATTAACAAGCATCCTACAGAATTGGTAAAGCAAAAAGAAAAAGTGTGATGACAACTTAGCATCTTTTACCTAACAAGGCACAATTCTTGCCCTTTGCTAGCAACCAAGTCACCAGTGCATGGCAGCTGTTTGGTGGCTCATCACGTACAGCCGCATGATTACTGCGCTTGCAGGGGGTGAGTGCTCCTGCCCTAAAAGTGCTGGTGGTCACCTTGGCAGACAAGCCAACGACTGCTTGTTTCAAGATGAAATCTGTGACTCTTCAGTCTTTCTACAGCATGGCACGTTAGAAGAAGCTGCCATGGCTTTCCTGTCCCCTCAGCAAAGGAAGATAACAAAATGCTGCCACTGCTCTTTGGCAAGCGTCTTTTCCCAGCACTACGCTGATTTCTAAGTCGCTAAAAATTTAGCGTTGCAGCACCAGAACAAATGAAACTAGGGTTTGCCAGGCAAGGAAGCATGTGGTATTTCACTACCTCAAGGTTCCTGGGTCAACTGGAAGAGGAAAAACTGCATGCTCAGGAGCCACAAACCCTTGTCTCAGCTTTCCTTTTACGTATGTGAATGTGCTGAATCATTAAGAAAGGGTCTTGCTTGACTAGGTAAGGCAGTGTCTGAAGACTCTGGAGAAGAGATTTGGAAATTAGAGTACATTGGAGGTAGTGTTGTGATATGCAATGTGATTTACAAACTTATTTCATGCCAATGTCACTTCAGCCCCACGAAGAGAGCCTTTGTGGTTATCTGGCTGTCAGAAAAGCTTAGCCATTTACTTTCCTGAAAAGCCAATAATCTGCTGGGTAGCAGGAACTCTCTCGGGGTGCATCCTCTCCATTCATAGATGGGTAGGGATGCTCTGTCACTATTTTTATGTTTATCCCAAATTATGAATGTTTTTGAATCCTGAGCAGCTTTCCTGCTTATTCTGGCAGCCTGCAGTGCAGAAATGTTAACTCAGGAGTTTGTTCTACAATGGATTATAAATGACATTTAGTGACATGATGGATACACCCTGGCTCTGCAGTATAAAGATGATCTCAGAGTACAAGCTTTATTCCTTGTTTCACTAATATGCTGCACACAGATCAGTGCTGTCAGCAGACTGTCTTCTGTATTTTGATTAATAATGTTAATGCATTTTTCTACATTATTTTCCACATTTTGGAGCATGTTTGTGCTAATGGGGGTGGGGTGTGTGTAAATTTCCACCTGTATGAAAACACTGCTTTGTGACCCACAGGCTTACTTTCATAGGCTATGCTGTGTCAAAATGAAGGTAAGATTGTGAATAAAAAAAATTACAACTTCCCTGCACCTTTTAACTCAGAAAATGTGTTCTGGAGATTACATTAACTCTCCCTCTATTCTCTCCAGTTTGCATGTCTGTAGTGAGACTTTTCTTAGAACATCCAAATAAAAAGTCATAGAACAATCCTGTTGACATGAGATCAGGCAAGGTATGAATTTCCCAACCTAGATCTGGTCTAATGACATGTAATGACACATCAGCATGCCCTGCAGCTTGTTTTCATTCAACACCTAAAATGTGGGATATGCAGAGAGATGCAGCAGTAACTTCAGCATCCATGAACAAACAGGGTCAAAAGTCAAGACAGGCTTCACAGGAGTTCGGTATGGGAACAAACATACGACAGGTCTGACTCACAAACTATCAAAGAAGCCCTAACAAGACCACAATGGTGGCACCCACACTCCCTGTTAAGTGAACAGAATAGAATTAACCAGGTTGGAAGAGGTCTTTGAGATCATTGAGTCCAACCTATCATCCAACACTATCTAATCAGCTAAACCATGGCACCAAGCACCCCCCCCATCAAGTCTCTTCCTAAACACCTCCAGTGATGGTGACTCCACCACCTCCCTGTGCAGCCCATTCCAATGGCCCAACGTGGAGATGTGGTTTCTCTACAATCCCAAGACCTGACTCATGATGTCATCAGGATGAACTGTGTGGGGAAAATCCGGAATATAGTAATGGTATGAAACAGTTCTACAGTTTAAGAAGGACATTGAAACACTTGAACATGTCCAGAGAAGGGCAACAAGGCTGGGGAGAGGCCTTGAGCACAAGCCCTATGAGGAGAGGCTGAGGGAGCTGGGATTGTTTAGCCTGGAGAAGAGGAGGCTCAGGGGAGGCCTCATTGCCCTCCACAACTACCTGAAAGGTGGTTGTAGCCAGGAAGGGGTTGGCCTCTTCTCCCACGCAACCAGCACCAGAACAAGGGGACACAGTCTCAAGCTGCACCAGGGGAGGTTTAGACTCGAGGTGAGGAGGAAGTTCTTCACCGAGCGAGTCATTCATCATTGGAACGGGTTGCCCAGGGAGGTGGTTGAGTCATCGACCCTGGAGGCGTTCAAGGGGAGATTGGACGTGGCACTTGGTGCCATGGTCTAGTCATGGGGTCTGTGTTGATAGGTTGGACTCGATGATCCCCGAGGTCCTTTCCAACCTAAGCAATACTGTGATACTGTGATACTTTCCTTTCCCCCTAAGTAGCAACAAATCGCTCAGACTGTTAAAGAAAACAATCTGCAGTTTTCCTCCAGGTGGAGCGCTTAGTGGCTTTTGATATTTATACACCTAACTGTGGCTTTCTGGCAGCACAATTAATCTCTCTAATGCAGCCAACAAAAGAAAAACTTTTAAAAAATGTAAAGTTGGAAAAAAAGGGATCTAAGCTGAGCAAGCTTTGAAGAGGAACAAAACGCAGAAGCGGCTCCAGCACTCAAGGCAACCCCCACACACACAGCCCATCTCTAGAGGAGTCTGTTTCTACAAAGTACATTGTTATGGATCATTATCTTCACATGATACCAATGCATTCCAGAAACATTCAAGTGACCACATTATGCATGGCTCAGCAAACCACTCAGATGCATGTGGGTGGCATTAAAAATGACCCTAAAATTATGTCAGTGAGATGGGAAAAAGGGGGCTTCCCATCTAGGGGAAGAAAGACCTAGAGAGGGCACGAAGAGGGCTGGGCCCATCCCACCCATTGTGTTTGTTGCAGAAAGCATGACTTGCTGATGAAGTTTGGTTATCATTTTGACTCAATAGAGAACAGATGTAGAAAAAAAGTACAACTCTGCCTGTATGCGAAAGATTTCATAACCACCTTTGCTGTGCAGCTCAGTTCGCACAAGGAGAGGCCAGGAAAAGGAGCAAGAACAAAACAATTAAAGCCTGTTGTGTAGATGTGGGAAGGGGGAGATGCCTGTATGAGTAAATAGCATTGAAAAATGTACCAGTTATGGCTGAAACAGGAGTTTCCCTATGTGAGTTCTGCAGAGCAGCAAAGCTTGGGGAACCAGAACAGTTTCCTACAGAAAAAAGACAGATGGGCTTTACTGGAAATTGCTCAATCATGCCCCCATGCAAGCTCCCTGGCATTTAGCAGGAGTGGTGCATGGTGCAAACTGGATCAAGAGCTGGCTGGACCACCTCTCCACTGCCAACTGACTCTCAGCCTGGAGATCAAGGCTACAACAGCAGCCCTCTCAGTAAGGGCACCAGGTCCCCTGAGACAGCTCCACTGAAGTACCCAGGAACTGGGTCACAGTCAGACCGGGGGCACTTTGCTGCTTTAGTGCACTAGGAAACACTGGAATTAAGCTCAAAAAGCATTCCTGATTCCTCTGTTACCAACTTCAGCCTCTCCAGATTTTTTTTTTTAACTGTTTAATGAAAACCCTTTAGCTGAGCTCCTTTACTCTGTGCCTGAACAGCATATGTCCCAAGACAGGAACTTGCTCCACAATGCCACAGGGAACTGGTTCTTGCTTCCTGCTGAGAAGGAAACACACTATTGCATGAACCTCCTATTACAGTATCATATAAAACCCTAAACACCATCTCATGCCTCCACAGCACATCACACATTCAATTCATGGGCAAATATCAGCCTTCAACGATTTTTATTTTAATGTGGCCGAGTTTGTAATTAAGGGTTTGCTTTATTTGACAAGGGAAGTACTAGACCATGACCGCAGAGCCCAGCTCTGCCGCTACTTCCTACAGAATCTTCTTAGATAAAAGCAAAACCAGGACAACTGACTAGATACATTAGCAAGGTCATCCACATGGGCAGAGGTTTTGCAGAGCTTCAGATGGAACAGAAAATTTTGTGAGCTCTGATCAAGGGAGACAACCAGAAAAGGACTTCGTTTGAACACCTAGCAACGTTCCAGTCCAGGTGACCGTTAATCCATATGCTTCTCCCTCTTTCTTCCTGTAATTTTAAAGCCAGACAAATCCATCTTTCTTCCTTGATTTTTTTTTTTTTTTTTAACAGATATTTTAAAACCAAACAACTAAGAAAGATCCTTGGTGGCAGCACTTAGGAAAGATTTTTTAAATTGGATTTCAGAGATACAGTACAGGGCTTAACACCTGTCAGTCACTCAGCCAAGAGCAGCCTTTCATTATCCAAGCACAGATCAGTCCTGAATACAGCAACTCAAAAAATGTTTTTAAACATTTGTCAGAGCATTATTCTTGATCGTTGGTCACTTCCACATGCCTGTATCTTAGATAATCCTACACAAGAACTTTGCTGTTATCTTAAGATCTTTGCTAAGAATACACAGAATCAGAACTGCATGCAGAATCCTTTAAGATCAAGTGATGAACGCAGCATTTATCTACATAACACACAACTAAAGGCTGTTGATCCGCTACAGTATCTGTTGTTTTTCTTGCACTGAACTACCTTCCCCTGACTTTAAGATGACAAACAAATTTCCAGGCATTAGCACATAACAAAAAATCTGTCTAACTGTAATGATGTTCCAAGCTTAACAGCAATCAGCATTTGTCAAGCTGAAGGGAAAGCTGGATTCACCAAAACACAGGCAATGTAGGCCTGCTATAAACATGAATGACATAGCCTCAGTTTTGGGATGGAAACTGGAGAAAGGAGTCTTACGTTGGAACATGAAATAGATTTACTGATTAGGCAAGAAAAAACATCTCCAATAAAGCAGGATGCACAGAATAGGTGACTTGCTCCTGTTCATTTGATCATAAACTATCAAACAATTTTTAAACTGCAAAGTTATCCTAACAGTCTTCTGGAAGGTCACACAATGAGTAAGACTCCAAATCACAGACAAGTAGGCTGAATGTGACGATTATTTAGAGTTGCAACGTACTAGTGAATGTAGGTAGTGTCATTGGACTGGTGCACAGCAAGCAATACTGCCGTGGTTAATCATCTGTGATTTTTCCCTACCATATCCAAAGCACTAGGGATAAGGATTTGAAATGTTTATGTCACTAGTGGTGTCCCCCAGGGATCAGTGCTGGGCCCTGTCCTCTTCAACATATTCATCGATGATCTGGATGAAGGGGTAGAGTCAGTCATCAGCAAGTTTGCAGATGACACAAAGTTGGGGGCAGATGTTAGTCAGTTAGAGGGTAGAAAGGCTCTGCAGAGGGACCTCGACCGACTGGACAGATGGGCAGAGTCCAATGGGATGGCATTCAACAAGTCCAAGTGCCGAGTGCTGCACTTTGGCTACGGCAATCCCATGCAGAGCTACAGGCTGGGGTCGGAGTGGCTGGAGAGCTGCCAAACAGAGAGGGACCTGGGGGTGCTGATTGACAGCCACCTGAATATGAGCCAGCAGTGTGCCCAGGTGGCCAGGAGGGCCAATAGCATCCTGGCCTGCATTAGGAATAGTGTGGCCAGCAGGAGCAGGGAGGTCATTCTGCCCCTGTACTCTGCTTTGGTTAGGCCACACCTTGAGTCCTGTGTCCAGTTCTGGGCCCCTCAGTTTAAGAAGGACATCGAAACACTTGAACGTGTCCAGAGAAGGGCAACAAGGCTGGGGAGAGGCCTTGAGCACAGCCCTGTGAGGAGAGGCTGAGGGAGCTGGGATTGTTTAGCCTGGAGAAGAGGAGGCTCAGGGGTGACCTCATTGCCCTCTACAACTACCTGAAGGTGGTTGTAGCCAGGAAGGGGTTGGCCTCTTCTCCCAGGCAACCAGCACCAGAACAAGAGGACACAGTCTCAAGCTGCACCAGGGGAGGTTTAGACTCGAGGTGAGGAGGAAGTTCTTCACCGAGCGAGTCATTCGGCATTGGAACGGGTTGCCCAGGGAGGTGGTGGAGTCATCGACCCTGGAGGCGTTCAAGGGGAGATTGGACGTGGCACTTGGTGCCATGGTCTAGGCATGGGGTCTGTGTTGATAGGTTGGACTCGATGATCCTCGAGGTCCTTTCCAACCTAAGCAATACTGTGATACTGTGATATAATAAATAAACTGCAAATAAACCACTTTGCCATCACCAATGGCAGTGAAGCAGGCAAGATTTGGTGTGAGAGTTTAAGATCACAAAGCCAGAAAGGGAGCAGGGGGAGGAGGAATAGTCCTGTTTCAAAACTCAAGCGATGGGATTGACCCAAATCTCTTTTATAGATTTTCTCTCATCATGAGAATGACAGAAAAGAATGGAGTGACAGTTTTGTCAAGGGCTTAATTTCAATGAGCCTATTGGAAAGGAAATACAGTAGGCATATACAGGGAAAATAATTTGTGTAAATGTCCTTTATATGCAAGATAAATACTTTTGGTTTTGCTTGATGAAAGATCTGGATATGAAGCCAAGCTATCATGTGTTGTTTTGTACACTGGAAGAGGCTGAATATGTTGTATTGCAGTAGAGGCTCTTTACAGACTGCACTACTCCTTCAAGTTACATGGAAGATACTGGTTGAAAGACTAATCAATGGCTGAAAGATGGGAGGCAAAAAAGAAGTACAGGACAATTTAATTAGGTTCCTACCCAGGCTTATGACATACTGCAGCAGGAGTAATTGGGCAAACTGACCAAGGCTCCAGTTGTCCAGGGATCAGACTGAGGAAGTACGTGCCTCTGTCTCAAGGGCCTTCAAAGCGAAGGCTTAGCAGGTAAAGAGAACAAGATAATACATCAGCAAATGTGGTTATTTCTACTTAATCAGAAGACAAAATGCTTAGCTACAATCCATGTTGCACTTCCTACATGACAAACAAACCAAAAATTCTGCACTGAATCTTTTAGGAAGTGGTACCCCAACAACGGTGATCTCGCCAGATGAGAAGTTCGTTAAACCACTTCTTTTATGATTAGCATTACTCTGCATCTCTCTTCTTCTGCATTACTAGAAATATAGGTGAAAATTGATATAGAGCAAGTTTCACCCAAACTTTGCAGTTTTCCCCTCAATACACAGACTGCCTACAGTCACTGGCTCTTGATTATGGGACACTTCTAGAGATTACCTTCACAAACTCTTGGGAACAAAGCCCACCAGGACATAAGCTCCAAGAATAGCATTGGCCTATACTGCTAAGGCTAACACAATCTTCCAAGATCTGAAGTGGGGCTTAGCAAATACTTGCACAGCACTTTACAGAGGAGATCACTATCCATATCTTCTATCAGCATGGGAGTTGGGAGACTTATATAGGAACACCAATACAGACAATGGCAAGAATTACCCCTCTAGCTGCCAAGTACTTCAAACTATTATCCCTTGGAAGCTATACCAGAATTTAACACATAGTCCACTGCTGAGTAGAAAAAAGAAAGGATGTTGTACTGTTGATGCTCTTTATCCTGTGCTCAGACCACTGAAGCCATCGCTTCACAGGTTTCACCACTAACATTGGCAGTCTTTTACTTCTTCCTTGCCTTGGTAAGCATTATTAATACTTAATCAATAACTGTTTCTCAAGAAATATTTTGATTCTTACTGGGTTAACAGAAAACAATGGGTTTGTCGACAGAAATGCCATTGCTGCATATTGTCAGCACAGGAACCCTGCCGAGCAGCAGCAAAAGTGACCATCCCCACCCCTGCAACCAGAGAGAATGGACATGTCACGCTTGCCAGAACTAGGTTGCTCTATGAGCATTATGCCCCAGCAACAATTGCAAAAGCCACAATCAACACACTCTCCCTAAAAAGAAGGCAACTCAGAAATGTCACTCCCATTGTTACAGCTGATAATCACTGAAGTGAAGCGTCACCTGGAGTTAATATTAGATCAATTAAGCCAATCGCAGCATATTTAATAGGCTCTTAGATTTGACTTGTTATTATAAAATCTGCATACTCCTAGATACTTTAGGAATTAAAAATGTTTCCAATTTCAACTCCAGAGCAAGAAGCCTGCAAGACACTGAGGAAAAATGCTTCTGCTGTTCAAGCAGAAAAGTAATGTGTCATCTTGCCAGACACAGTGGGCTTTTGGCAGTAACTCAACGTGAATGCAAGACCTGAAACCTGCCTTGCCAAGTGCTCAGCATTTCCAACTCCTCTGCCAGGGGCCATGGTCTCACAAAGGACTGGGCTCTGCTTTGTTCTGAAGGCAATACAGGGTCATGGATGAAAAGATGTAGATGCAGAGAGATGTCCTTCACCCAAGAGGTATCCCAAGCTCCTGGTTTGGACATGCAACCAAGACCACCTCATTGTGTACTGCAGTCCCTGTTCCTCTAGTCGTGGAGATGAGGTTTTCTTGAAAACTGCAAGTTGCCACTTCAGTCACTATCTGCCCAGCTTTGCTTCTGCAGCAATTTTTTTCTGAGACATTTATTCTCTCCTTTTTTTTTGGTTTTTTTTTTCAAGTATGGCAGCCAGGGAGGAGTTTCATGTACCCTCGACTGTCATGCACAGCAGTTTAATGTCCCTAGGTGGTACTCATTGTCTAAACACACAGAAAATAGTCAAGTCTCACAGCACTTAAGTGATGGTGCACAAAACAAGAAAGAGGGACCGACAGCATTGTTATTTCCTCAAGGAAGAAACCATACCCTTGGGATAACAGGTGTCCCTGAGGGAGGGTCAGAGCTACTGTCAGGAAAGTGAATTCACCCTTTAATAAAAGGCAATTTAGTAAATGCAGGTTCAACACATGCTGGTCCAAAGCCACATTTTCTTCACTCCAACCTGAAAATGCAGTGATCTCTCACCCATTAGAGCACCGAGAGCAGAGGCCTTGCAAGGGATGGAGATTCTACCCAAGGCATCTTTCAAGCCCTTTCTCATTCATAGCCCTGCGATTCTTTCTCCTGCGGAGGCAAAGGCTGTGCCCCACAGCCAGTGTCAGCGTCTGTCCTCTCTCCTTCAGGCCAGGCTGCTTACAATATGCCAGTCACTTTCAGACCTCTTGTGTGCAAGAACCAGGCAGAACGCAGAGCAGAGAAAATTCACTATTTCAGGAATGAGGAAAAACACCCAAACATTACATGGGCAGGTTCTATTTTAAAGGGAAAAAAAAAAAAAGGTGTTTAAAATATTTACAGCAGTCCTCAGGAAGATGAATGAATGAGTTGGCCATGGATGAAGTGGAAAAGGGTGTACGAGATGGATATTTATCATGTGCACATTTACAAGCTATGTGTGCTTTATAGCATAATTAATCAGTAGTTGTCTCCTATTCTGTACACAAATGCAGCCTCCTGTCTTCCCAGGCACATTCAATAACTAATTTATATCCTTCTGTGATGCAAATAATCTTCTTCCTGATGGAAAGATCTGAGAGAAGTAATTCAAATTCCCGCACGTGGAAACTCAGAAAAGGTACCCAGCACTGTACCCGGCGCGCTGTTGGTGCCTGTGTGCTGAATCCCTGCAGAGCAAAGGTGCATTCCAACCACTCTGCCACATGTTCAAACCCACACAAAAACACATCCAGTTGAGTTTACCTGACTTCAATAAAACAAGAAAGATGGGGGGAAATTACACCCTTAGAGAATCACATCAGCTCTCATCAACAATGCTACATTGTTTTGTGCCTGGTTCTGACTTGAAAGTATGAAGCTAGAGTCACAATCCGGGGAAGAATGAGTCCCTCCTTTTGAAGCCAGTTAATTAAGGGAAGAAAAAAAATCAAGACAAAGAGGCACACATTTATGAAAGGAGAATATAATGCCTAAACGTGAGTGTTTATCCCCTGCAAATAGTCTCACTTGTGTCACATACAGCAAGTATTCAGCTCAGTGTAGGTCCCCTCTTCGTAATTATAACTTGCCACATTTTCATGATTTCTTATTCTATATTTACTATTCTGTTTTGCTGCTGTACAGTTTCCTCTGTTGCAATCAGCGTGGGTGGCTGGAGTGTGAGCTGTTAGATTTCTGCTCCTCCCCTCACATCAACATGCTGGAGGTTATCATAAGCAGCTGTAGTAAGGATCCCGGTTTAGAGGTTTGCAATACCGCATGCAAAAATGGAAGAGCCGCTAGCAGGAAGATTTCCACCTCCCCCAACAGAAAGTTCAAGGAACAAGTGCACACAATTTAATAGGAATAAAAGAAGAAAGTGCAAATGTGTGGTTTCATATGTAAGCAAGACAATGCACTGAAGTATTTACACTGCTCCTTAAAATTCCATTAGCAGATAATTCACTGGACTTTAGAAAAATAAGAAGGTTATGCATCAGCCAAAAGTGCTACATCTACCTAAAATAAAAATACTATTTCTCACATTATGAACATACCCTTTCCTCCAATATGTAAATAAAAGGGGAAAAGGAGATCATTTTAAAGAGAAAAAGGCCTACGTATTTATATGTATCTTTAAAATGCTGCTCTGTCAACCCATACTTGATCCTGCTTTGCAATCACTTAAAGGTTAACTTCTGAAAATTAACACTGCTGAGACAAAATTACAATGGCTTATTTTCAGGAAAGGACAAATTACAGCTTATCATACAAAGCAGCCCCATATTACCTTCCACTTTGTTCCCTTCTCATGGATGCCTCACAAAGCATTTCCACGAGGGCGCACCCAAAGTTCAGATATAAAGGAATCCTGCAATTGTTATTCTTTAGTTAAAAGGCATTAAACAATATCAGGATAAAAACTCTCTTTTCTTTAAACACCACTAAGGAAGAGCAATGCCTGCATCTTGTGTATTTTTGTGCGTATTTTGTCTGCAAAACCGCAGCACAAAGGCATTCCTCAAAGAACCTATGTGAGCTGTAGCAACTGATCATCTCTAATCCCCTCAACATTCCATCTCTCCCTTCAGCAACTAATGAGTTAAAGATGATAAATACCATTAACAAAGGAAAGAGGATCTTTCCTTTGTTTCCTGAAGAATGGAGAAGCCTGACTTCCAGCAATGTATTTTTCAGTCAGTGAAGTTCCCTAAGTGGACAATTTTCCTTCTCCATTTGCTTTTTGTTCTACCTTTAAAAACCCGGGTTTGCTCATCTAGAGAACAATCATGACACAAAAGTCATTAAAATACCGTTTCCTTATTATATCTGTGCATATTTTCCCTTTACAGGGAAGTAAGGGGAAAATACACACCACCACAAATCCATACCGTTTGTGGTCATTTCACAGAGAAACTCTCAGCAAGGCAAAGAAGAACCATATACAATTTAAACCCAAACCAGCAATTAAATATCAAGCCACCAAATATTACACATCTGAAACTGCATTTTGAACGGAAATCTTGCCATTGGTAACCCAAAAGGGCCTCACATAAGTGACTGATGCCACAAACAAACAAAAACGGTTTCAGGTTTGTTGGTTTTGCTTTAACAATAGGCAAACGACAAAACGTACAGCTCAGTCCGACAATTTTTCCTTGTGTGGGTTAATATTAGGCTTTCAACTAATTCTGAAGGGATTATTTTATAGGGCCAGAAGAAAAAGAACCGTTAAACACTAACAGCAGTCATAGCTTGGCGAGCAGATTTCATTCAGGAAGAGATGAATTAGACAAATAATATATAAATACATAAACAAAATTTACCCAGGACTAAAAAAAAAGCTGGCAAAATCCCACTGCAAAGCATCAATTCCTGGTTAAAAGCACACAGTATTTTATTGTTCTTTTGAACCTGTCAGTTATGAGCCTTAGTGGCCTCTCCTGTAATGAGGGGAAGGAGCGTTCGGTGTTATTCAGCAAACAAAATTACTGAAGTAGCAGCAAGTTGTTGGAAGAGGAATGGCTCTGTGTTTGCACATGCACTGATTTTCAACTTACACCACAATTACTTTGAAAGTTCTATCAAATCTGCCCATTTGTAGTTGAGATCTAACAGATACTGGCATTACACTGGAAATCCACCAGAAAGGTAAGAGGAATAATCAGTGCATTACAAAAAAAGCCAACTATCTGCAAGTATAACCTGGATTTAATACGAGAATAAACACAGGTTTATATGCCTTGTTTTTTTAACATGCCTTTAAGTATTCCTCCCTCCCCCCCAGCTTTGAAATCTAATTTGTCTTTTGGATTTGGACACTGATATAGAAAGAACACTTGAAGAACAAACGTTAGAAAAATATTTAGGGATTTAAAAACATGCCAGGTAGTCAAGTTATTAACACATCCCTTCACACCCCAGTTTAATACAGCTCTGGTAGCAATTACAGTACCGCTGTAAATGAGGCACCTGGTATGTCACAGTGTGTATTCACAAGGACAGGCAGGCTAGCATGCACAGCATATAGAGAGAAGGGAGCAGCACAGCCATTAGGGTTGTGTGTGATAACACAAAGGTAAATTTTAAGTTTTCAGTTCATTTGTGGCAAGCGCAAGGTCCGTCCATCGTATTCTGACAGCTGTCTGCTGAAATCTGAGACTGGCTTACCCAGCACTTCCAAAAGACAAAAACCTCCCAAACCTTGCTCACACCTCTGTTGTTTCCTTCTACCTGATCTATTTTTGTCTTTCCGAAAAGACAGTTGCAACCTGATTCTCAGTTGAGGACATTACTGTAGGATGCACAGCAGAAATTCTGCTTCCCCATGGAACACAGTATTTCTTGCAGTGAGAGGCTAATGGCCATTTGCATACAACAGCAGTGGAAAAAACAAGAGGCAGAGAAATAGCTGCTCCATCCTGCTGGTCCTTTCCAAGCAGTTGCATTACCTTTTCTGCAGGTTTCTACAGTTTTAACTGTAATATGCAGCTGGTGGAAGAAGCTACTGAAGAGGATTTGGATCTAATAGCAGGATTTTTTTCCTTTCCTCGGATCTGTGACAAGCTACCAAAAATGCATCCCTCTGCATGAAAATGCATACAGCAAGACTATACTGCAAGAGAAGTGCGCACAAGTAGATGCTTACATCTCGTATTAGACTGAAGGCAATCCTAAGCCTGCATGACAGTACTGGTTATGAAGAGATTTTGCAGTATACTATGACCACTAATATTTTATCACTAATTTTGTAGAGTAATCTGCAATTAAAGAACTAAGAAAAAGAAGTTGTTCTTCAGGTATGCTCCACCCTCTCCAAGTTAAACAGACAGCTACAGAAAAGAACATGCAGGGCTGTCTAGTCAGAAGTAGCACTGAATATATTCCATTAAAACTGAGAAGCATAATCTTGAAGAAGGGGATATGGCAACTACATTGCTCGCCAGAGACTAGCCCTCACCTCAAGCAATACACTACGTGCTCCTGCAAGCTGAAATTTCTTCTCATGCAAAAAGGCAAACATCTGTGGGTACAAGGAAGAGGAAACACTTACCTCAGTGTCTCTTGCAAGGAAAACAAAAAGTTGAAAGAGCCTGGCTCCACCACCTTGAATAGAAAAATGCATCTGAGGACATGGCACCGAGAGCAAGCGAGCCACCAGCCAGTGCCTAGGTAGGGGTGATTCTGCTTGTGCCCCTTCTTCTGGCAGCAGGCATGACAATACACAAACACCCTCTCCACATCACAGCAGGCAATTGTAGCCAGGAGACAGAGGTGCTTAAATTAGAAAACAGCTGCCAGAGGAAATAAACGGGAACCACAGCAACCCCCTCGACCCCAGCAGCTATCAAATCCGGGAAGATATAGTGCACATCTGTTTTACAGGGCCCCCAGGGAGCTCCAACTCCAGCTACTTACCCTGTCTGCATTATTAATAGATGTTAATGGCACCATTATATTGAAAAGAAGCCTCTTCCTCTTTATAATATGGAAATTCCAAGGTGTTTTTTTCTTTTCTCTCTTTTTTTTAAAGGCAAACCAAGACCAACAAAAACCTTTAACACTGCAAGGCAGCAAACAGCTTCTTGATCCTGCTAACTGCAGAACTGCATCCTCTCCTCCACTCTGCCTTCTCTAGCCATGCTCAATATACTAATTTGGTAGATAAAAATCGATTCAAGGCAGTAAACAACTACAGCAAAGCAAACAGGCAGACAAAGACTTCCTGCCATAAGGCAGCCCCTGAATACACAACTTTCTTTTCAGTAAGGTTCTGAAAATTTTCAGCTAAAGGAGCACATCCCTATACATTTTAATGCAAATGATGCAGTGCAAGCACAGAATAAACCCACACCGTTTGGATGTGTCCTGCCCATCTAAATACACAGTCTTATTTCTGCAGCAGAAGTTATCCGTCACCTCAAAAACTATTATTTAGATTGACTCAGTGACAAAGTATCCTCTGTCAAGCCTTTGATTTAGTTGATGAATAAAGGAATGTGATCCTAAAGTATCCCTAGGCTGTGTTTTTGTTAATGTATGGATTTCCTCTGGGTCCATTCATCCTCAAGGTAGGTGTACCGCAGTCATGCACCAGTGTCAAAAGACCTTCCACAAAAGATAATTGACCTATTTTAATCTGATTCATGTATAAATGCAATGGAGCTACCGCTGGGAATAAAATGAACCAAAGATGCATTTTTAACCCCTTTGTAGCACCGTATGCAGGAGGAAAAAAAACTGTATCCCTAATAAATGGATCCTCCAGGACTGTACAAGAATGTATTTTGCTTTAAATGAATCTCTCTCACTGATGTTGAGAGTCGTGTCAAATGCTACTTCTTACTCGAGGAACCAAGCACATCTTTCCTGCCGTTCAGTATTGCTGTGTGGCAATTTTGACTACCTTTATGAAAAATGACATTTAAACAGAACAATCAGGAAGAAACACCACAATGGTAGGCTTCACCTAGTCAGCTCCCAACCTGCTATGTGAGATACGAATTTCAACTCAAATACGAAAGCACTGCAACATCTCAAACCGCAAAGCAAAGGGGGAAAGAAAAAAAGCTATCCTTAAGGATGGCAGTACCCCAGCATTAATTGCCTGATGAAATTTTTCACATACAGAAGGGATGGCGGGGAGAGCGAACGTGTCAAGAATCACCTCCTCATGCTGCAGATGCATGCTGCAGCTGTTTGCTGCCTTTCCACAAATGAATGAAAAGTACTGCTAATTCTTCCAAGACAAATGTAACCGATTGGCTTTGTAGCTTGTTTGCCTCTGCGGCTTTTGAGACCATGCAAGTACACTGCAGACGCAAAAAAAAATCACAGGGTCTGGCTGTATTAACTGAATTACAGACGGCGCTGATGTGATCATCTTCATCTCTCTTGCGCGCTCCCTAATTATTTATCCAGATCAAGCCTGACTGCTGGAAAATTAGCTCTCTCCAGGAGGTAACCGAGCTGAAAGGTTCTTTTTACCAAGAAATGATGGGCTGGCCTCTAGCAGTACGTACACCAGTGTGCAGTTGTAAGGAAATGTCACCAGATGTAAATTTTAAGTAGATATTCTTCGTCCCAGCCAGAAAAAAAAATAGTAGTAAGATGCTTTAGGAGGTATGAAAATATACATATAGAAACACACCAAGTAACTGTCCAAATTCCTGGTCCTGAACTTCAAAGAATTTACTTAAACCAGGAAGGAAGGAGAAATGCTGATCAGATCTTCTTTTCACTGCTTTATAAGTTCATTCCTGTTTTCTTGTCTAAAAACCAAGTCCACAGTATTTCACTTACAAACATTCTGCTTCCTGCCAGAAACTGCAGGGAGATTGAGTTTTAGTTCTGATGCTTACAGTGTAAAAGAGACAGCAACATTTTAGTCTAATTTTGAGCAGGATGAACAAAGCATTAAAAAAATAAAGAGAGGGTAAGAGCTTTTAAGCTCAAGATGCTGCTTTCGTCTGTAGCAGTCTAGATGCAACTGTGAATGCATTCTTATTTTCCCTTTGATTTTTTTAAAGTGTTAAACCTGCCAAACAAATAAGGGTAGTATAAAAGGAGTAGCTTTGAAATTATTTTCCAATTAGCCAGATTGTCATTGAACCAATTTGCTGTACCGCACACACACACACGGATGTACATGTTCTTAATACACTTTAATGGACATTTTGGTCCAATTTTAGTCACATTTAGGCCAGTATAAATGGTAGTGCTACAGAGCTAACTTATCACTTGAAGCACTAAACCCCAAAATATTAAAACAATGCAGCTTTATGAAACAAATGTTGATTTTGATGCCAATAAGCTTTGAAACACAATTGTTTAAAAAGAAAAGATGGAAACACCATCCTCCCCACCCCACCCCCAAACCCCTCAAAATGGACTCTAGGCAGAATCCCTTCGCTTGCTGCGTTTGTAACAGTTTCAGTGTGGCAAGCCCTCCCTGATCTTTTAATTGCATTAGGTGTTATGCATGCTAGGGATGGGTGAGAATGGTTGTCAACCCACCTGACTGCAGAACAAAGAGCATTTTTAGTTCCAGTATTTGTTACTGATTATTGAGCCACACCCCGTCATCCTTACAGAGCAGGCTCCTTCTCTCATATTCCTTTTTTTTCTACTCAAATAGAGAAAGGTTTTCCCCCCATAATAAAATTAGCTCTCTAGGATTACTATGTTGGGTTTCACCTTTTATTGAATTCCCTGAAGGCTTATTTTTAAGGGAGGAAGAGGGACCAGCTGCTTTTCCTGCAGCATGCAGATTCTCCAAGCCAGGATGCTTTGACTTCCCACAGCCCAGCTTCCCTTGCTCCCCTTGGGATGCTGCTGGCAGATGAGGGGCGTCACCCTGCTCACTCATTGTGGGAGACAGCACAGCTTTAGACCAGTCTGGTCAATCCTAGGCTGCAAGAGCATACAACAGAAAATGAACACACAAATACAAAAACAAGAGGGGAAGCCCCTTGTCTGGCTCCTCTTCCCACCAGCCCCAAGCACCTGATTATGGGGTCAAAACCCTCTGGGCAGCACAAACCCTTAAAGAACTGATTTGGCAAACCACACGTTTCACATCTTGCCCTCCTCCAACAGCCTGGAATCCGCAAGGTTAAACTCCTCTTGGTCTGGGTGAGAGCCATGGAGAGGTTGTTCCACTGCGGCTCTGCGCAAAGGCCCTTCTGCCTTTCATTCCTCACCCACGCTGCCGTTTGCGCTGCAAGTCACACACGGTGCCTGGCCCCTTCAGACACAGATCCAAGAACCACCCCTGCGTAGGTTAACTGCACAGCACCCAGCAGCATACGGTGTTTTCAGCAAATTTGTATCAACGAGGCATATTTCTGACTCCCCTCTATTTATAACACAAGCAAGCAACATAAAGCAGGACGCAGATAATGGCAGAACTTGTAACGGCAAAGCAACCCACGTCCTTGCCTGTCAGAAACACCTCCTGCATCACCTCAATTTTCTATTCCCAAAAGTCTGGAGGCAATCAAATACCACAGCTTCTCACTTCCCTCACCAACTATTTTGTGAGGTTGTAGCAACAATTCATCTACAGTTTTGATACCTCCAAACCAGCAGGTAAGCTGTAGGCATCCTTACAGTCAACACGGCAGCCCTCTCTCTCGCTCTGCATTTCTGACTCAAAGCTGCACCTTCTGACCTGATGAAAGTAGCAGGCATTGTTTGCACCCAAGTTTCAGGGCAGGTGGAATCAAGGGATGTCTTGATTTTCTGGATTATTTCTGCAAGCAGGCAGGTTTACTTGGCCCTTTCTGTTTTCCTGACCCAGCACATGCACACTTCGCAGTCTTAGCCCAACAGATCAAACCAGTTGAAGACCCAGCAATACTACGGCCTCTGTGAGGTTTGGCATAGGGGCTTTTTCAGCTTGCTTTGTGAAAAATCCCTTTTATTCAGCTGTTCCTTGGTATTTGCCAAGTTATTATCAGCCACACATGTCAGTGAAGGGAAGGCACAGTGCTCTTGGACTATGGGCAGTTTCTGTGATAAGAAGCACAAAGAAACTGTTGTTACTTTAGCACAAAAATAAAACCAATTTAATCCTTGATTTCAGGGCTCTTGAGCAACACCATCTTTAAAAAAGACTGTATATTCCCTGGACACATTAGCAAATGCTGAAACTTCTTGTTGCTATTTTGAAATGAAGTGTGGGTGGAGATACCTACTGAAGATTTCTACTGCTGCTGCTACCACCATTGCTGCTTATTAGGTATGTGTGTTCAGAAATTCCTGCTCCTAAGGAGCCTGAACTTGCATCTGCACCTCTTCTGGGACACAAAGACACAAGTTCTTCCACCATCTATTATTCACACACCGCTGCACAGCGATGCCAGCCTGCAATAGCACCCAGACCTGCTGCAGGTACAACAGCATCCAGAGAAGCACAACAAGGTGAGCCACGAGAGGAAGTCATCGATACTGGAATAGCAACTGAGCAACACTTGAGCAGCAGATTACATGATACTGATGAGACTAGACAGGAGCTAACAGCCAATAGAAAAAACTCCAGGCACTTTCCACGAGACAATAGATGATTTGCAGCTTTTAAGGCACCTTGGTGGTATAGGCAGCACAGTACAGGAAGAGCGACTCACACTCCCAACTCCACAGGCTTGCTGCATGGCACATCACCATGTTTCAGCCAAGCCTGGGAAGAATTTAATGCACAACAGACAAACATGGCAAAGTCAGGAACTGTTCTGCAACTGCTGGCAATGACCAGAGTTCCTGCATGTATCACTGGAGTCCTACAAGCACCACATGGCAGGAGAAGCTTTCCTGATTTGCTTGCCCATGCACATTGTACCCTGCAAGATGTCTGTTTCCAGCCTGATTTCTGATTGAAAGGTTTGCTAAATTTTGCATGGAGCTTGCAACCAGGTTTCCTAACACTGATGGATTATCTTTCAAACTGATCAACTCTGCTCAAGATTTAGGCAAAAGGGTTTTACAGTCACTTTAATGTTGCTGAGAACACACTTGATGGAAAAACCAGGTGGTCTCAGAAGTACTGATGCTGCATGGGTAGGTAACAAGCCCTAAAATAATACTAAAAAAATGGTACAGAGCATGACAGCTCTCGGTATGAACAAGTATGTGAATACACAACACCTTCCCAAGGGATGCTAAGGGTGAGTCTGCACAGTTTATCCACCAAGGTGACTCCCTCAGTACACTAACCAAATGCAAAAATCCATTAGATTTTAATAGGAGCAGAATTAAGCTCTCAAGTACCAGGACTTCTTAGCTTATACATTGAAAACATGCTGTTAATCCCATTGTCATTCAACTTTTGCACACACTAAACAGGCTGCTGTCCAGCTGGACACCAGCATGCTGGTGAAAAGATGGCAAGAAGCACATTCCTAGGTGCCCTCTGCTTGGTACACTCAAGACCCAGCTAGTCCCCTGCAGCAACCAGGTGACCCACTAGTTCCCTTCTCTGATATACAGTGCATCTTCCCTCCCAGAAAACTACACACCTCCCACTGGCTTTCCCCGCAAGGAGTCTTAATCCTGTTGACCTTTCTGAATATCCTCCTGTCTCCTTCCTCCCTTCTTTTTTTCAGGGGTGAGGGGTTTTTTGTTGGTTTAGTTTGTTTTTTTGTTTTAGGTAATTCCTGTCTAATTACACTCAAGCACACTTATTTGTTTCACTCTTCAATTCTCTGTGCAAATGTAAAGCTGCTACTTTAAGTCTTCGAGGGTCTTTCCCTCCCTCCATCCATTCCAACACCTTTTCTTCCTTAAAAATATAAATAAAAATAATCAAATCACTTTCCTACTTTAAAAAGCCTACCCACCCTGCAAGCTGTTTCTTGACCATACCAAATCCTCCTGTCGCTGGACTGTCTTTTACAGTCAGAGACAGTGATGATAAATGACAGCCTCCGTAATCCAGCAAGTGATGCCATCCAGAGGCAAAAAGCCACAGGCAGATGTGAAGCCTTCCCATCAAGCAGGCTGCAGAGGGAGTAGGGCACATCACTCACAGCAGTAAATCCCATGCACACTTGCTTGCTTGGCCCTAAGCAGTGTCAAATCCCCCTTTGCACACACAGTACTTTTGAGTTTTCTCTGGACAGCAGACATTGCTTTCCCTTACAAACACAAACCAAGGGGAAAAAGCTTTCCCCAAAAGGAGACTGCATGCAACCCTATGCATTTCAGCAGCTCTGATGTTGATCCCCAGAACATTATCCTGCTGGCCATCAATTCCTTCATGCAGGAAAGCTGTCCTGTTTTGTGGGGTTTCTTTTTTTGAAGGAGCCCATGATAAGCAGGTTTTGAGGAGCGGAGATTCAAACCATGTTTCCCATCTCAACACCATAAAACAGCAATGACAGCCAGGAGCATGCTGCACTTCCCAAAGGATCACAAATACCTTTACAAACATGAGGCCTCACAGCACACTTGCAAGAAGTTGAAAAATGCCCTTTCTACCAGCTTACACAAGTCTTTGCCAGAAAAGTAACGCTGGAGGGAAGCTTATCTACATGTCTAAAGCCAGGCTTGACATATGTGACAGACTGAGCTGTCTTAAATCCCTGCACATATAGCCTTCAACCCTAGAGAGCCACCAGGCAGTGTCTCCAACTTTTAAAGAGGAAGCTTTGACAGAAAATGTAGGTGAATTTTTTTGTCAGTAGTGTTGGGGTGGTTTTTTTGTTTGGTTAGGCTTTTTGGTTTGGTTGTGCTTCTGGAATCAGCTGCAACTGCAACATCATCATCCCCTTTGGGATCAAGCTTTGCCCTGCCAGTGTCAGCTCCAACCTCCTCAGGCTGTACGCATACGCGATGGTTCTCAAGATGAGTAACACACCAGGACAGAGGCTGGGGGGAAAGCAGAGCATAATTTGAACTAGATGTGCCTGTGTTTTGCCTAGATTTATGTTTGGTCCTTCCTTGGCTCAGCTTGGACCTGGTGACCAGTCATTATCAGATATCCAAGATAAAGCCACCAGCATCTTCACTGATACCTACCACAGCATGTCAAGCATGTTTCCACTGGCTTCCAGTACACCCATAAGTCCTCACAGGTGACTTGGAACTGGAGCTAGTTCCAAAGCTCTAGTACCTGCAATGGCACAGCGAGGCTGCCAATTGCCTCTGAGCAGTTGTGCAACATGTGCAGCACTGAGGCACCAACCCTAGACAGATTTTTCTTGAAGAGAGTGACCCTGTTCCTAGTAAAAAAGAAAGCAGGTGGTAAGAGGTTTATAGTGCCTTTTGCAGGCCCTCCTCTCTTGAGGACCCTGTGCAAGAGAAAAGGCTATGCACAGCCACTGTACAACCACCAGTGGAGAATGCCTTGGCACAACCACAGCCAATAGCATTGCTCCCCCAGTGCTTTTCACCTCAAACTTGTGAGCATGTAAGAGGTATTGATGAATCAAGCAGCTCAGCCTGCAAGTCCACAGCATGGTGGAAAACACCAAGTTTGTCTAAAAGAGCTGTTCAAGGATGTGAAGTGGATGATGCATCTCAAAGCAAAGGGATTTCAGCTTGGCTGGCACAAACTGGCAGAGTGAAGGATTTGGGGCAGAGGTCATGATGCCATAAGCACAGTCAAAGCAAGGATGGCAGACATTTTCCTGTAATAAGCTCCAAAACTGCCCATGGCATCGTTATTATTTTACTTTAGTTAACTATCGTGGTAATTTACAACTTTCCTTCAGTTGCTAACTCCAGACTAGATTGTCTTCAGAAGCCTGACTATAATTAAAGACCACATTTTGGTAAATCCTTAACCTATTTCTTGTCAGCCTGGGATTAACACTGGTTTTCAACAGAACAAAGCAGCCAAAAATTCAGACAGACCCACCCATTACTAGGAAGGTCACAGGAACAAAAGCTGAAATAAAACAAAATCCAAGTGTCCAGGCTTGTTAGAAAGGTCAAAACTCTTCAAAAACATTCCTAATTAATGGATTTATATGTGAGACAAGCAGTTAAGCAAAGGACAGCCTCTCAGATATTTTTCCACACAGTAAGACCCGTTGAGCAAACAAAACCATATTCATTATTTACCTCGGGGCAGAAACCAGAGTCCTTCACCAGGTTAAGGGCCCTATTGTGTTAATCTTTACATTAGTCCAACGTAACATGCACCGTATTTAAACAATATAATGTCAATTCCTCTTTAGTAAGGGAGCAGGGGGTGAAGGGGCAATGGCACAAGGCCAGTTTCCTCCTCCCTGCACACACATTGCAATATAATCTGCCACCTTCCACAAACACTGCTAGTTGTCTTTTCTTTAGAGGAATCAGAAATGTTTCCATATAAGCCCTATTATAACAAAAACTAATGTGACAGACAGCTTTGCAGATAGGTCTGCTGCTCCAAAGCATGGATGCACCATACTGATTTGCAGGAATGCTCTGTGTGATTCACAAATGCTATTAAGTTGATTTGAAAGCCAGTAAATTTATGTGGTCCCTCACAATACCCACAACTTGATCCAGAGCCACATAAGTAGAGTATGTGGTCTACTACCTCTACTTCTTCTACTGTTCCTCCAATCTCTTCCTTCTCCTTTTCTCTGACTTGCACCAATTTCGAAGTCTCATAGATTATTATTATTCTTTTTGTAAGTTCTTATTTAAAACAATGATTTTGACTTCTTTCTCTTTCATCTAGATCAATACTGCATGGATGATAGATATGTACCATTTACACCTTTTCATCTTAGCATCGAATATCCTACAATAAGCTTATACAAAAAAACCCCACGCAAGTTCCTGCATAGCATTTAAATTCCTTCTCTTTAGCCTATTCCCTGCTTTATCTACAATACAATAAGATACATAAGCCTGAGTGTGTTCTGTTAAGGCAGACACCCATTATAACATCCAGATATTAAGTGCAGCAGAAAGGAGCTGTATCTCCTCATGTTCACTGCTAATTTTGGAGTTTAATTTAGTGATGATACTTCAGCACAAGTTCTTCTTTGCAAAACAGTGCCCTGGTGTCAAGACACCAGCACATCAGTTTCCTGATCAGTCTCCACTGAAAGACAAGGGGCCACCATTTTCTTTTCAATACACACAAATTAAATTGTCTCTGCAGAATGCATAAACTACAGAGACTTCTGCATTTCAGCGGCGATACTGTCATCGAGCATTAAAAAACAAGCAGTAATTTGTAAATGAATCTCCTCAGTCACGCTCAAAGGAAGTAATTAAGCATTTAATGGACTAACAAACCGGCACAAATATTAGTTTTGTTATTTCCAAGGTACCTCACAACCAGGTAAAATTCCCCCTCACAGTGACAGCTTTCTGCATCAGAACAGCCCCTTGTGCAACACAATTTTCCACAGATTCAGGCTGGCTGGTCTTGCACAAGCTGTGAAATTTGTAGGTTTGAATCTAGCAAAACATAAGTAGCTGCTTAGACATATCTGAGATTATTAGACTGGGTTTTACATTCTACAGCCTTAAATATCTTGAAAGTATCCTGCTTATGAAATGCTACAAATTCTTCAATAACCATGCAGTATTTTCAGCATTTAAAAAAAGACCAAAGTCATTTTTTTTCTAGCAAGAGCATTTAAGAGTGCCTTATTGAGATAAGGGGTTTTAAACAATGCCTACATTTTACTTACATAATGCACATAATTATCTAGTAATTCCAACTATTCAGTAATACAGGAGTCTTAAAGTGCTGCTTAGGAATGGCACGGTTTGCATTTTCCAGCAAGCCTGCGAAATGCTGGCAAAGTTAAGTCATTGTACTGAGAGAAAAGAAACCTTAAAACCAGCTAGGCAAAGTAGTTTAGCAGCTGTACACAGCGCTTTTCTTTTGCTCGAGGCTTTAAGTAATTTCAACAGGCACCGCTTCACAAATATCTTTCGAACTCCGAATAGCCCTGCAGCGACGCAAACCAAAGCAAGCCAGAGCTACGGCTCTCTAGGAATACACAGAAATCCCGACGTACCGGCTGGCAGCCGAAAGATACTTTAGTTTTCCTGTCTTTGAAAAGGTTAAGTGGGATGCTGATTGCCAGACAATCACTTCGTTTCAGACATTTTAGTAGACAATAGGCTTACAGTTAGCACTGCATTGTGCCCCACCCAGCTGGCTGGGAATTGTGATCTTCTCACTCCATTAGGCTGGAGGGATGTATCGCAATTTTCTAATTAAGCAGCCCCTCTGATACATGCATCTACTTTAAACATAACCCTCTTCTTCCCCTCCCTTCCAAAATAATGCTTCAGCAGGTCAGGCACAAGGAGGAAAAAAAGACATGAATGAGATAATGAACAGGATAGTGCTGACCTTTTCCTGGTAGAACGTCTCGCATCTCTCCCTCCCTTCCTGGTTATTTAAATATTAATAATTACCAGAAGAAAAAACAAAAGCACACCCTCCTCCGAAGCACACCCCAACCGCCCCTCACAACAGGCGAGCCTATATTAGCCAATTATTGTTCTTCTGAAATCCTTGCTCTCAAAAATTATTATTTTGGGGGAAATCTCCCCCACACACACACTCCCCTGTATCAATTATTAATATAATAATTAAGACACGAAGTAAATATTACTCTCTGCTCTCCTTGCACCCGTGTGTATGTATTGTCACTGCTACACAGCTCTATGTGGAAAGAGCGTTGAAAACTTTATACTTACGAAATCCGAGTGACAAATGAGTGTTCACTGCAAATTGTAACCACCTGGTTTCTAGGAGCAGTAAACAGCAAGTTTCCCATGAAAGAATATCACATTTACTAATGTGACTGATTTGAGGCAGCTATGCCTTAATACTAAATACCAAGCACACACTATAGTGAAAAAAAAAAGACACTGTTAAAATACAGAAAATCGTTTCTGCTTTCAAAAAAAGACAAAAATAATTAAAATTGAAGTAATACCACATCCTCCCAGCTCTACATACACTCAATTTAACCAAAAAGAGGTTGTAGTCCTCAACTGTCTCTTAAAATGCAAGGCTACCCAACAAGATGTTAACGCATCACGTAGCCTGATGTGACAAAGGCGAAACAATCAGGTCGGACAGCTTTCATGGGAAGGCCCAATTCCCCGCTCCACTCCATTCCTGAAACAGATTTTATGAGCAACCATTATTTGACCCTCCCACAGCATCTCTATGAAAATCTGCTTTCCATCTCCATACAGCCATCGTGCATCTATGTGGGACTCAGAGTTTTATTTATTTATTCCCCCCCCCGGAAATGTCAACTTCTTTTCAATGTAAAGTAAAGGGAGTTGTTATTTCCTACACTAATATTTCCCAGCACGTATTTGACAGAATCCTATTAACCTACCATTACTTCACCTGCGGGGAAATGCAGCCAACCCTTCCCTTCTGTACAGGCATTTCATGTGTGGATGCTTCATGCTAGTAAGACAGTTTATATTAAACCCAGAATTTTCAGATGAGAGAGGTTGTATTTGTTACCATAACTTAGTTTTGTTCTGCAGTTTTCGTCTCTCTATTGACTGTTGTGCGGTGTTCATGAAAATCTTAAGGTACCTACCTTCCAACATTCCAATGGCTCAATCAAAGGCATAACATTGCCACAAATTAGTTTAAACACCTCTACCAGGCAATAGGTGCTGGTGATGCAAGCACTGGAAAATACAGGCAAATTCTTTCCTAGTTCCTGTATGTATTTGTTTTGTATGAAAAGCAGAGCCTTCCAGATATTACCCATGATACCTCTCAACAGAAAACCTCTGCAATATGCTATATTCCCCATGTGCTGCAATCAGTGTATTTAAAGAGGAGGGAAGAAACCATTCATCTACCAAAACACACAAAGTCACAGGAACACATCTTGTACTTACATGTTGCACTTGAGCTGCACGCAGGAAGGTAGCTGTGGCCGTGCCAACCACGCATAAGACCTGCAAGATCCAGGTATTTATGAAAATGTTATTTGCTGGCTTTGTGATTTTTCAACCATAAAACATGCTTCCTCAGAACTACCTGTAATTTTGTTCATGATGCCCTAATTTTAAACAGGGTTTGAGAGAGGTGGGATAAGAAGCAGCATTCTAGGCATTTTAGCCTCTTGGTGTTACAGCTGTAATGCAAGCACGTCTATGAGACACCCAAAAGACATGTTCATGAATAACCCTTTCCTTCCTGCTAATGCTGCAAGGAAAAAGGCAAGCCTTTGTGCCTGTATTTTACACCCTCACAAAATAACAACCCTGCTTGGTTAGGATAAGTCCTAGGACATGCAAGGGGATGTCTGAAATCGAGGTTTCCTCAAGCACTCTTTTTTTTCCTCTGCTTCCTCCAGGTAGGTGTACCCACAGTATCACAGTACCCTTTCACCTGTTAGTTCATAATTGGTCTGGTTTGCTGGAAAGCAAACAGAACCCATTCCACTGCATGAAGTGCGCTAATGCCTATGCTACAAAGAGTTGGTGCTCTGCTGCAGGAAGGGAGAACCTGTTAAATAAGAGTGTCATCGACTATTGCTGATTTAAACTACTTTCAAAGTTGGATAAATCCAGATTTCTCAAAACCACTTCAGTAGAAACAGTAGAGCAAAGGCTCCTTTTGGTGGTTCCCTGTTCATAACCGCAAGGAGCCACAGCTTGACCACTGAAGGTCTCCACGAGGGAAACCAAACTCTGCTCCTCACCAATAACACCAGAAGCACAGAGGCTTTACGATGTCTTCCCATCCCAGGTTACAGCGAGGTATGGGGGTACCAGTATGGCAGCCTGATTGCTCACGCCCCTTGCTGGTCCCTGGCGAGAGGTGGGCGCTCTGGGGCGGTCCTGCAGAGTGCGCAGCACCCACTTTGCTGGCAAACGGGCGGTGTCACCATTCTGGAACCTTCCTACACATGCCAGTGCAGTGCCTGGCACCTGCATCCCAAAAATCTGCCCAGGAAAGGCAGATTCCGGGAGAGTGGCTGCTCTTCCCAACAGACCAACAATTGAAAGAGTTGATTTTGGTGGTGGGTTTAGTGGGGTTTTTTTTTGTTTGTTTGGGGTTTTTTTTTGTGTGTATGTGTTTCATATGTCGGATTTCCCAGAAACAAAACAAAAAACCCACCGAAACAAAACACAACAATAAAACAAATAACAACAAAAAACCCAAACCAAAAAAAAAAAAACCAAGCAAAAAAATAATCACGCGTTGGGCTTTTGTTTGATCGTTGTGACGTAAATTATGGGTAGAATATGATACTTGCATGAGTCTGGAGAGATTTTAGCTGAAAAAAAAATCCTTACCCCTGACCACAAACCCCCTGACCTGAGGCACTGCAAAACCACGTTATCTGCAGCTACTCGCGAAAGGCGAGCCTTCGCTGCTCTGCCGTGCGGCGGTGCCCGGCAGGGAGAGATAGGGGTGCCCGGCAGGGAGAGATAGCGGTGCCCGCAGCACCCATCCGGCCGCCCGGCGGCGGGCTGAGGCAGGGCCAAGCGTGTTCCCAGCCTGTGCGCAGCGGTATGGGAAGGGCAGATGGCCAGGAGAAGCCTCCCCGCGAGCATCCTCATCGGGCCGTGGCGGCACGGGACTGCCGTCTGCGGGAGCTTAGCTCTTTTTTTTTTTTTTTAATGTAACTTCCCATTTTAAAGAGTTGTAGAAACTTTCCCGTGAGCCGCCGTGACTGGGCTGTACCCACAGACTGCCGTAGTGCAGGTGCTACGGCGCGCAGGCTGCCTCCACCGCTGCACTGCCCCAGCAGCCAGCCGCGATCGTACGCGCTGGTACCGCAACTCCGCAGCAGGCAGAGAGAAGCCGTTTTGCTTCCCTGCGGCGGAGCCGGCCGGCCGGACCCCGGGGGCTCGATCCGTAGACCCTGCGCGCCCCTACCCCGAGGGTACGGGCAGCTGCGGACAGCTACCGGCCGCCGCCACCCCAAACCCCGCATCCTTGCGACCCGCAACAGGTACAGCCCAGGCGAGACCCTCGCGACCGCCGCCGCCCCCCGGCATCTTCCCATAGCGGCGACGGCGCCGCTGCTACTGCTGCTCCCCCGCCCCCCACCGGGGGGGAACGAAAAGGAGGGGTCCCGGAGACCCACACCCGCTGCCCGCACACTCACCACCTAGCAGCCGCGGCACGGGCTCGCCCACCTGCCGGGGCCCAGCGCGGCGGCGGCGACCGCGACAGCTCACAGCCTCCCCTGCTGCAGGAGGCAGGCAGGGGCGGGGGCGGCGGGGCCGTATATACCGGGCACCCCCGCCCCCGCGCGCTCTCGCGGGAGGGGGGGGGGAGGCGGTGCGCGCGCTCGGCGACAATCAGGTGATGGGGCAGCCCCGACACTGCGGAGCCGGGCGGTGGCCGCGGGGGGCGGGGTGCCGGGGTGGGGGCGGATCGGGAACGGCTCCGTGCTGGAGCGCCGGAGCTGCGAGTCCCGCGCCGTGTGCTGTAACGCGTCCGCCTCCCACCTCTGGCCGGCAGCTGCAGGCACGCCCGCCCGCCGCACGTCCCTAGGAGCCGCACGTCCCCTGCAGCCGTCAGACCTGCGGGCCAGCCTTGCACCTACGAGGTGCGGCTCTCGGGAAGGTGTGGGGAGGGGGGCTGCCCTGCCCTACCTCCTTGACGAAGGCCGGTACCGATCGCTTAGTAGTGCTGCAGCGAGTTCCCCGGTGGCCGAAGATATCGGCGGCTGGGGAAATAAAAAGTGGTGTGATGAGGCCTTTTTGAAGCGGGCAGGTGGGTCCCGCGGCGTGGGACTGGCGGGTGGCGATGGGGGCATACGGGGGGCGTGCCGGGAGAAGTCGCCTCTGCACCCGCGCGTTTTGTTCTCGGAGGAAAGATGCCCGCTGTTCACGCCTATTAAAGAACGAGATTAATTGAACGTGTTGACCCTGGAGTTGTCTGGTTTTAAAAAGCGAGATTAAGGGGGCTGTAAAATCCCCCGGGAACGGTTTGGCAACCCGCTGTAAGAGTGAGCTGAACGCTCCTCTTCACCGAGTGATGCCA